>NW_027266294.1:1862500-2226722 GCF_022045235.1 Haliotis cracherodii | reverse complement strand
CTCATTTACAATACCGTCAGGACCAGGCGACTTTCGAACTTTAAGTCGTTTTACTGCACAATGGATTTCATCTTTAGTGAATGGACAATGCAGAGGAGATCTGGTGTCGTTATCTATATCCTCTATTGTTTCAATATTAGCAACTCGCTCTTTAACATTCTGAGCATGTGCATAGTCACATTTAACATCAGGGCAAGGAGTAGCTAGTGTATGAAAATACAGTCCAAACAGATTGCAAATATCCTTTCCCTTGTAACAAGTGCCTTAGACAAGCATTTCAGTATTACCTTTATAGCGTTTGTAGCGTTTTGTCGTTTTGCAGAAGTCTTTGACATCTACTTCTGCTGCCGCGTATATTTCATTAAATAAATTTATCTTTAGATAACTGGTGTTTTGCATGGCGATGTTTCTTACGGAAGAGACGTTTACTTTCTTAATATTTTGCATAGGCAGCATCGTTTTTGTCTCTAACTTTACCATTAGTAACCCATTGTCGGCGATACTTTCGCATTTCTTTCTGTAGATTATTAAGACCATCTTTCTTCCAGTAAGGTTTGAAATAGGTTCTAAAGCGTGTGGGTGGAATACTACCGGCGGCAGAAGCATGTAGAGAACCTGTGATAAAGTCACAGTAGTATTCAATGTATTCTGCATTATTGCTATCAAAGTGAGCGTTGTTAATTTGAGTGCCGTGGAAGTAGTTTTCCGTTTCGTATCGATATAGCATTAGGTCAATTTCACTGGCCTTAGTCCAGTTTAGGTTCTCTCCATGATAATTCCCAATATTTACAGGAAGAAGAATACAAACAGTATTGGTAGGTGATCTGAGATGTTATATGGAATGCTAGTGTCTATGGCATATCCAGTAACACTGCTTAGTGAATCAATATCTATAAAGACGTAGTCAATTACTGTTTTTACTTTGTTACATTTACTATGGAAAGTGTACCTGTATTCATCAAGTGAAACCACCGAATAAAGGTGACGTTCGCTAAGCAGTCGTAATAGGCACCTAGCCCTGGGTTTCATATTGATATCATGACTGATATCAGTATTAAAGTCTCCTAGAAGATAGGTTGGATATTCTTGAGAGAGAATATCATAGAGTTCCATAACATAGTACAGTTCTTCATAGTACACACTGTTTAGGACATTTGTTGATGGCAATCTAGTCCCAAGTACATACACATGGCTAGTGCCGATGTGTAGTTTAATGCACAATACGTGGCGGCTGTAGTGGGTGTCAATAGGAGTAACTTTGCACCAGTCACCTTTCCGAACAAACATGGCTACACCTCCAGAACCTCGCTGATGCTGGTTAGAATCACAGATGGATTTCGCATACACATTAAAGTTGTGGTGGAATGTTTCCAGTAACTGTAAGTTTTCCCTGTCTAGCCAGTGCTCTGTAACAAGCACGACGTCACATATGTCGAGTTTATTGCACAGCTCAGCCGTTCCATGTTTGATCCCACGAATGTTCCATGTTGCTAGGTTGAGTAGGGTCATCAGTGTACATACGTTGATGGCTATAGTTGCAGGATGAGGCATCACAGTTAATACTCACTTTCACCTTGTTTATCATTAGAGTACCATGAGTTACGGGGAACCCTTTCTCTACAGTTCTCATTCTCGGGCCAGAATGTGTTGTCGTCCAATATTATCTTGGCACACTGTACAGGAACTGCAATACGGATGGTACAGGTTGGGTTCGAGCCTTCCCAGTGTCATAGGAGAATTATATTTGTAATGGTCACACCCCGTTCTTGACGTAGTCGACGATAGGATCTTTCACTATGTCAAGTGGTTCATCTGCTCTCACATATGACATCACGAGTCTCCTGTTCTTGTATTTAGCAACACCTGTGAGTGAGTGAGTGAGTTAAGATTTTAAGTCACATTGGCAATATTTCAGCCATATCGTGACTATCAAAAGTTAAATATAATACATATAATGAAACGTATGTAAAAACCTGCCAACGAGGGACAGTAAAACAACTAGACGTATCACAGCAATTAAATTTAAAACTAGTATGTAATAATAAAATCAGTAGCACTATACATATACATTACATTTTAAAAACAGGCTATAGATCTCCATCAACTGAAGGTAGATCACCATACTAGGGACCATGGGGACTTACAGTACCTTTGCTACCTGCATGGACCCTAGCAGGATTTACATCATCCCTTCAGTCGTTGGTGATTGTACATAATTTTAGCCACAATTAAAATGACAGAAATTCTACGTTTAAAAGCGTAGTAAATGGAAATATTCTGTGAATGACAGGAACTTACGATACCCTCTCAGGGGGACAATAATTTTACAGTTCTTTAACCCCCTTCAAGGATACTGCCACTAACAAGCTCAGATATAAATTCATTCTACTAAGTTTTAAAAAGTTATTATACACAAAACAGATTAACAGAATTTATGATACAGTTCAATTTCTTTTAAAAAACCAAGAACTAAATGAGGACTTATAGTATTAAAAAGATCCTTTATAGTTTTGACCTGGAGTGAGTGAGTGAGTGAGTTAAAGTTTAACGTCACATCGGCAGTATTTCAGCCATATCGTGACGAAACAAAATTTCATATGAACAATATATGTTAAACTATATAAAATTCTGCTGACAAAGAGCAGTACAATAACTAGAACATCACAGAATTTCGTAAAACTAGTTTGAGAACAAGTAAAACTAGAGAACTAACTAATCATTTAACAACACATTATAAAAACAGGCTATAGATCGCCACCAACTGAAGGTTGATCACCGCGCTGGGGACCATGGGGACTTACAGTACTTTTGCTACCTGCATGGACCCCAGTCGGATTTACATCATCCCTTCAGTTGTTGACGACGAGTGATAAATAACAGTAAAATAACACATATACTACTATTAAAAGCGTGGAAGAAATAAATATACCTTGAAAGACGTGGTCTTACATACCCTCTAAGGGGGACGTTTTGACCTGGAAATATTTATCCCTTGTGATGGAAAAATCAATACAGTCAAGCAGTACATGCTTGACCGTGATTCTCTCATCACAAGGGACACAAAACGGAGGATCCTCACCTTTTAATATATACTCATTTGTATATCTACTGTGGCCAATACGACATCGTCGCATTATGACCTCCTCAAATCTGGACTGACAGCCCAAGTAGGTGTAACCGATAGTTGGTTTAATTTCATGTAATTTATTGATACCTACTTGGGTGTCCCACTTCTTTTGCATCAGATCACGAATGTAAGATCTAATTGCAGGTTTATAATCAGTGTAGGGTATGAGAAGTGGTGTCACAGATTTGGTGAGTGCTGCTTTAGCAGCAGCATCGGCCATTGTGTTACCAGTGATGCCAACATGGCTTGGTAACCAACAAAAGACGATGTCATATTGGCCAGTAGCAAGATCATTAAATAATTCGAGAATTTGGATTAAAAGTGGATGTTTAGATGACATATTTTTAATTGCCTGAAGGCATGAAAGTGAATCAGAGAAAATAATGAATTGTGTATGTTTAGATTGATGACTGATATATTTTAGTGCTGTAAAAATGGCGTTTGCCTCTGCTGTGAATATGGAACTGCAATCAGGTAATCGTGAAGATAATGTTCTGGATCCAATGACGGTGGCACTAGCAACTGTGCCACCATCCTTGGATCCATCTGTAAATATAGATTTATAAGTGTCGTAAGTGGTTCTTAATTGATTGTATTCTTGTTGATAAATTAATTGGTTAGTATCGGATTTCTTTAATTTTGTTAAGGACAGGTCTACCTCTGGCCTTACCATTTGCCAAGGAGGTGATGTAAACAGTTGAAAAGGAGCTATATCTTGCAGTTTAATATTTGCGGCAGACATGTCAGACTGGATTCTGATTCCAAGTGGTGGAACAACAGACGATTTTTTATTATAAATATCTTGGAAAAGAGGATTAAAGACGCAATTAAAAGCTGGATTTGACTGATTTGAATATAATTTAGTAACATATTGTAACGATAATTTCAGACGGCGATGTTTAAGAGAAGGTTCATCTGCTTCTACATACAGACTGTGAATGGGAGACGTCCGAAAGGCTCCAAGGCAAAGCCTTAGGCCCTGATGATGGACAGTATCCAGTTTTTTTAAGTTACTTTTGCAGGCTCCACCGTAGACGATGGAGCCATAATCGAGTTTGGAACGGATCAATGACCTGTACAAGTGTAAGAGAGTTGTTTGATCCCCTCCCCACTTAGAATGAGAAACTACTTTCAACAAATCGAGTGCCTTCAGGCATTTAGCTTTAAGGTAATTAATATGCGGAAGGAAAGTTAAATGACTATCAAAAATAAGGCCCAAGAACTTGGCCTCTTTAACAATTTTGATAGGGGTGCCATCTAAATGTAGGTCAGGGTCCTTATGCGGCTTATATTTTCTGCAGAAATGTATACAATTAGTTTTTGATTTCGAAAATTTAAACCCGTTTTCGAGTGACCATTTATGAATTTTATTGAGACAGATTTGTAACTGCCTCTCTATTGTATGCATATTTTTACCTCGACAAGAAACATTAAAATCATCCACGAAAAGTGATCCATCTACTGAATCACTTAAAACCTTTGAAAGACTATTTATTTTTATACTAAATAAAGTGACAGACAAAATACTGCCTTGTGGGACACCCTGATCCTGATGATAATGATCAGACAGGGTAGAACCCACGCGGATCTGAAATTGTCTGCCAGTTAAAAACTTGGATATAAATTCAGGCAAACGGCCTCTCAATCCAAAATCATGTAAATCCTTTAAAATCCCGTGTTTCCACGTTGTGTCATACGCTTTCTCTAAATCGAAAAGATAGACACCGCATGCTGGTTATTAATGATTGCATTTTTCACAAATGATTCTAACCGTACTAAATGGTCAACGGTACTGCGATTCTTTCGAAAGCCACACTGGATATTTGTAAGTAAATTATTTGATTCCAAGTACCATGTTAATCTATTGTTGACCATGCGTTCCATGGTTTTGCAAACGCAACTGGTCAATGAAATGGGTCTATAATTTGAGGGATCACTGTGATCCCGTCCAGGTTTCGGTATGGGTATTACTATGGCATCACGCCAGGAAGAAGGAAACTTACCTGTTGTCCATATATCATCAAAAATCAACAAAAGGGTTTCTAAACACGGTTCTGGTAAGTGCTTTAGGAGTTGATAGTGTACATTATCAGCTCCTGTAGCAGTATCATGAGCTTGTCCAAGAGCGGTATGAAGTTCATGGATCGAAAATATTTCATTATAATCTTCCCCATTATCCGATTTAAAATGTATAGTTTTCTGTTCCTGCTGTTTTTTAAATTTTTGGAATTGAGGGACATAATTTGAGGAAGAAGAATGTTTAGCTAACGTTTCACCTAGTTTATTTGCAATATCCGATTTATTAGTTAGTAGTTCATCCCCATTCTTAAGATGGTGGACGCTACATTTAGAACCCTTACCTTTAATTTTTTGTATCATGTTCCATACCTTGGACATGGGCGTTCGCGAGTTTATCTTGGAAACATAATGTTGCCAAGATTGCCGTTTATTTTGTTTAAACGTACGCCTGGCTTTAGCATTGAAGATTTTATATTTATTCAAATTATGAACCATGGGATGGCGACGGAAATAGTGTTCAGCCTTTTTCCGTGCCTTCCTAGCTTGTTTGCAGTCATTATTGAACCATGGTTTACGGATGTGTGGATTAGTAGAGGACTTAGGAATACATTCATCTGCAATTTTGTTTAATTCATCTGAAAATAATTGTACAGGATCAGTCGCATCAATAAATAGAGCAGGTTTTAATTTATTGGATGCAAGCATTTCAAATAAAGTCCAGTTGGCCTTAGTGAAGTTCCATCTTGTTGAAGGAGGAGTGAGTGAGTGAGTTAATATTTAAAGTCACATCGGCAATATTTCAGCCATATAGTGACTATAACAAATTAGACAATACATCAATTTAGAATATAAACCTGTCGACAAAGGACAGTAAAAGTACTAGATTATCACAGATGTAGATTTAAAACTAGTAAATGATCATAAAACTTCACAATTCATATAATACAATACATTACAATACAACGTAAAAGTGGTCTATGGATCACCAGCAACCAAAAGGTAGGTCACCATACCGGGGACCATGGGGACTTACAGTACCTTTGCTACCTGCAAGGACCCCGGCAGGATTTACACCATCCCTTCAGTTACTGGTGATTATGGACAAGTTGAGCCAAACTTAAAACTAACAAATATTCTACGATTAAAAACCTGGTATATATAAATTACTTTGAATGAAGAGGGTTTACGCACCCTCTCAGGGGGACAATAATTTTACGCTACGTCAACCCCCATCAAGGGTACAACCACTAACAATCTCAGTTAAGAACTATATACTACCAATTTATAAAATATATAACTGTAGACATCAAAATTTATTAATCAATTCAATTTCCTTTAAAAATCCAAGAATTAAATGAGAGCTTAGGTTAAAAAGATCCTTGAGTGATGAAACTTTGAAATAGTTATCCCTTGTGATGGAAAAATCAACACAGTCAAGCAGGACATGCTTGACTGTGATTCTTTCATCACAAGGGATGCAGAATGGAGGATCTTCACCTTTTAAAATATACTCCTGAGTGTAACGTGAGTGACCAATACGACATCGTCTTAAAATGACCTCTTCAAATCTGGACTTACAGCCCAAGTAGGTGTAACCAATATTAGGTTTAATTTCATGTAATTTATTGATACCTACTTGGGCGTCCCACTTCTGCTGCATTAAATCTCGGATGTAAGATCTAATCATGGGTTTGAAATCAGTGTACGGGATCAGAAGTGGTGTCACAGATTTGTTGAGTGCTGCTTTTGCAGCATTATCGGCCATGGTGTTACCAACAATTCCGACATGGCTGGGTAACCAACAAAAAACGATGTCGTATTGGCCAGTAGCTAGAGAATTATACAATTCAATAATTTCGAGTAAAAGTGGATGTTGATGTGACATATTATGAATAGCCTGCAGGCACGAAAGAGAATCAGAAAATATAATAAACCTCTGATATTTTGACTGTGTACTAATATATTTGAGAGCTACTAGAATGGCATTGGCTTCAGCTGTGAAAATAGAACAGTTATCAGGTAATCTGGATGAGATAGTCTTGGATCCAATGACAGTGGCACTGGCAACGGTGTCACCATCCTTGGATCCATCTGTAAAGATTGATTTGTAAGTATCATATGAATTTCTTAATTCATTATATTGTTGTTGATAAACCAGCAGGTTTGTTTCAGATTTCTTTTGTTTAGTTAAGGTTAGGTCCACCACTGGTTTCACTAACTGCCATGGCGGAGAAGACAAAAGCTGAGTAGGGGCTATAGTGTCAAGATTTATTTTAGCAGCAGAAATATGGTATTGTATTCTTATTCCAAGTGGTGGAATAAGAGATGATTTTTTTTTATAGAGATTTTCGTAAAGGGGATTAAAAACACAGTCATATGCTGGATTCGAGTGATTAGAATATAATTTAGAGACATATTGTAAAGACAATTTTATGCGACGGTGTTTTAGGGATGGCTCATCAGCCTCCACATACAGACTATTAATGGGTGAAGTCCTGAAGGCACCAAGGCAAAGCCTCAGACCTTGATGATGAATTGTATCCAATAATTTTAAATTACTTTTACAGGCTCCACCATAAATGATGGAGCCATAATCCAGTTTAGATCGGATAAGTGCTCTGTAAAGTTGGAGGAGGGTTTTCTGATCCCCTCCCCACTTGGAATTTGAAACAACTTTCAGCAAGTCAAGTGCTTTCAGACATTTATTTTTCAAATACTTTATATGCGGTAAGAAGGTCAAATGGTGATCGAAAATGATGCCCAAAAACTTGGCCTCCTTTACAACTTTAATAGGATTGCCAGCTAAAACTAGTTCTGGGTCTTTATGAGGTTTGTATTTTCTGCAAAAGTGGATGCAGTTTGTTTTAGATTTTGAAAATTTAAAACCATTTTCTAATGCCCATTTATGAATTTTATTTAGACATAATTGCAGTTGCCTTTCGACAGTATTCATATTTTTACCACAGCATGAAATATTAAAATCATCAACAAACAGTGATCCATCAATTGAATTGCTTAAAACTTTTGAAAGGCTATTAATTTTAATACTAAATAAAGTGACAGACAAAATACTGCCTTGTGGGACACCCTGATCCTGATGATAATGATCAGACAGGGTAGAACCCACGCGGACTTGAAAATGCCTGTCGGTTAAAAACTCAGATATGAATTGCGGCAAACGGCCACGTAATCCAAAATCGTGTAAATCTTTTAAAATACCATGTTTCCATGCAGTGTCATATGCTTTTTCTAAGTCGAAAAAGATAGACACTGCATGTTGTTTATTTATTATTGCATTTTTAACAAATGATTCTAACCGTACTAAATGGTCAACGGTACTGCGATTCTTTCGAAAGCCACACTGAATATTTGTAATTAAATTATTTGATTCCAAGTACCATGTTAATCTATTGTTGACCATGCGTTCCATGGTTTTGCAAACGCAACTGGTCAATGAAATTGGTCTATAATTTGAGGGATCACTGTGATCCCGTCCAGGTTTCGGTATGGGTATAACTATGGCATCACGCCAGGAAGAAGGAAACTTACCTGATGTCCATATATCATCAAAAATCAACAAAAGGGTTTCTAAACACGGTTCTGGTAAGTGCTTTAGGAGTTGATAGTGTACATTATCAGCTCCTGTAGCAGTATCATGAGCTTGTCCAAGAGCGGTATGAAGTTCATGGATCGAAAATATTTCATTATAATCTTCCCCATTATCCGATTTAAAATGTATAGTTTTCTGTTCCTGCTGTTTTTTAAATTTTTGGAATTGAGGGACATAATTTGAGGAAGAAGAATGTTTAGCTAACGTTTCACCTAGTTTATTTGCAATATCCGATTTATTAGTTAGTAGTTCATCCCCATTCTTAAGATGGTGGACGCTACATTTAGAACCCTTACCTTTAATTTTTTGTATCATGTTCCATACCTTGGACATGGGCGTTCGCGAGTTTATCTTGGAAACATAATGTTGCCAAGATTGCCGTTTATTTTGTTTAAACGTACGCCTGGCTTTAGCATTGAAGATTTTATATTTATTCAAATTATGAACCATGGGATGGCGACGGAAATAGTGTTCAGCCTTTTTCCGTGCCTTCCTAGCTTGTTTGCAGTCATTATTGAACCATGGTTTACGGATGTGTGGATTAGTAGAGGACTTAGGAATACATTCATCTGCAATTTTGTTTAATTCATCTGAAAATAATTGTACAGGATCAGTCGCATCAATAAATAGAGCAGGTTTTAATTTATTGGATGCAAGCATTTCAAATAAAGTCCAGTTGGCCTTAGTGAAGTTCCATCTTGTTGAAGGAGGAACATCTGAGGGTAAGACAGATTTTAAAATAGTTGGGAAATGATCACTGCCACAGAGGTCTTCGTGGACGGACCATTCAAATTCGTATAATAAATCAGAGTGAGTGAGTGATAAATCCAGAGCAGAGTAGGTACCCGTACCGGGATGTAGATATGTGTTTGAACCATCGTTATAGATACATAAGTCATTGTTGGAAATGAAATCTTCCAAAAGTTTCCCCTTATTATTTGTCTGAACACTACCCCAAAGTGGATTGTGCCCATTCAGATCGCCCATAATAATACAGGGTTTGGGGAGTTGATCATAGAGAGCTTGAAGTTCAGACTGTCGAAGAGAAGAAGATGGTGGAATATATAGGGAGCACAATGTAAAAACAATGTGCAAAGTTACACGGATTGCAACAGCCTGAAGGGGAGTAGTAAGTTGAACCGGGCTATGGATAACGCCGTGTTTCATTAGAATTGAGGAACCCCCAGTGGCTTTAGCACCAGGAGGTGAAAAGACATTATAGGAGGTATAACCTCGTATATCAAATTGATCAGTATCTTTGTAGTATGTTTCTTGTAAACAAATCGCAGATGGTTTGAAATCTTGAATCAAGAGTTGTAAGTCATTATAGTTATTCCTAAGTCCTCTACAGTTCCATTGTAATATATTTGATGACTTATTCATGGTGGCTCAATGGGTGATCTCTCACGCGAACGTGAGGAACAAGAGCTCCTACGGCTACTGTTTGACGATGGCGTCACATCCATGTCAAGAGCACCAAAGGGATTGTGGAGAGATACCTCCTCAGAAGAGGGGGTATCAAGCGTTTGTTTTTTGTTTGACTTTTGATTTCTGTCTAACCTTTTTCTTTCTTTTTTCGATAACTTTTGTTGCGTCATTGCTGGTTCCACAGAAATTGTCTGAGTCTCAGCTGGAGAGGTAGAGGATGATGAAGCTGGGTGATGGTCAGATACGACTGGCTGAGTGACAGACGAAGTTTGGACAGGTCGATCAGACTTGACCCATGTCAACTCAGTCTGACACAGAACAGAGGAAGAGGTTGTAACAGATTTAGCTACAGCAGCAGAAAAATTTAAAGTGGAAGTGGGTGTTGACTGATTGGTAACAAGCTTTCTTGCGTCTGCAAAACTGATATTTCTTTCGCACTTTAATTTTAGAATTTTCATTTCTGTTTGATAAACAGGGCAGAATTTAGAAGAGGCCATGTGTTGGCCAGCACAGTTTGCACATTTCAGATCGTGGTTACAATCTGTACTGTCATGGTTGTCACTACAACGATGACAGACCATGGGGCGCGTGCAAGTTTTGGAACCATGTCCAAATTTTTGACATTTATAACATCGGAGTGGATTGGGGACATACACCTCCACTCCGATGTTGACATAACCAGCTTTAATTGAATTGGGAATAGACGAAAGGGCAAACGTGAATAAATACGTGTTCGTAGGAACAATATTGGATTTATCATCCTTTCTGGTAAAGCGTTTGACCCCCTGAACTCCTTGACTTTTTAGTTCAGCCACAATTTCCTCCTCTGACATTTCCGATAAGGAACGGGTCCGGTCACGGACAATGCCACGGCAAGAGTTCAGAGTCCGGTGAGGAGAAACAGTAACCTTCACATTAGCAAACTGAGATATTGACATCAAATTGATTGATTGCTGCTTTCGCATACATTCCACCAAAAGAGATCCACTACGCAAACGCGTCACATTTTTCACCTCCCCACAATAGCCATGAACAGCTTTAGATATAGCAAAGGGGTTTAATTTAATTGGTTCATGATCTGCAGCTTCGACCACAAGGAATCGAGCCCAGGAATCAACATGTGTATCAGTTTCATCAGATGTACTTGTATCTAAATGTCTCCGTTTAGAACCAGGATGATTGAGAGCCATATTGAAAGGAAAGTTTTCAGCAACCCTGCTCCCCACCCACCATGGAGTGTCAACAAGGACAGTGTTAAATTGCATCGGATCTCCAGGATGCAAACACCAGGGATACAGGGTTGTTATACGCCAGTGAATATGACACAAATAGCAATATTTGTATACCAAAATAAATGCCAGGCTGGTTCTGCCCATGACAAGAAAATGGATGCATATTGAATTTGGAGGTCAACAACACCAGATTGGCCCATGAGCCACCGCCTTCTGGCATAGGACTCTAGGCAAAAATTTATATCATAACATTTTGGTTAACAACATTCAAGGACAGCAATCAAAAAAAGCTGAACTATTTCAACATGAATGTATTCCATGCGCAGGGCATGGCGTGACCAGCCGATTGATAGAATCGGGCCAATTCTACCACCCGTCTAGGCGAAGTAAGGGTCGAAGTGGTGTGTTGGGCAAAAGGAACACCGGTTCCTGGCTCCAGTGCCCTCAACCACCAGAATCCCGTCCTCCGCCGACACAGGGGCGCAACCCACGGCAAACGGGTTGCCCAATTCGGTCGCCTTTTACGACCAGCAATGGGGTGCTGTGGACAAATTCTACCCCGAGTCCACACGGGGGAAGAGCTATTAGCGTTATCCAGCACTCACCACGAGGAGGTTGCTCTTCACGAGTGCCGCAACACCTGTGAAAGATAGTCTCCACTGATTACCAAACCGCACAGATCTTAAATAATGATGTTCCTTAGGATGGCTAGATACATTGTCTTGGGTTGAAGTTGGCTTGTCTCTCTTGTTTTCAGCTTGTTTCGTTGTGTCGGGCATGTGCTCGTGGGGTTGGCTATCATCCAGAACGAGTGGTTATATACAGTGGCAGTGAAACCATGTAGTGTGTTGCTGTAGAGTGACAGGAGGTTCCTCCCTTTGTAAGGTATGTAGGGTATATACAGTGGCAGTGTAACAGTGTAGTGTGTTGCTGTAGAGTGACAGGAGGTTCCTCCCTTCGTAAGGTATGTAGGGTATATACAGTGGCAGTGTAACCGTGTAGTGTGTTGCTGTAGAGAGACAGGAGGTTCCTCCCTTCGTAAGGTATGTAGGTTATATACAGTGGCAGTGTAACCGTGTAGTGTGTTGCTGTAGAGTGACATGTGGTACCTCTCCTACGTAAGGTATATTGGTTATATACAGTGGCAGTGTAACCGTGTAGTGTGTTGCTAGTGTGACATGAGCTACCTCCCCTTCGTAAGGTATGTAGGTTATATACAGTGGCAGTGTAACCCTGTAGTGTGTTGCTGTAGAGAGACAGGTGGTACCTCCCCTACGTAAGGTATATTGGATATATACAGTGGCAGTGTAACCGTGTAGTGTGTTGCTAGTGTGACATGAGTTACCTCCCCTACATAAGGTATGTAGGTTATATACAGTGGCAGTATAATCATGTAGTGTGTTGCTATTGTGACATGAGTTACCTCCCCTACGTAAGGTATGTAGGTTATATACATTGGCAGTGTAACCGTGTAATGTGTTGCTGTAGAGTGACATGCTAGAATACACTGTTGCAGTTGGCTGCAGTTGGGAGGATGTGTGGCAGGAGAATTCCGTTGATGTATCTTTGAGCCATAATATTGTCATGGATATGGATCAAACCTGTCTTTTCCATGATAAGAGATATCCGCCCATATCATAACGCTACCCCCACCAAACCTGTCAACTTCATATACACAGTTTCCAGCATAACGTTCTACCTGACGTTTGTAGATCTGTGCTCGTCCATCCCCTCGACGGAGGAGAAATCTTGATTCGTGCTGAACCAGACATCTTTCAATCGCAGTTGAGGCCAGACCCTGTGTTGACGACACCAGTGCGGATATTGTTGACGATGATGTCGACTTAACATGACGCGTCCAACAGGACGTGTTGCTGTAAACCTGCCGCTCTTCTTTCGCGTAGGTGGCACAGTCGGATGTAGCGATCATGGGCGGGGCTGGTTACTCTTGGTCGTCCCGACCTTGGCCGATCATGTGTTGACCAATGCTGTTGAAACCGATCCTAATGCCTTGTGATGGTGCCGGGTGCTACATTGAAAACCAGCTGATCGGTTCGATTGACTGTCACTGGTCGTTTGATGCAGATGCCATGCAATCAAAAGCCCTGCACTTTAATACTGTCAATAGTGCTGCTGGACATGCAGTACGTGCAGCTCCCTGACCCTGCACTGGAAGCGTTTTTCCGAATCGTACATCTTTCCCGACTGATGGTTTGCATGTCCTTGTTGCGATCATTTGGTTCCGGGAAATTTGTCATTGACTCTATAACACATGAAACCTCTTCCTTGTGCCCCTCTTGATCCGCTAATTTTGCATTTATGGCCAAAAATATTCGTTTGCGATTCTTATTTAAAGAGTTTTCGTACGCTATTCGTACCCTATTCATTTGCATGACCTGACTTAAACACGGGGAAGTATAAATACTACAATCATTTTATGAAACTCTTGAATATGTTCTGGGTTTTTTTCTGGTTCCCTTTCGCTCGTCAGATACCAAACATCTACACTCGCTTTTGCAATTCAGATCTATGTCACTTCAGCCTTTCTAGTCCGTATATTACTTTTATTAGCCAAACTCACTCACCCGGTAAATAGGAAATATAACTGTGGAGAAATTGTAAATTTGTCAGCCACCTTACATTTCGGAGAAGCGTTAAACAAATAACAAATAACAAAAAGTGTGGATGTAATTATATTACTTGTGTAAACATACTGCATTTAATCATACATGCTGTTTTGTTTGTTTTATATTTTTTCAGGAAAGCAGAAAAAAAACAGGCAAATCAGGGATTATGGCGTCAACGACAGAAGGTTAAAAGTTTTTTTTTAATTTGTCCGTTTGTATAGTGTTGACAAATGTATTGGTCGAACTACATTAGTTTTAGCACAGTGTATTACTGGTCAGATATTCCCAGACATTTCAGTTTTAAATTACATTTTATCTGGTCATAAATATTGTTACAATATACAAAACGTTGACGTCATGTTACTGCTTGTTGTTTTCATCTTACGCCAACATTTCTTTGAGAGGCATCTAGAAGTTGTGATACTAAGTAAGAAAATATTTATTGATAAACAACTTCTGTATCACAATTAGGAGCGACGTTTGAGTGTAGGTTCGAACACTGTTATCAAGCAAGTGGTGTACACAGTATGGTTGACAAGTATATGTACAGGTAGGAGGCAATGTTAAAACAGTAGAGTAGATACCAGCTCCAGCATTTTAAGGTACACTGGAACACTCTTTCTACCAAGATTTCAAAGAGCGTCTACGACTTTCACTTAAAGTTGTTTAATCAAGCTTACAACATTCAAGGCAACAATAAAGCTGTTAAAACGTTCATGGCAGACATGTTAGGACATTTCCAAACTTGACGCATTTGTGACAAAAGTTATGTCTGATGCAATGCGTGTTTTTTTTTCAAGGGAACAGTTCACTTGCCTTTGCATGTGTTTGTGATGACTGCCACCGGTGGAGCAGGATACGGTCACCTTCTCGCGAACACCTGGTATTGTCACTGTTTGATAGTCATAAACGCATGCTCATGAAATAGTCAGGCTCGTATAGTCGACGAGATTTCTTATGAATATTGAAAGGGTTGTGTCGCATTTATGTAATGAATAACGTGCATTTTGTTTTTGTTGTAGAAGATGGTGCCTTCGAAGCATATTTCCCGGATAATAAACGTGAGCTACTTTCACTTCACCTTTTACGTTTCCCAGGCCTGTCCTTGATGGAAGGATGTTTACTAACACTGTGTTCAGTATAATATACACCGTCGACGCAGGAGAATATTCAGTCTCATTTATCTACGGAAGATGTTTCATTAAAACCTCATTGGCAATGATGTATAATATATAAATAAAAGAAATTGATACCCGATAATTCAAAATGCGTGACTGATGGTCTAAGACCCTTTAAAAAAGTAGGGGATACTCGGAAACAACTTAAAATTTTGAAAGAAAAAACGTTGACAACAAAGGGTGTCAGTATGTTGTCCCGATAGTATTGTTTGGTGGCCATTCCTTGCACAATATGTATTGGGATGGGGTCAGTCGTAGTGATGCCAGGTCGCAGGTTCACATTGACTTACGTTCACTTTGATGTTCACTTCCTATCAAGGAAGTTCAAAGCCAATCATGACTCACTGAAAAACATGGCACATGACCAGCGATCATTACCCATGATGTGACGGTGTGTACACCATTGACGTCTGTCAGCACTATAACGATGTGTAATACCCCCAATCTGCTGGGCGACGCTCTTCTGTGCTCTTCGCGCTCTGAGGGAGCGCCATAGGTTTCCAAACTTTTCGGCTATCTTGGGGTTACGATCTGATTACGATCAGATAGCGACTTGAAGACCCTTGACATAAACAACCCAAAATGTGGCGATCTTGCACGATCAGTTCCAAGTCCTTTTGCGATCCAAGGCAATCAGGATGCGATCCAGTGGCTCTCTATCATTGCGATCTAATGCGCTCTACTCCGATCCGAGAGCGATCTCGGCGACCTGTGGAGATCCACTGGCGCTCAATTAGCGCTCTTTAGGATCCTATAGCGACCCCATCGCCGAATTTTGGGTCCAATCCTACAAAACTCGTAACGTTCTGAGGCACTCAGTTCTACGCTTGGTAGCAGAGAGGTAGGTCCCCGTCTTAAGTGGCGAGCCGTCGAGCATGGAGATAAGCTGCATGTAGACGATTTCTAATCACCTGACCCAAGACTTGTACTCTAACAGCCTGATGCAAGTATGCAGCAATTTGATTCGCCGTTTGAGATAGATATAGTATAGCATGATTTCGGATCATCTTTGTGGAGACGTTATGTACAGCAAGGAAACACTCGAAACATGATATCGTCTTTGTGGAGACGTTATGTACAGCAAGGAAACACTCGAAACACGATATCGTCTTTGTGGAGACGTTATGTACAGCAAGGAAACACTCGAAACATGATATCGTCTTTGTGGAGACGTTATGTACAGCAAGGAAACACTCGAAACATGATATCGTCTTTGTGGAGACGTTATGTACAGCAAGGAAACACTCGAAACACGATATCGTCTTTGTGGAGACGTTATGTACAGCAAGGAAACACTCGAAACATGATATCGTCTTTGTGGAGACGTTATGTACAGCAAGGAAACACTCGAAACACGATATCGTCTTTGTGGAGACGTTATGTACAGCAAGGAAACACTCGAAACATGATATCGTCTTTGTGGAGACGTTATGTACAGCAAGGAAACACTCGAAACATGATATCGTCTTTGTGGAGACGTTATGTACAGCAAGGAAACACTCGAAACACGATATCGTCTTTGTGGAGACGTTATGTACAGCAAGGAAACACTCGAAACATGATATCGTCTTTGTGGAGACGTTATGTACAGCAAGGAAACACTCGAAACATGATATCGTCTTTGTGGAGACGTTATGTACAGCAAGGAAACACTCGAAACATGATATCGTCTTTGTGGAGACGTTATGTACAGCAAGGAAACACTCATGGCTTGCTACGGACCGGTTGTCCACGTGTGACGTCACGTCAACAAGACAACCATTTACGGTGGATGCATCAAAAGAATTTATACTAAACTGGAACATTAACAGCTTGGACAATTCCTAGGTTGGGACCAATTATGGCAGAGCCGTATGCAAGAAGTTGAGGGGCCACAACATCCTGGGGGGATGAGATGTTGGCTATGACAGGAGTTTTTTCACCACCCCTTTGTTAGAGATTGTCACTCTTCTTCTTCTTACCAGGTGTGGGTTTTATCAATGAATTATGATAAAACATTGATCAGACAAATGATCAAATATTATGTTGCTATTTTCAAAAACATAACGTTTACACAACTTTATATGAAGCACATTGTTTTCCATGAGTAGATATAAACTTCATCCTGAGAGTTAAATTGACTTTTCCTTCTTAATGTGTTTTCACAGTTACGCTGTACTTGACAAAAAAGGGAGGACGTGTGCTGAGGGTTACTTTCCATGACACCTCCTCATGGTGTCATGAAATAACCTGGATCTGTACACTTATACCCGACAACTACTCCACCTATTTCAACTCAGAATTGCCGAAACAGTTATCTGCGTTGAAGGAGCAGTTTGCAACTCATGGACGCCTGACCAGCATACAGATCGACCAGTGGATGTTTGTCTTCGGATATGACACAGGGGATACAGCCAGTGATATGCTGCGTGGATATACAAGTCTTAAAAAAATAATTTTGAAGTTTCTCCATGACATTGATGCACATGTGACAGATATCACGATGAAGTCACAAGTAAAGACAGTAGATGCAGCAGCAGTAAGGAGAGACCAAGACCAAGGTATTGTGTTGAACTTGTATACTTAGAGTATATCATGTTTGTCTTTGTACTGATGTCTGTGTAATGATAGACTATTGTATTCAACTTGTATAGTTGGATGCTATTTTATGTCGCCAAACGCTGGTAAGTATGTGTATGTTACTCGTGCATCGATTCAGGTTCATTTCAACCCAATTCAGCATCAAGGGCTTATAGGAAACGAATAGTCTGCAAGTTGCTTGCACTTTGAAACATTATATGTGTCAGGATATTAATCACTGCTTACGTTTCACTAAATTGGAGCAAATATCACGAAGTAATCATGCAAGTGTTTTTTGAGATGGTAACTATCCTGGGGCAGTTTACAAATTGGTGCTTCTCGAGATGCTAGAGAACTAAAAATTGAATAAAACCGCTTTGGGGTTAATGTTTCGTAGTTTCACGTGCTGTGTCATTTTTTAATGTAAAAAGGGTATCACACGATTGTGTTTTGGAATTGTTTATATCCTATACTTATCCTATATTTATACATATACATTGTATTTCGCGAGCTTTGGAGAGCTAAATACAAAGTGTTTATTCCTAGTACGTCGTGTTGTAGTGGAAAGAGCGTCTGCCCGGAAGAATGTCGATGGTTTGGTCCCTCTCATACCAAAAGACATTGACACATGTACTTGTTGTTACCCTGCCTAGCTCTCGTTATTAAGGGGATACAAGAAGGACTGGTCTGCTCAGAGTCAGTATGCAAGGGCATTCATGTTAAACTGCGGCATGGTATCTCAGTAGGCTAGCACTATAAAACTGGCATGAGTCCGGACTAGTACAAGCAGCCACTCACATATGTGTACTCACACTATAAAATATGTGTTTAGAATGTAAACACATACAAGACATGTTCAGATCTAAACATGTTTAGGAATGCGTTTAAATCCAAAACGGAATGTACATTTGGCCTTACAGTCTGGCCACCACGTAAACACATGTTTAGAATGTAAACACGTTCAAACATGTTTTAAAAAAGTGCATATCATTAGGCAAAAAATGAAATTAGATGTGGAAATCAGATTCACAGACACTTGCATACACATATACCACCAGGACTTACACCGAACGTGGTACAATGTCAAAATAAAAATGTATAAGTAAACCAAGCCCGATTAATGGTGACAAGCAACACAGTGACGACAACAGTCTCTGTAGCACAGGTTGGTTTGAAGACATGTTAAGCTTGAGCAGATAGCTGAAACGCATCTTGCTTCGCGGAGAAAAGGGAAAAGTATGTCATGGCACATGCTGTCCAAGCACGTTTCTTCATCCTTTTTAAGAAGAGATTCACGTTTAGTTCCCCGAATTTATTATCTGAATTATTTCATCATATCAAAATAGTCACGTTAAGTTCCCCGCAACAGTGAGGGAATTCGCATTTTTATTCATAGTTAATATTCAACTGCACAACAACGGTAGCAGAGCGTGGTTTTCTGTTACATTTCCATTTGAACTAAAAGCCTTATTAGAATTGTACTTAGATATTAGATAGCCAGTGTAGAGCAGCTATGTCGGAAACTGGAATAGATAGCCACTATAGAGCAGCTATGTCGGAAACTGGAATAGTTAGCCAGTGTGGAGCAGCTATGTCGGATACTGGAATAGATATCCAGTGTTGACCAACTATGTCGAAAACTGGAATAGATATCCAGTGTAGACCAGCTATATCGGAAACTGGAATAGATAGTCAGTGTAAACCAACTATGTCGGATACTGGAATAGATATCCAGTGTAGACCAACTATGTCGGAAACTGGAATAGATATCCAGTGTAGAGCAGCTATGTCGGAAACTGGAATAGATAGCCAGTGTAGACCAACTATGTCGGATACTGGAATAGATATCCAGTGTAGAGCAGCTATGTCGGAAACTGGAATAGATAGCCAGTGCAGACCAACTATGTCGGAAACTGGAATAGATAGCCACTATAGAACAGCTATGTCGGAAACTGGAATAGATATCCAGTGTAGAGCAGCTATGTCGGAAACTGGAATAGATAGCCAGTGTAGACCAACTATGTCGGAAACTGGAATAGATAGCCACTATAGAACAGTTATGTCGGAAACTGGAATAGATAGCCAGTGTAGACCAACTATGTCGGAAACTGGAATAGTTAGCCAGTGTGGAGCAGCTATATCGGAAACTGGAATAGCTAGCCACTATAGAACAGCTATGTCGGAAACTGGAATAGATAGCCAGTGTAGAACAGGTATGTCGGAAACTGGAATAGATATCCAGTGTAGACCAACTATGTCGGAAACTGGAATAGATCTAGATATCCAGTGTAGAGCAGCTATGTCAGAAACTGGAATAGATATCCAGTGTAGATGTTGACTTGAAACAGATGATATTCTGGTCAGACAACATGAACGTGTTTTACTGTATTAGAAATAACAGCAGGCTTGTCAAACCTTTCGTGGCCAAGAGGGTAGGTGAAATCCCGGATGTTACAAGTCCTTCACAGTGGAGACATACTCCTACAGAAGCAAATCCTGCTGACTTGATTAGTCGAGGAGCAACAGTTCAACAGTTGGTAGCTAGTTCATTGTGGTGGTCAGGTCCCTCTTATTTAATAAGAGATGAAACTGAATGGCCATAAACTAAGCTGAAATCTATCAAGGTAGATGAGCAAATGAATAGAAAAAGAATTCAATCTGCAAGTTTTCTTTTGGTGCCCTGCGTTTATCTGTCTTGTGATTCTTAGCCGTTTTGCGGCTTCTGCGCTTTCCCTTAATCTCCCCCCTCCCCCAATAAAATTGCAGACATTGCTGAGTGTTTTCCTAAAACGGTAACTTCCTACTTGTCTAGCATGTTTGTTTAAGCAATATACATCAATATAAAATAAACAATTGATAAAAACTGTGCAAAATTGTGTCTGATTTGTCCATTTAGGCATTCAACATTTCCTTCTACATAATTCCAAGTCCAGCTAGGAGTAGTACAGCATTGTGATCATCGTTCCTGGTTGCAAAGACGCTGTCTCTTCTCACTCTTAAGGGCATGGTCGACACTTCTTCTTTGGTGACATAAAACTAACTGATCTTTGAGGCCTGTGGTCTCAGTATTGGTTTGCTGAACATGCAGTATATCAATGGATTTAAATGTCTACGTCACTTTTGGAGATTATTTGTTTGTTCGTAGTTTGCCGGAGACTGTGTGCATGTTTTCTTTTGTGGAGCGATCTCGCCTGCCGGTTATATCGTCTGTTTTAAGCCATTTCTCCTTTTTCAAGTTTTGAATTTGACTAAAATGCCCTAAAGTATTAAAATCTGCAGCAAAGCTGCTACATGTACGAATGTTGACTTTACCTGCCGTTTGAGGTCAACTCCCTTCCCTACTGACCTGTCTTTTGTCGTAACTCCCTAAAACGTTTTTGGATTGTGTTGTCACTGGCACGTGAATGCATCTAATCTACACTAACTTGATAAATTTTCTCTTGTCATCATTTGTTCACAGAAACACCGCCTAGAGGGAAGACTGATCATGACGTACCATGCAAAGACAAACATGAGGTCGATGAGGACGTCTCCCAATCACATCCCCAGAAGAAGGAAGGTGACGATGACTTCTCTTCTCTGTCACATTCCGATACTTACATGTAACGGTCTTCCATGTACATAGACTCACTCCAGTGTTGACAGTGAGTCGATTGATGTGACATGTACATTGACTCACTCCACTGTTGACAGTAAGTAGATAGAGGTGACATGTACATTGACTCACTCTAGTGTTGACAGTGAGTAGACAGAGGTGACATGTACATTGACTCACTCCAGTGTTGACAGTGAGTAGATAGAGGTGACATGTACATTGACTCCCTCCAGTGTTGACAGTGAGTAGTTAGAGGTGACATGTACATTGACTCACTCCAGTGTTGACAGTGAGTAGATAGAAGGGACATGTACATTGACTCCCTCCAGTGTTGACAGTGAGTAGATAGAGGTGACATGTACATTGACTCACTCCAGTGTTGACAGTGAGTAGATAGAGGTGACATGTACATTGACTCACTCCAGTGTTGACAGTGAGTAGATAGAGGTGACATTTACATTGACTCACTCCAGTGTTGACAGTGAGTAGATAGAGGTGACATGTACATTGACTCCCTCCAGTGTTGACAGTGAGTAGATAGAGGTGACATGTACATTGACTCACTCCAGTGTTGACAGTGAGTGGATTGAGGTGACATTTACATTGACTCACTCCAGTGTTGACAGTGAGTAGATAGAGGTGACATGTACATTGACTCACTCCAGTGTTGACAGTGAGTAGATAGATGTGACATGTACATTGACTCACTCCAGTGTTGACAGTGAGTAGATAGGGGTGACATGTACATTGACTCACTCCAGTGCTGACATTGAGTAGATAGAGGTGACATGTACACTGACTCACTCTAGTGTTGACATTGAGTAGATAGAGGTGACATGTACATTGACTCACTTCAGTGTTCACAGTGAGTAGATAGAGGCGACATGTACATTGACTCACTAAAGTGATGACAGTGAGTAGACAGAGTAGACATGTACATTGACTCACTCCAGTGTTGACAGTGAGTAGATAGAGGTGACATGCAAATTGACTCACTCCAGTGTTGACAGTGAGTAGATAGAGGTGACATGTACATTGACTCCCTCCAGTGTTGACAGTGAGTAGATAGAGGTGACATGTACATTGACTCACTCCAGTGTTGACAGTGAGTAGATAGAGGTGACATGTACATTGACTCACTCCAGTGTTGACAGTGAGTAGATAGGGGTGACATGTACATTGACTCACTCCAGTGTTGACATCGAGTAGATAGAGGTGACATGTACATTGACTCACTCTAGTGTTGACATTGAGTAGATAGAGGTGACATGTACATTATCTCACTTCAGTGTTGACAGTGAGTAGATAGAGGCGACATGTACATTGACTCACTAAAGTGATGACAGTGAGTAGACAGAGTAGACATGTACATTGACTCACTCCAGTGTTGACAGTGAGTAGATAGAGGTGACATGCAAATTGACTCACTCCAGTGCTGACAGTGAGTAGATAGAGGTGACATGTACATTGACTCACTCCAGTGTCGACAGTGAGGAGATAGAGGTGACATGTACATTGACTCACTCCAGTGTTGACAGTGAGTAGATAGAGGTGACATGTACATTGACTCACTCCAGTGTTGACAGTGAGTAGATAGAGGTGACATTTACATTGACTCCCTCCAGTGTTGACAGTGAGTAGATAGAGGTGACATGTAAATTGACTCATTCCAGTGTTGACAGTGAGTAGATAGAGGTGACATGTACATTGACTCACTCCAGTGTTGACAGTGAGTAGATAGAGGTGACATTTACATTGACTCACTCCAGTGTTGACAGTGAGTAGATAGAGGTGACATGTACATTGACTCACTCCAGTGTTGACAGTGAGTAGATAGAGGTGACATGTACATTGACTCACTCCAGTGTTGACAGTGAGTAGATAGAGGTGACATGTACATAGACGCACTCCAGTGTTGACAGTGAGTAGATAGAGGTGACATGTACATTTACTCACTCCAGTGTTGACAGTGAGTAGATAGAGGTGACATGTACATTGACTCACTCCAGTGTTGACAGTGAGTAGATAGGGGTGACATGTACATTGACTCACTCCAGTGTTGACATTGAGTAGATAGAGGTGACATGTACATTGACTCACTCTAGTGTTGACATTGAGTAGATAGAGGTGACATGTACATTGACTCACTTCAGTGTTCACAGTGAGTAGATAGAGGCGACATGTACATTGACTCACTAAAGTGATGACAGTGAGTAGACAGAGTAGACATGTACATTGACTCACTCCAGTGTTGACATTGAGTAGATAGAGGTGACATGCAAATTGACTCACTCCAGTGCTGACAGTGAGTAGATAGAGGTGACATGTACATTGACTCCCTCCAGTGTTGACAGTGAGTAGATAGAGGTGACATGTACATTGACTCACTCCAGTGTTGACAGTGAGTAGATAGAGGTGACATGTACATTGACTCACTCCAGTGTTGACAGTGAGTAGATAGAGGTGACATGTACATTGACTCACTCCAGTGTTGACATTGAGTAGATAGAGGTGACATGTACATTGACTCACTCTAGTGTTGACATTGAATAGATAGAGGTGACATGTACATTGACTCACTTCAGTGTTGACAGTGAGTAGATAGAGGCGACATGTACATTGACTCACTAAAGTGATGACAGTGAGTAGACAGAGTAGACATGTACATTGACTCACTCCAGTGTTGACAGTAAGTAGATAGAGGTGACATGCAAATTGACTCACTCCAGTGCTGACAGTGAGTAGATAGAGGTGACATGTACATTGACTCACTCCAGTGTTGACATTGAGTAGATAGAGGTGACATGTATATTGACTCACTCTAGTGTTGACAGTGAGTAGACAGAGGTGACATGTACATTGACTCACTCCAGTGTTGACAGTGAGTAGATAGAGGTGACATGTACATTGACTCCCTCCAGTGTTGACAGTGAGTAGATAGAGGTGACATGTACATTGACTCACTCCAGTGTTGACAGTGAGTAGATAGAAGGGACATGTACACTGACTCACTCCAGTGTTGACAGTGAGTAGATAGAGGTGACATGTACATTGACTCCCTCCAGTGTTGACAGTGAGTAGATAGAGGTGACATGTACATTGATTCATTCCAGTGTTGACAGTAAGTAGATAGAAGGGACATGTACACTGACTCACTCCAGTGTTGACAGTGAGTAGATAGAGGTGACATGTACATTGACTCACTCCAGTGTCGACAGTGAGGAGATAGAGGTGACATGTACATTGACTCACTCCAGTGTTGACATTGAGTAGATAGAGGTGACATGTACATTGACTCACTCCAGTGTTGACAGTGAGTAGATAGAGGTGACATGTACATTGACTCACTCCAGTGTTGACAGTGAGTAGATAGAGGTGACATGTACATTGACTCCCTCCAGTGTTGACAGTGAGTAGATAGAGGTGACATGTACATTGACTCACTCCAGTGTTGACAGTGAGTAGATAGAGGTGACGTGTTCATTGACTCACTCCAGTGTTGACAGTGAAGATATAGATATAACCTGTACATTGACTCACTCCAGTGTTGACAGTGAGTAGATAGAGGTGACATGTACATTGACTCAATCCAGTGTTGACAGTGAGTAGATAGAGGTGACATGTACACTGACTCACTCCAGTGTTGACAGTGAGTAGATAGAGGTGACATGTACCTTGATTCATTCCAGTGTTGACAGTGAGTAGATAGAGGTGACATGTACCTTGATTCATTCCAGTGTTGACAGTGAGTAGATAGAGGTGACATGTACATTGACTCACTCCAGTGTTGACAGTGAGTAGATAGAGGTGATATGTACATTGACTCACTCCGGTGTTGACAGTGAGTAGATAGAAGGGACATGTACATTGACTCCCTCCAGTGTTGACAGTGAGTAGATAGAGGTGACATGTACATTGACTCACTCCAGTGTTGACAGTGAGTAGATAGAGGTTACATGTACATTGACTCACTCCGGTGTTGACAGTGAGTAGATAGAGGTGACATGTACATTGACTCACTCCAGTGTTGACAGTGAGTAGATAGAGGTGATATGTACATTGACTCACTCCTGTGTTGACAGTGAGTAGATAGAAGGGACATGTACATTGACTCCCTCCAGTGTTGACAGTGAGTAGATAGAAGGGACATGTACATTGACTCCCTCCAGTGTTGACAGTGAGTAGATAGAGGTGACATGTACATTGACTCACTCCAGTGTTGACAGTGAGTAGATAGAGGTGACATGTACATTGACTCACTCCAGTGTTGACAGTGAGTAGATAGAAGGGACATGTACATTGACTCCCTCCAGTGTTGACAGTGAGTAGATAGAGGTGACATGTACATTGACTCCCTCCAGTGTTGACAGTGAGTAGATAGAGGTGACATGTACATTGACTCACTCCAGTGTTGACAGTGAGTAGATAGAGGTGACATGTACATTGACTCACTGCAGTGTTGACAGTGAGTAGATAGAGGTGACATGTACATTGACTCACTCCAGTGTTGACAGTGAGTAGATAGAGGTGACATGTACATTGACTCACTCCAGTGTTGAAAGTGAGCAGATAGAGGTGACATGTACCTTGATTCATTCCAGTGTTGACAGTGAGTAGATAGAGGTGACATGTACATTGACTCACTCCAGTGTTGACAGTGAGTAGATAGAGGTGACATGTACATTGACTCACTCCAGTGTTGACAGTGAGTAGATAGAGGTGACATGTACATTGACTCACTCCAGTGTTGACAGTGAGTAGATTGAGGTGACATGTACTTTGATTCATTCCAGTGTTGACAGTAAGTAGATAGAAGGGACATGTACACTGACTCACTCCAGTGTTGACAGTGAGTAGATAGAGGTGACATGTACATTGACTCCCTCCAGTGTTGACAATGAGTAGATAGAGGTGACATGTACATTGACTCACTCCAGTGTTGACAGTGAGTAGATAAAGGTGACTTGTAATTTGACTCACTCCAGTGTTGACAGTGAGTAGATAGAGGTGACATGGACATTGACTCCCTCCAGTGTTGACAGTGAGTAGATAGAAGGGACATGTACATTGACTCACTCCAGTGTTGACAGTGAGTAGATAGAGGTGACATGTACATTGACTCACTCCAGTGTTGACAGTGAATAGATAGAGGCGACATGTACATTGACTCTCTCCAGTGTTGACAGTAAGTAGATAGAGGTGACATGTACATTGACTCCCTCCAGTGTTGACAGTAAGTAGATAGAGGTGACATGTACATTGATTCAGTAAAGTGTTGACAGTGAGTAGATAGAGGTGACATGTACACTGACTCACTCCAGTGTTGACAGTGAGTAGATAGAGGTAACATGTACATTGACTCACTCCAGTGTTGACAGTAAGTAGATAGAGGTGACAGGTACATTGACTCACTCCAGTGTTGACAGTGAGTAGATAGAGGTGACATGTACATTGACTCACTCCATTGTTGACAGTGAGTAGATAGAGGTGACATGTACATTGACTCCCTCCAGTGTTGACAGTGAGTAGATAGAGGTGACATGTACATTGACTCACTCCAGTGTTGACAGTGAGTAGATAGAGGTGACATGTACATTGACTCACTCCAGTGTTGACAGTGAAGATATAGATATGACCTGTACATTGATTCCCTCCAGTGTAGACAGTGAGTAGATAGAGGTGACATGTACATTGACTCACTCCAGTGTTGACAGTGAGTAGATAGAGGTGACATGTACATTGACTCACTCCGGTGTTGACAGTGAGTAGATAGAAGGGACATGTACATTGACTCCCTCCAGTGTTGCCAGTAAGTAGATAGAGGTGACATGTACATTGACTCCCTCCAGTGTTGACAGTGAGTAGATAGAGGTGACATGTACATTGACTCCCTCCAGTGTTGACAGTGAGTAGATAGAGGTGACATGCACATTGACTCACTCCAGTGTTGACAGTGAGTAGATAGAGGTGACATGTACATTGACTCACTCCAGTGTTGACAGTGAGTAGATAGAAGGGACATGTACATTGACTCCCTCCAGTGTTGACAGTGAGTAGATAGAGGTGACATGTACATTGACTCACTGCAGTGTTGACAGTGAGTAGATAGAGGTGACATGTACCTTGATTCATTCAAGTGTTGACAGTGAGTAGATAGAGGTGACATGTACATTGACTCACTCCAGTGTTGACAGTGAGTAGATAGAGGTGACATGTACATTGACTCACTCCAGTGTTGACAGTGAGTAGATAGAGGTGACATGTACATTGACTCACTGCAGTGTTGACAGTGAGTAGATAAAGGTGACATGTACCTTGATTCATTCCAGTGTTGACAGTGAGTAGATAGAGGTGACATGTACATTGACTCACTCCAGTGTTGACAGTGAGTAGATAGAGGTGACATGTACATTGACTCACTCCAGTGTTGACAGTGAGTAGATAGAGGTGACATGTACATTGACTCACTCCAGTGTTGACAGTGAGTAGATAGAGGTGACATGTACATTGATTCATTCCAGTGTTGACAGTAAGTAGATAGAAGGGACATGTACACTGACTCACTCCAGTGTTGACAGTGAGTAGATAGAGGTGACATGTACATTGACTCCCTTCAGTGTTGACAGTGAGTAGATATAGGTGACATGTACATTGACTCACTCCAGTGTTGACAGTGAGTAGATAGAGGTGACATGTACATTGATTCACTCCAGTGTTGACAGTGAGTAGATAGAGGTGACATGTACATTGACTCACTCCAGTGTTGACAGTGAGTAGATAGAGGTGACATGTACATTGACTCACTCCAGTGTTGACAGTGAGTAGATAGAGGTGACATGTACCTTGATTCATTCCAGTGTTGACAGTGAGTAGATAGAGGTGACATGTACATTGACTCACTCCAGTGTTGACAGTGAGTAGATAGAGGTGACATGTACATTGACTCACTCCAGTGTTGACAGTAAGTAGATAGAGGTGACAGGTACATTGACTCACTCCAGTGTTGACAGTGAGTAGATAGAGGTGACATGTACATTGACTCCCTCCATTGTTGACATTGAGTAGATAGAGGTGACATGTACATTGACTCCCTCCAGTGTTGACAGTGAGTAGATAGAGGTGACATGTACATTGACTCACTCCAGTGTTGACAGTGAGTAGATAGAGGTGACATGTACATTGACTCACTCCAGTGTTGACAGTGAAGATATAGATATGACCTGTACATTGACTCCCTCCAGTGTAGACAGTGAGTAGATAGAGGTGACATGTACATTGACTCACTCCAGTGTTGACAGTGAGTAGATAGAGGTGACATGTACATTGACTCACTCCGGTGTTGACAGTGAGTAGATAGAAGGGACATGTACATTGACTCCCTCCAGTGTTGACAGTAAGTAGATAGAGGTGACATGTACATTGACTCCCTGCAGTGTTGACAGTGAGTAGATAGAGGTGACATGTACATTGACTCCCTCCAGTGTTGACAGTGAGTAGATAGAGGTGACATGTACATTGACTCACTCCAGTGTTGACAGTGAGTAGATAGAGGTGACATGTACATTGACTCACTCCAGTGTTGACAGTGAGTAGATAGAAGGGACATGTACATTGACTCCCTCCAGTGTTGACAGTGAGTAGATAGAGGTGACATGTACATTGACTCCCTCCAGTGTTGACAGTGAGTAGATAGAGGTGACATGTACATTGACTCACTGCAGTGTTGACAGTGAGTAGATAGAGGTGACATGTACATTGACTCACTCCAGTGTTGACAGTGAGTAGATAGAGGTGACATGTACATTGACTCACTGCAGTGTTGACAGTGAGTAGATAGAGGTGACATGTACCTTGATTCATTCCAGTGTTGACAGTGAGTAGATAGAGGTGACATGTACATTGACTCACTCCAGTGTTGACAGTGAGTAGATAGAGGTGACATGTACATTGACTCACTCCAGTGTTGACAGTGAGTAGATAGAGGTGACATGTACATTGACTCACTCCAGTGTTGACAGTGAGTAGATAGAGGTGACATGTACATTGATTCATTCCAGTGTTGACAGTAAGTAGATAGAAGGGACATGTACACTGACTCACTCCAGTGTTGACAGTGAGTAGATAGAGGTGACATGTACATTGGCTCCCTCCAGTGTTGACAGTGAGTAGATAGAGGTGACATGTACATTGACTCACTCCAGTGTTGACAGTGAGTAGATAGAGGTGACATGTACATTGATTCACTCCAGTGTTGACAGTGAGTAGATAGAGGTGACATGTACATTGACTAACTCCAGTGTTGACAGTGTGTAGATAGAGTTGACATGTACATTGATTCATTCCAGTGTTGACAGTGAGTAGATAGAGGTGACATGTACATTCATTCATTTCAGTGTTGACAGTAAGTAGATAGAGGTGACATGTACATTGATTCATTCCAGTGTCGACAGTGAGTAGATAGAGGTGACATGTACATTGACTCACTCCAGTGTTGACAGTGAGTAGATAGAGGTGACATGTACATTGACTCACTCCAGTGTCGACAGTGAGTAGATAGAGGCGACATGTACATTGACTCACTCCAGTGTTGACAGTGAGTAGATAGAGGTTTCATGTACATTGACTCACTCCAGTGTTGACAGTGAGTAGATAAAGGTGACATGTAATTTGACTCACTCCAGTGTTGACAGTGAGTAGATAGAGGTGACATGGACATTGACTCCCTCCAGTGTTGACAGTGAGTAGATAGAAGGGACATGTACATTGACTCACTCCAGTGTTGACAGTGAGTAGATATAGGTGACATGTACATTGACTCACTCCAGTGTTGACAGTGAATAGATAGAGGCGACATGTACATTGACTCTCTCCAGTGTTGACAGTAAGTAGATAGAGGTGACATGTACATTGACTCCCTCCAGTGTTGACAGTAAGTAGACAGAGGTGACATGTACATTGACTCACTAAAGTGTTGACAGTGAGTAGATAGAGGTGACATGTACACTGACTCACTCCAGTGTTGACAGTAAGTAGATAGAGGTGACATGTACATTGACTCACTCCAGTGTTGACAGTGAGTAGATAGAGGTGACATGTACATTGACTCACTCCAGTGTTGACAGTGAGTAGATAGAGGTGACATGTACATTGACTCACTAAAGTGTTGACAGTGAGTAGATAGAGGTGACATGTACACTGACTCACTCCAGTGTTGACAGTAAGTAGATAGAGGTGACAGGTACATTGACTCACTCCAGTGTTGACAGTGAGTAGATAGAAGGGACATGTACATTGACTCACTCCAGTGTTGACAGTGAGTAGATAGAGGTGACATGTACATAGACTCACTCCAGTGTTGACAGTGAGTAGATAGAGGTGACATGTTCATTGACTCACTCCAGTGTTGACAGTGAGTAGATAGAGGTGACATGTACATTGAATCACTCCAGTGTTGACAGTGAGTAGATAGATGTGACATGTACATAGACGCACTCCAGTGATGACAGTGAGTAGATAGAGGTGACATGTACATTGATTCACTCCAGTGTTGACAGTGAGCAGATAGAGGTGACATGTACTTTGACTCACTCCAGTGTTGACAGTGAGTAGATAGAGGTGACATGTACATTGACTCACTCCAGTGTTGACAGTGAGTACATAGAGGTGACTTGTACATTGACTCACTCCAGTGTCGACAGTGAGTAGATACAGGTGACATGTACATTGATTCCCTCCAGTGTTGACAGTGAGTAGATAGAGGTGACATGTACATTGACTCACTCCAGTGTTGACAGTGAGTAGATAGAGGTGACATGTACATTGACTCACTCCAGTGTTGATAGTAAGTAGATATAGGTGACATGTACATTGATTCATTCCAGTGTTGACAGTGAGTAGATATAGGTGACATGTACATTGACTCACTCCAGTGTTGACAGTGAGTAGATAGAGGTGACATGTACATTGATTCATTCCAGTGTTGACAGTAAGTAGATAGAAGGGACATGTACATTGACTCACTCCAGTGTTAACAGTGAGTAGATAGAGGTGACATGTACCTTGATTCATTCCAGTGTTAACAGTGAGTAGATAGAGGTGACATGTACATTGACTCACTCCAGTGTTGACAGTGAGTAGATAGAGGTGACATGTACATTGACTCATTCCAGTGTTGACAGTGAGTAGATAGAGTTGACATGTACATTGATTCATTTCAGTGTTGACAGTGAGTAGATAGAGGTGACATGTACATTGACTAACTCCAGTGTTGACAGTGTGTAGATAGAGTTGACATGTACATTGATTCATTCCAGTGTTGACAGTGAGTAGATAGAGGTGACATGTACATTCATTCATTTCAGTGTTGACAGTAAGTAGATAGAGGTGACATGTACATTGATTCATTCCAGTGTCGACAGTGAGTAGATAGAGGTGACATGTACATTGACTCACTCCAGTGTTGACAGTGAGTAGATAGAGGTGACATGTACATTGACTCACTCCAGTGTCGACAGTGAGTAGATAGAGGTGACATGTACATTGATTCATTCCAGTGTTGACAGTGAGTAGATAGAGGTGACATGTACATTAATTCATTCCAGTGTTGACAGTGAGTAGATAGAGGTGACATGTACATTGATTCATTCCAGTGTTGACAGTGATTAGATAGAGGTGACATGTACATTGACTCACTCCAGTGTTGACAGTGAGTAGATAGAGGTGACATGTACATTGACTCACTCCAGTGTTGACAGTGAGTAGATAGAGGCGACATGTACATTGACTCACTCCAGTGTTCATAGTAAGTAGATAGAGGTGCCATGTACATTGACTCCCTCCAGTGTTGACAGTGAGTAGATAGAGGTGACATGTACATTGATTCACTCCAGTGTTGACAGTGAGTAGATAGAGGTGACATGCACATTGACTCACTCCAGTGTTGACAGTGAGTAGATAGAGGTGACATGTACTTTGACTCCCTCCAGCGTTGACAGTGAGTAGATAGAGGTGACATGTACATTGACTCACTCCAGTGTTGATAGTAAGTAGATAGAGGTGCCATGTACATTGACTCCCTCCAGTGTTGACAGTGAGTAGATAGAGGTGACATGTACATTGATTCACTCCAGTGTTGACAGTGAGTAGATAGAGGTGACATGTACATTGACTCACTCCAGTGTTTACAGTGAGTAGATAGAGGTGACATGTACATTGACTCCCTCCAGTGTTGACAGTGTGTAGATAGAGGTGACATGTACTTTGACTCCCTCCAGTGTTGACAGTGTGTAGATAGAGGTGACATGTACATTGATTCATTCCAGTGCTGACAGTGAGTAGATAGAGGTGACATGTACATTGATTCATTCCAGTGTTGACAGTGAGCAGATAGAGGTGACATGTACATTGACTCACTCCAGTGTTGACAGTGAGTAGTTAGAGGTGACATGTACATTGACTCACTCCAGTGTTGACAGTGAGTAGATAGAGGTGGCATGTACATTGACTCACTCCAGTGTTGACAGTGAAGATATAGAGATGACATGTACACTGACTCCCTCCAGCGTTGACAGTGAGTAAATAGAGGTGACATGTACATTGACTCACTCCAGTGTTGACAGTGAGTAGATACAGGTGACATGTACATAGACTCACTCCAGTGTTGACAGTGAGTAGATACAGGTGACATGTACATACACGTACTCCAGTGTTGACAGTGAGTAAATAGAGGTGACATGTACATTGACTCACTCCAGTTTTGATAGTGAGTAGATACAGGTGACATGTACATAGACGTACTCCAGTGTTGACAGTGAGTAGTTAGAGGTGACATGTACATTGACTCACTCCAGTGTTGACAGTGAGTAGATAGATGTGACATGTACCTTGATTCATTCCAGTGTTGACAGTGAGTAGATAGAGGTGACATGTAGATTGATTCACTCCAGTGTTGACAGTGAGTAGATAGAGGTGACATGTACATTGATTCACTCCAGTGTTGACAGTGAGTACATAGAGGTGACATGTACATTGACTCACTCCAGTGTTGACAGTGAGTACATAGAGGTGACTTGTACATTGACTCACTCCAGTGTTGACAGTGAGTAGATAGAGGTGACATGTACATTGATTCATTCCAGTGTTGACAGTGAGTAGATAGAGGTGACATGTACATTGACTCACTCCAGTGTTGACAGTGAGTAGATAGAAGTGACATGTACATTGACTCACTCCAGTGTTGATAGTAAGTAGATAGAGGTGACATGTACATTGATTCATTCCAGTGTTGACAGTGAGAAGATATAGGTGACATGTACATTGACTCACTCCAGTGTTGACAGTGAGTAGATAGAGGTGACATGTACATTGATTCATTCCAGTGTTGACAGTAAGTAGATAGAAGGGACATGTACATTGACTCACTCCAGTGTTAACAGTGAGTAGATAGAGGTGACATGTACCTTGATTCATTCCAGTGTTGACAGTGAGTAGATAGAGGTGACATGTACATTGACTCACTCCAGTGTTGACAGTGAGTAGATAGATGTGACATGTACATTCACTCATTCCAGTGTTGACAGTGAGTAGATAGAGTTCACATGTACATTGATTCATTTCAGTGTTGACAGTGAGTAGATAGAGGTGACATCTACATTGACTCACTCCAGTGTTGACAGTGAGTAGATAGAGTTGACATGTACATTGATTCATTCCAGTGTTGACAGTGAGTAGATAGAGTTGACATGTACATTGATTCATTCCAGTGTTGACAGTGAGTAGATAGAGGTGACATGTACATTGACTCACTCCAGTGTTGACACTGAGTAGATAGAGGTGACATGTACATTGACTCACTCCAGTGTTGACAGTGAGTAGATAGAGGTGACATGTACATTGACTCACTCCAGTGTTGACAGTGAGTACATAGAGGTGACTTGTACATTGACTAACTCCAGTGTTGACAGTGAGTAGATAGAGGTGACATGTACATTGATTCATTCCAGTGTTGACAGTGAGTAGATAGAGGTGACATGTACATTGACTCACTCCAGTGTTGACAGTGAGTAGATAGAGGTGACATGTACATTGATTCATTCCAGTGTTGACAGTAAGTAGATAGAGGTGACATGTACATTGACTCACTCCAGTGTTAACAGTGAGTAGATAGAGGTGACATGTACCTTGATTCATTCCAGTGTTGACAGTGAGTAGATAGAGGTGACATGTACATTGACTCACTCCAGTGTTGACAGTGAGTAGATAGATGTGACATGTACATTGACTCATTCCAGTGTTGACAGTGAGTAGATAGAGTTGACATGTACATTGATTCATTTCAGTGTTGACAGTGAGTAGATAGAGGTGACATCTACATTGACTCACTCCAGTGTTGACAGTGAGTAGATAGAGTTGACATGTACATTGATTCATTCCAGTGTTGACAGTGAGTAGATAGAGTTGACATGTACATTGATTCATTCCAGTGTTGACAGTGAGTAGATAGAGGTGACATGTACATTGACTCCCTCCAGTGTTGACAGTGAGTAGATAGAGGTGACATGTACATTGACTCACTCCAGTGTTGACAGTGAGTAGATAGAGGTGACATGTACATTGACTCACTCCAGTGTTGACAGTGAGTACATAGAGGTGACTTGTACATTAACTCACTCCAGTGTTGACAGTGAGTAGATAGAGGTGACATGTACATTGATTCATTCCAGTGTTGACAGTGAGTAGATAGAGGTGACATGTACATTGATCCATTCCAGTGTTGACAGTAAGTAGATAGAAGGGACATGTACATTGACCCACTCCAGTGTTAACAGTGAGTAGATAGAGGTGACATGTACCTTGATTCATTCCAGTGTTGACAGTGAGTAGATAGAGGTGACATGTACATTGACTCACTCCAGTGTTTACAGTGAGTAGATAGAGGTGACATGTACATTGACTCACTCCAGTGTTGACAGTGAGTAGATAGAGTTGACATGTACATTGATTCATTTCAGTGTTGACAGTGAGTATATAGAGGTGACATGTACATTGACTCACTCCAGTGTTGACAGTGAGTAGATAGAGTTGACATGTACATTGATTCATTCCAGTGTTGACAGTGAGTAGATAGAGTTGACATGTACATTGATTCATTCCAGTGTTGACAGTGAGTAGATAGAGGTGACATGTACATTGACTCACTCCAGTGTTGACAGTGAGTACATAGAGGTGACATGTACATTGATTCATTCCAGTGTTGACAGTGAGTAGATAGAGGTGACATGTACATTGACTCACTCCAGTGTCGACAGTGAGTACATAGAGGTGACATGTACATTGACTCACTCCAGTGTTGACAGTTAGTAGATAGAGGTGACATGTACATTGACTCACCCCAGTGTTGACAGTGAGTAGATAGAGGTGACATGTACATTGACTCATTCCAGTGTTGACAGTAAGTAGATAGAGGCGACATGTGCATTGACTCCCTCCAGTGTTGACTGTGAGTAGATAGAGGTGACATGTGCATTGATTCATTCCAGTGTTGACAGTGAGTAGATAGAGGTGACATGTACATTCATTCATTTCAGTGTTGACAGTAAGTAGATAGAGGTGACATGTACATTGATTCATTCCAGTGTGGACAGTGAGTAGATAGAGGTGACATGTACATTGACTCACTCCAGTGTTGACAGTGAGTAGATAGAGGTGACATGTACATTGATTCATTCCAGTGTTGACAGTGAGTAGATAGAGGTGACATGTACATTGACTCACTCCAGTGTTGATAGTAAGTAGATAGAGTTGACATGTACATTGATTAATTCCAGTGTTGACATTGAGTAGATAGAAGTGACATATACATTGACTCACTCCAGTTTTGACAGTGAGTAGATAGAGGTGACATGTACATTGATTCATTCCAGTGTTGACAGTAAGTAGATAGAAGGGACATGTACATTGACTCACTCCAGTGTTGACAGTGAGTAGATAGAGGTGACATGTACATTGATTCATTCCAGTGTTGACAGTGAGTAGATAGAGGTGACATGTACATTGATCCATTCCAGTGTTGACAGTAAGTAGATAGAAGGGACATGTACATTGACCCACTCCAGTGTTAACAGTGAGTAGATAGAGGTGACATGTACCTTGATTCATTCCAGTGTTGACAGTGAGTAGATAGAGGTGACATGTACATTGACTCACTCCAGTGTTTACAGTGAGTAGATAGAGGTGACATGTACATTGACTCACTCCAGTGTTGACAGTGAGTAGATAGAGTTGACATGTACATTGATTCATTTCAGTGTTGACAGTGAGTACATAGAGGTGACATGTACATTGACTCACTCCAGTGTTGACAGTGAGTAGATAGAGTTGACATGTACATTGATTCATTCCAGTGTTGACAGTGAGTAGATAGAGTTGACATGTACATTGATTCATTCCAGTGTTGACAGTGAGTAGATAGAGGTGACATGTACATTGACTCACTCCAGTGTTGACAGTGAGTACATAGAGGTGACATGTACATTGATTCATTCCAGTGTTGACAGTGAGTAGATAGAGGTGACATGTACATTGACTCACTCCAGTGTCGACAGTGAGTACATAGAGGTGACATGTACATTGACTCACTCCAGTGTTGACAGTTAGTAGATAGAGGTGACATGTACATTGACTCACCCCAGTGTTGACAGTGAGTAGATAGAGGTGACATGTACATTGACTCATTCCAGTGTTGACAGTAAGTAGATAGAGGCGACATGTGCATTGACTCCCTCCAGTGTTGACTGTGAGTAGATAGAGGTGACATGTGCATTGATTCATTCCAGTGTTGACAGTGAGTAGATAGAGGTGACATGTACATTCATTCATTTCAGTGTTGACAGTAAGTAGATAGAGGTGACATGTACATTGATTCATTCCAGTGTGGACAGTGAGTAGATAGAGGTGACATGTACATTGACTCACTCCAGTGTTAACAGTGAGTAGATAGAGGTGACATGTACATTGATTCATTCCAGTGTTGACAGTGAGTAGATAGAGGTGACATGTACATTGACTCACTCCAGTGTTGATAGTAAGTAGATAGAGTTGACATGTACATTGATTAATTCCAGTGTTGACATTGAGTAGATAGAAGTGACATGTACATTGACTCACTCCAGTTTTGACAGTGAGTAGATAGAGGTGACATGTACATTGATTCATTCCAGTGTTGACAGTAAGTAGATAGAAGGGACATGTACATTGACTCACTCCAGTGTTGACAGTGAGTAGATAGAGGTGACATGTACATTGATTCATTCCAGTGTTGACAGTGAGTAGATAGAGGTGACATGTACATTGATTCATTCCAGTGTTGACAGTGAGCAGATAGAGGTGACATGTACATTGACTCACTCCAGTGTTGACAGTGAGTAGTTAGAAGGGACATGTACATTGACTCACTCCAGTGTTGACAGTGAGTAGATATAGGTGACATGTACATTGACTCACTCCAGTGTTGACAGTGAGTAGATAGAGGTGACATGTACCTTGATTCATTCCAGTGTTGACAGTGAGTAGATAGAGGTGACATGTACATTGACTCCCTCCAGTGTTGACAGTGAGTAGATAGAGGTGACATGTACATTGACTCACTCCAGTGTTGACAGTGAGTAGATAGAGGTGACATGTACATTGACTCACTCCAGTGTTGACAGTGAAGATATAGAGATGACATGTACACTGACTCCCTCCATTGTTGACAGTGAGTAGATAGAGGTGACATGTACATTGACTCATTCCAGTGTTGACAGTGATTAGATAGAGGTGACATGTACATAGACGCACTCCAGTGTTGACAGTGAAGATATAGAGATGACATGTACACTGACTCCCTCCAGTGTTGACAGTGAGTAGATAGAGGTGACATGTACATTGACTCATTCCAGTGTTGACAGTGATTAGATAGAGGTGACATGTACATTGACTCACTCCAGTGTTGACAGTGAAGATATAGAGATGACATGTACACTGACTCCCTCCAGTGTTGACAGTAAGTAGATAGAGGTGACATGTACATTGACTCCCTCCAGTGTTGACAGTGATTAGATAGAGGTGACATGTACATTGATTCACTCCAGTGTTGACAGTTATTAGATAGAGGTGACATCTACATAGACGCACTCCAGTGTTGACAGTGAGTAAATAGATGTGACATGTACATAGACTCCCTCCAGTTTTGACAGTGATTAGATAGAGGTGACATGTACATTGATTCACTCCAGTGTTGATAGTGAGTAGATACAGGTGACATGTACATAGACGCACTCCAGTGTTGACAGTGAATAAATAGATGTTACATGTACATAGACTCACTCCAGTGTTGACAGTGAGTAGATAGAGGTGACATGTACATTGAATCACTCCAGTGTTGACAGTGAGTAGATAGATGTGACATGTACATAGACGCACTCCAGTGATAACAGTGAGTAGATAGAGGTGACATGTACATTGATTCATTCCAGTGTTGACAGTGAGTAGATAGAGGTGACATGTACATTGACTCCCTCCAGTGTTGACAGTGAGTAGATAGAGGTGACATGTACATTGATTCACTCCAGTGTTGACAGTGAGTACATAGAGGTGACATGTACATTGACTCACTCCAGTGTTGACAGTGAGTACATAGAGGTGACTTGTACATTGACTCACTCCAGTGTTGACAGTGAGTAGATAGAGGTGACATGTACATTGATTCATTCCAGTGTTGACAGTGAGTAGATAGAGGTGACATGTACATTGACTCACTCCAGTGTTGACAGTGAGTAGATAGAGGTGACATGTACATTGACTCACTCCAGTGTTGATAGTAAGTAGATAGAGGTGACATGTACATTGATTCATTCCAGTGTTGACAGTGAGTAGATATAGGTGACATGTACATTGACTCACTCCAGTGTTGACAGTGAGTAGATAGAGGTGACATGTACATTGATTCATTCCAGTGTTGACAGTAAGTAGATAGAAGGGACATGTACATTGACTCACTCCAGTGTTGACAGTGAGTAGATAGACTTGACATGTACATTGACTCCCTCCAGTGTTGACAGTGAGTAGATAGAGGTGACATGTACATTGACTCACTCCAGTGTTGACAGTGAGTAGATAGAGGTGACATGTACATTGACTCATTCCAGTGTTGACAGTGATTAGATAGAGGTGACATGTACATAGACGCACTCCAGTGTTGACAGTGAAGATATAGAGATGACATGTACACTGACTCCCTCCAGTGTTGACAGTGAGTAGATAGAGGTGACATGTACATTGACTCATTCCAGTGTTGACAGTGATTAGATAGAGGTGACATGTACATTGACTCACTCCAGTGTTGACAGTGAAGATATAGAGATGACATGTACACTGACTCCCTCCAGTGTTGACAGTGAGTAGATAGAGGTGACATGTACATTGACTCCCTCCAGTTTTGACAGTGATTAGATAGAGGTGACATGTACATTGATTCACTCCAGTGTTGACAGTGATTAGATAGAGGTGACATGTACATAGACGCACTCCAGTGTTGACAGTGAGTAAATAGATGTGACATGTACATAGACTCCCTCCAGTTTTGACAGTGATTAGATAGAGGTGACATGTACATTGATTCACTCCAGTGTTGATAGTGAGTAGATACAGGTGACATGTACATAGACGCACTCCAGTGTTGACAGTGAATAAATAGATGTGACATGTACATAGACTCACTCCAGTGTTGACAGTGAGTAGATAGAGGTGACATGTACATTGAATCACTCCAGTGTTGACAGTGATTAGATAGAGGTGACATGTACATAGACGCACTCCAGTGTTGACAGTGAAGATATAGAGATGACATGTACACTGACTCCCTCCAGTGTTGACAGTGAGTAGATAGAGGTGACATGTACATTGACTCCCTCCAGTTTTGACAGTGATTAGATAGAGGTGACATTTACATTGATTCACTCCAGTGTTGACAGTGATTAGATAGAGGTGACATGTACATAGACGCACTCCAGTGTTGACAGTGAGTAAATAGATGTGACATGTACATAGACTCCCTCCAGTTTTGACAGTGATTAGATAGAGGTGACATGTACATTGATTCACTCCAGTGTTGATAGTGAGTAGATACAGGTGACATGTACATAGACGCACTCCAGTGTTGACAGTGAATAAATAGATGTGACATGTACATAGACTCACTCCAGTGTTGACAGTGAGTAGATAGAGGTGACATGTACATTGAATCACTCCAGTGTTGACAGTGAGTAGATAGATGTGACATGTACATAGACGCACTCCAGTGTTGACAGTGAGTAGATAGAGGTGACATGTACATTGACTCCCTCCAGTGTTGACAGTGAGTACATAGAGGTGACATGTACATTGACTCACTCCAGTGTTGACATTGAGTAGATAGAGGTGACATGTACCTTGATTCATTCCAGTGTTGACAGTGAGTAGATAGAGGTGACATGTACATTGACTCACTCCAGTGTTGACAGTGAGTAGATAGAGGTGACATGTACATTGACTCACTCCAGTGTTGATAGTAAGTAGATAGATTTGACATGTACATTGATTAATTCCAGTGTTGACATTGAGTAGATAGAAGTGACATGTACATTGACTCACTCCAGTGTTGACAGTGAGTAGATAGAGGTGACATGTACATTGATTCATTCCAGTGTTGACAGTAAGTAGATAGAAGGGACATGTACATTGACTCACTCCAGTGTTAACAGTGAGTAGATAGAGGTGACATGTACCTTGATTCATTCCAGTGTTGACAGTGAGTAGATAGAGGTGACAGGTACATTGATTCATTCCAGTGTTGACAGTGAGTAGATAGAGGTGACATGTACATTGACTCCCTCCAGTGTTGACAGTGAGTAGATAGAGGTGACATGTACATTGACTCACTCCAGTGTTGACAGTGAGTAGATAGAGGTGACATGTACATTGATTCATTCCAGTGTTGACAGTAAGTAGATAGAAGGGACATGTACACTGACTCCCTCCAGTGTTGACAGTGAGTAGATAGAGGTGACATGTACATTGACTCCCTCCAGTGTCGACAGTCAGTAGATAGAGGTGACATGTACATTGACTCACTCCAGTGTTGACATTGAGTAGATAGAGGTGACATGTACATTGACTCACTCCAGTGTTGACAGTGAGTAGATAGAGGTGACATGTACATTGACTCACTCCAGTGTTGACAGTAAGTAGATAGAAGGGACATGTACATTGACTCGCTCCAGTGTTGACAGTAAGCAGATAGAGGTGACATGTACATTGACTCACTCCAGTGTTGACAGTGAGTAGATAGATGTGACATGTACATTGACTCACTCCAGTGTTGACAGTAAGCAGATAGAGGTGACATGTACATTGACTCACTCCAGTGTTGACAGTGGGTAGATAGAGGTGACATGTACATAGACTCATTCCAGTGTTGACAGTGAGTAGATAGAAGGGACAAAAGGTGGTGCGAGCAGAGACCAGAATACACCCCATCCACTTAATTGTCAGCGGCCGAGTGCAGATACAAATCCAATTTGAGCAGTCGTATAAATTCTAAAAAATATCAATAGAATTATATGAAACGTTAACATAGTTTACAGCCCAGGATTATTGGGTTTATTACATACATACCCATGAAGATCCGGGTTAGTATAGGTCTCCAGCAACCCATGCGTATACGTACGAGGCGACTTATGGGATTGGTTGGTCAGACTCGCCGACCTGGTTGATGCATGTCATCGTATCCCAGTTACGGCACGCATTGGTTCGTGAAGACAATTCTAACCCGGATCTTGACGGGTTACTTAATCAACACTTATTTTTGTAACACTTAATTAACACTTACTATGAATGAAGCCATGTATGTTGATAAACTACACACACGGTGTCAACTGACAACTGTACTACCATGCAGTCTCTTGTACCACACCTTGGCGATTTTTCATTCAAAAAGTGTGCAGATATATCTGTATAGCAGCACATTTGTGAAACTCCGCCTCGTCCCCTGGAAGGTGATTTTGTCATTGACCAGAACTGACCACGCCTCTCCCGCCATGTACACCAAAAACAATGTAACACTAAAATAACATTGTTTCAGGTCAACATATCAGACTATATCAAAACATAACCACCACAATGAAGTACAACGTTGATGTAACAGTTCGCGTCTATAACAAATACCTCCATACCAAACAGCATTCTCCCTCGCCGTTATGTGGCTTATATATTTCCGAAACGGCCTCAGATTGAATTATCTCACTCACTCACTCACTCACTCACTGACTCACTCACCATAACGTCAAGGTATAATTAGTCCTCGCCGTTATGTAGCTTGCATATTACCGATACAGCTTCAGATTGAATTCTCTCACTCACTCACTCACTCACTCACTCACAATTATAACGTCATTGTATAATTAGTCCTCGCCGTTATGTGGCTTATATATTACCGATTAATTGATTGAACTCTCTCACTCACTCATTCCCCATCACTCTCTCACTCACTCACTCACTCTCTCCCTCACTCACTCTCTCACTCTCTCCTTCTCTCACTCACTCTCTCCCTCACTCTCTCCTTCTCTCACTCACTCACTCTCTCACTCACTCACTCTCTCCCTCCCTCACTCACTATAAAGTCAGACCATGATTTACTTCATCTTCCTCAATTAATGTCCACGTTATTATTTCTTTAGACAAAATGAATTCAATATTTTTCAGACAAATGTTCCTATAAAGTATGGCAATTGCTATTATTAATAACAAATAACCCTTGTGAATATAATTTAAGCGAAGGTATTCTTTTTACGAAAGGCGTCTTTTAATCAAAATATTTATTTTTTCCAAAATAAAGACGCAGGGTGATAAGGTAAATTTCGTTTACCAATGCAGTAGTCTTAATTTAGACCTTAGCCTGCAATTTGAATCAAAATGAGGCCAGTTTACATATTATTTAACTGTCAGCTAATGATCGACGCTCCTGTGATGTTTACACAATACAATTAAGATTATTATTCATGTACACTTAATTTTCATTCCCTGTGATATGTAAGTTTAAGGATTCCATCTCGTCATTGTTAAATCTATCATAGAGTGGCGGCTGGCTTGATCTGAACAAACAGTAGAGCGCCAAACTATGCCATGCTCCTAGCCAGACACGTCACAGTGACGTCATAGGTCGTACCTTGGCGGCCGTAGTGTCGCCGGTCAAGGCATTTCATGACCGGCAGTGAGATGTGTCACTCGTGTTAGGACGTAATCGGTGGGTAAGTCATCAGTTTCTACTTTTAGGAAATTATATGAAACATAAATTGTACATATAGTAAGATTGATGTACAGCAGAATGAATGTTGTAGGAATCAGGTGCTTGCTTCACACAGTGTTTACACCCAGACAGTTGTTTAGCCTGTCACCGGGGAGAAACAAACGTCTGCATGTAAACATTTCTAAACAGCGTTTCAACCGATAGGCTGGTTCTATTTCATCAGTTCTGTTTTATCAATCTTTGTCACCTTATTTTGTCACATATTTGTACCTTTGTTCTTTATCAAACCAAACACCGTCTAACACATGAAGTACTGTTGTGTCGGCTGCAGTTTCAGCCTCAGATAGTAAGCTGATCTGAGATGATTGTACTATCGCCATCGCTCGGTATATTTAAATTATGACAGTGCTACATAGGAAAGCTTGCCCGACATAGAATTACAACTGTGTTGCACAAGCTCCGAGTCAAGTAGACCTGTTGCTCTTCACATTGCTTTATCATTACATTGTCATAACTGAAATATTAATCTGTTTCCTGACGTAGATCTATGTCTATATTTGAATATAAGGAATTACCAAAAACACCATAAACACTGCAACCCGACACACCAAACGATGTATAATTATGCCCTGAGTAAACGCCGCATCAAACGTAAAATATTATTTTTATAACATAATGCTCCCTTTTCAACAGTACGATTATTTGTGTCGATGGAGAAAATAGAAATTGAAATTATTGCAGTGTTTTCATCGACATGTCAGAGCTATCGCCTTAAGAGTGAGTGAGTGTATATGGTTTTACGCCGCTTTTAGCAATATTCCAGCAATATCACGGCGGGGGACACCAGAAATGGGCTTCACACATTGTACCCATGTCGGGAATCGAACCCGGGTCTTCGGCGTGACGAGCGGACGCTTAAACCACTAGGCTACCCGACCGCCCCTTATCGCCTTAAGATGAGAATAGATCTAATTGCAACAATTTCAGTATAAATAATGCATTATTAAGTCTCTGAATGAACATTATCTTTTATTAAGACAGACGTTGAAATGCACGACAAATTTATTACTACACTGGTGGGCGACAGTCCGTTCTGGTCAAAATCTATAACGGTGTGCACTGATTCTCACAGAAAACAAACACCTGGCAACTATACATCTGATTAATGATTTTATCATATGCTTGATTTCCATTTGAAATTATCTCAAGGTAGAGATATTGTACTAACGCTTTAGTAGTCAGCAATTTAAGAATACTTCTACATATATGGATCTATATTTTTTTTAAAACATTCCAAATCAGACTGCCCCAAACTGCTGATGTGTAACTTAGACATCTTATCTTCAAACATGGTAGGAGTCTACCATGTCGTTCCAAATTCATTCCTTACCCTGTTTTCATTGAACCAATTCACTTTTACACAAAATAACCCAACCACAGATTAAGTTCGACAAACTGTTGCAGGAAACTGTGATTGCTATAAAGACATTATCAAGTTTCTTGTAGAAATCTATCAAGAATCACTTCTTTTAATTTTCAATCAGACTTCATAATACAAACTCCGTATATTTTGACTTTCAGTTTGTTTCTCTTGTATGTTTATGTTCTGAAAGAAAATAACAATATTTTCAGTTACTCCAACATTTTAACACAGAGAAGCAAAAGATCTATAAGAAGAACAAAGGCAGTGTATATTCAAACATAAGAAATTAGATTCATGACGTGTTTCATGTCATGATGTATAAAGACACACGGGGTAGATGGCCAAAAATCTCGGTGTGTGTTGTACGAGGGATTTATCAAGGATTCTAAACTGAAACAAATTTGGAGCAAAGCGTTATTTTGTTCAAAATTTGGATTATTAAGTTCTTAGTTTCTTTAAATTCAGTGTTTTTTAAACGTTGTATTTAACAATTGTAAGATCAGTGTAATAATATAAAACAAAGCATTAAAGCTCTCCCTGTTTGTTGTCCTGGTATCAGTGGAATACAGCTTACCCCTACAAAGCCATACGGTTAGACGAATTAGTGATAGATATATTAACATGGATTTGGACTGTCTTTATTCTGATTTGGGAATCTTTACTGACATTTGCTGCCGAATATCGGCTTCTTAGCAGGTCCATATTTATTAATGTCTATGTTACTTTTTATCATGTCATTTATATTATGTCATTTATAGCCTCGGTGTAAAATAGGTCTTCGGCAACCCATGCTTGCCGTAAAAGGCGACTATGCTTGTGAGAGGCGACTAACCGGACCGGGTGGTCAGACTCGCTGACTTGGTTGATGCATGTCAACATATCCCGATTGCGTGGAACGATGCTCATGATATCAGTCGCTCGATGGTCTAGCCCAGGCTCATTTATTTACTGACCGCTGTCGCATACCTGAAATATTGCTGAGTAAACAATATTTGTCGAATGGCAATTGGTTATCTGAGGCCAGTATTGATTATGGTTTTCCTATGCTATATGTATACAGTTTTCTGACCACCATATTCTGTTTCAGTCTCGAGTGATCCGAGTTCGAAGCCACTTGTGAAGGGACAAGATTCTGATCAACACGGTAGGTGGGGGAACCCAGCATGTGGTAGATCGTGTCATTGTCCAACTTTGTATGATATTTGGTACGATCATCATGTCAGCCAAGGCTAGGGGGATTCTACTCCGAAAATGTCCTATAAACAGTCTCTGCAATTTGATACATGTTTTATCCTATCAATTTATCAACAAATCAACAATTGCACTAATAGTATCATCATTTTTTTCATAAAGGTCAATTCAACAAGCAGGTGTATTGACACGCCGGAGAGATGAACAACAATCTATACTTGTGTTGTATTTTTATGAGAGTCTTTAATCTATTTGACAATCACAAAACTATATATTTAGTATTATTTACACTTTTGCTATAACAAACGTATTTCAAATCTAGTTCTGTAGTAAACGTTTCAAAAGGCTTCAAATTTGTGGAAAGGCAAAAACTGGTCTGTGGCCAATATTTATAATGCTTATGTGCTATTTATAGTTTTCTAAACAACATATTCTGTGTTTCAGCTTCGATTGACCTGGGTTGGAATCCAAGACGGAGCAAGAAGGATCCACGGCTCTCCACTGCTTTACGCGGTAGGTGGGAGAACCCAGCAGGCAGAAAGCTCACTCCTAACCCTTCATGCATACAGAGTATTCAATGAACAAGCTTATGTAAAGCAATGTAAAAATAAATATCATATTATCTTAATAATTTGAGACAGCAATTGTACTGACAGTGTCTGACTAATATCTTATAAAGCAAACACACGTTAACATTCCCCAGCCCTAAACAGAATAATGTTACAACTACTGGATGTAGAAGAAAGCACTTGAACAAATGTCACGTGAATAGATTATTCTTAGTTCAATACATAAACCCCTCCCCTCATCGTTATATTGTTGTCATCCACACAGGAAGTGGTTCATCATGTATCGATGTTCCTGTCACGTATCAACACTTCGAGGTGTGAACACAGTAGATGTATGACAAAGATGTCTGGATGAGTACAGAGTTTACTTTGTGTTACAGCGACTCCATCACCAGCAGACCGCGACCTCCACTACGCCAGCGGGGCCGGGAACCTGGAGGAGGTGAAGCGGCTCCTGTCTACACCGGAAGTCAACGTAGACATCAACTGTAGAGTGGGGAGCATGACACCGGTGATGAAGGCAGCATACATGGGACACAGAGACGTGGTGAAGCTCCTGGTGAGTGAAGGGGCCGATGTGTCACTGGTGGACAAGTACGGTGACAACACCCTTCACCACGCCTGTATGGGAGGAGATGTGGAGATGGTGAAGTATGTGCTGTCTCTGCACGTGGTGGACATCGACGCCAGGAACAAGTCGGGGCTGACAGCGGCCATCATGGCGAGACTCTGGGGACATCAGCCAGTGGTGGATCTGCTGGTGTCCCGCGGCGCTCAGTGACGTCAGTTTCGTGTTTGTGTAGACGGTGGAGGGGGACATGTTGTTACAGACAGTGACGTGGTGTGCCGTGCACGTCGTCGTGTTCTATATTCCCGGATTTGGTGAGAATGTTTCTTGTGTTTGAGGAGAAATAAAACTTGTTGAAAATATTTTTAGACATTTTATCATTTGTTGTGTTTGGAACTTCGCACGATAAGATAAGAAAATTGTTAACAGAGTGTAAATATTGATGATGTGTGATTATTATGTGAACACTGCATCTCGTGATACAATTAGTCTGTGTAAATTGTGTGTCACAAGTTTATAATTAAAAATGGAACACACGACAAACTTTGTTTACATCTCGCGGCACTCTGTGACCTCAGACTGAGCCGAGGTTCGCCCAGCTGACGTGGCGCCAAATGTACAATGACAGTGACGTCACACTGTCCATGATGTCACGGCATTGTGGCCAAGGTCGTGCACCAAAGTGACCGGCTGTTTTCTCTGCCAAAACGGGGCGGCACAATGCAGGCTTCATGGCATATGCATACAACACATGGACTTTGTGGTAGATAAAGTTTAACAAAGGCAGATATATATACTTATTTCTATGGTGTTACTTTTAATGTGCAAATTATTGCTGTTTGAATTTAAAAAAAATAAAAGCGGCAAAAGCTTTTCCGTATTCATAAGAAATCGCTCTCGATTTTACACTTCCGTCTATATCATGACACGACATGAACATGTTTATCCCTCATGGTGCCTGGCCGTCAGTCGCAGTTTCCAAATCGTAACATTGTATCAAAAGTGTAACAACGTTCTTATTTCTTCACACAGTGTAACCAAAATAAAAAAACATGAACTAGCGCTAACTGCCTTCACCGATCAGTCATCGCCATTATTTCCATGGTACATTTATTTCTGAATTATTCCTTGTACAAATTTTTCTGTACCAATGAGTTATTTTTTTGTGTGAAACTATTAACAAATGCACTTATTGCTATCACAGGAATATGATTCACTTGATTTCTGTTGTAACGGTACGATGGGGAATCAAAACAGTGGAAATTAAACTTTCACGTGGATTACTAGTTATCGCCATCTCTTAACAGCTCGTGCCACGTGATAACGCGCACCGTTTCAGTTATACAAATTATATTATTTAGTATCTCTGGCATCAAACTCATTTTTTTATTCATCAAAATGAATAAGAAATGCTAATATTAACTTGTCGTCTGCAAACTGACAAAACACAACATTCCCCAAATTCGATCTAGATCCTTAACACTGTATGTACTGTGGATTTCGCGATGTCTACAGGGTTATACAGCAATAGAAACTAACAGTTTTACTCCACTAGTCCTTACAATGATAGCACATAGCAAAACCCTTAAAATTGTCAAATTTCTACTAGTCCTAACGATACCATAACTGTTGGGCAATTTGGTAAAGACTACCGGACTAGTGCCAATTCCTAACGCTGTTATGCAGTTTTGGAAATATTGGTCAAATAGGTTTGAGTATTGTATTTGGGGGAGGAAATGACAGACAGTAAACGATAAGCGAACTGAATGTGCATCATCGTGTTGTTTGATTTATATTTTCTTGTGAATTAGTCACGTGACACCGCCCGCCTCTCTTTTCTAAAGTTGTATTTGAGCAAGGTGATTATTGGGGTGTTTTAAGAATATTTCCTTACAAAATTTCCTTACGAAGACCAGGTTTCGATTCCTGACATGGGTACAATGTGTGAAGCCCATTTCTGGTGTCCCCCGCCGTGATATTGCTGGAATATTGCTAACAGCGGCGTTAAACCATAATCACTCACTCACTCACTGAAGAAGAGAGGGTACTAGGGTCGCTTTATGTCATCAGAAACAATGATTAAATGTGAAATTGATACCCACAAAAGGTCCCTCCTCTGGGAAAAATTATCAGCTGAACCAATTTTCGAACTCTTCACAAGTATCTCTTAGATAGACGTGCAAACTTCCATCTATGTAACTTCAGCAGTTTCTCAGAAAAAGTGTCCTCATTTCACGCAGTATACACGCAGTGTGAACGCAGTGTGCACGACGTATGCACGCAGTATGAACGCAGTATGCGCGCAGTATGCACTGTTGAAACGCACGGGCTGGAAGTCTGTAAAACAATAAAATACACCAATTTTCGTACTCATTTGAGATCATGACCTGCAACATCAGTGTGAACAGTTTCATTTCTCTGGGCGGACGGGCAAAAGAACTCTGTTCCTATATCCTCGGCCCCACTCCGTGGTTCGTTTGTTGTTTGAGGTCGAACTCAGCAATATTCCAGCTTTATGACGGCGATCCGTAAAGAATCAAGTCTGGGACAGACAATCCAGTGATTGATATCATGAGCATCGATCCACGCAATTGGGATACGATGACATGCATCAACCAAGTCAGCGAGCCGACCACCCGATCATGTTAGTCGCCTCTTACGTAAAGCATGGTTTGCTGAAGACCTATTCTAACCCAGAATCTTCTCGGGACTATTACAGTTATAAGCTAGGTTGACACGTGATAATCCGTAGCGTGGTTGCAACACACAATCCATGTTTGTTTGTTGTTTAACGCCGCACTCAGCAAAATTACACCGGTAGGAAGGCAGTCTGTACCAGACAATCCAGTGATTATGAGAATCGATTTATGCAAATGGGGTACGATGACTACATCAAACAAGTCAGCAAGCCTGAAAATTCGAGTTTTTTCTCGTTGCATCGATTATTTTCTCTTTGCTTCGATGTTTTTCTGGTAATTCGATTTTATACTCGTTATTTCATTTTTAAGGAGAAATTTCGAATTTATGATAAAGATATTCTGCCAAAGTGGCATATCATTAGGCTTTCGTAAACACATGTGAACGCTGTGCGAGGATTGTGTTCGCAGCACTGGGGCTTGTCACGTAAACATTGGCAGCAAGAGCACTGGCGGGGTTATTGTGTAGTCAGACTCGCTGACTTGCTGGATGCATATCATCGTATCCTAACTGCGTGGATCGATGCTCATGATGTCAATCACTGGATTGTCTGGTCCATACTCGATTATTTACAGACCACCGTCATATAGCTAAAAAAAATATATTGCTGAGTAGGGCTGAAATGATATCCGGGACACCGATGCCTCGCGATTCACTCCATACGATACGGTGTGCGATTTGTGGGGTGCTGTATCTCGATTTTTCACGATACGTTTTTTTCAATGACGTATATACGTACGTCTTTGTTTTTGTACATAAACTTTGATCACAGATACGTTTTAAATGTGTTTAAACTCTTTCAACACCGTAGGCACCGAGTCCTCAGGCACCGGCCATAGGCCAGTTAACCGGCCAAGCCTTAGTCACGTCAAAATAGTATATATTTTTATGGACCTACCTGTCATACTATTCATTTATTAAATCTATCACATCTCACAATGTCTGAAATACGAATTCTATTTCAATTTATCATTTTTTTATCGATAGATTAAAATGTTATTCACTATTTCCCCGCAATGTTATTGAAAATATAATTCTCGGACGCACACTTCGACAACGGGTGCACATCGAACAAGTAACAGAGCAAAACAAAGACATTTCAAACAAACCGTTAAGTATATTATACAAAGTGATAAATAAAATCAACAAAAATATATCTAAAAGTGGTCAAACTATTTCCATCTTTTAATGCGATCGCGTGTTATGTTAGTCAAATGACATCTCGGCTTTCGGCGCCTCGAATTCTCGGCTCGGACACGATGTTCAATGCCAAAATATATGCATGAAAAATCTTTGTCACAGCTTGTAACCTAGTATGATACATCCACGAAGCTCCATATTTTTAATATAGATCGCGATTTCCTGCTGAAAACGTTCAGAATAACACGATTTAACCAAAATATTTCGTAAAAATCTGAAATTCATCGTACACGAGGATTTGTAGTTTGATTGCCTGCCTCAGGTCACGTGCTCAAATTTGACCAATCATGAACCTTGTAGCAGATTTCGGCAAGAAAGCGTCATTAGGAACCATTTTCTATCCAATAAAACCTTATGTTATAGCTACGAAAAGACTCCAGGCAATGTAACGAGCGTGTAGATGAAACAACAAGCTTTCTAGCGATGTGTCATATGTCAGTCTACCACGAACGTGGAAGCTTTCGAAAACGGAGGTATTTCTTCATGTTACTTAGGGTACAGCCGCTGTTATCTGGAAATGGGTGATACTATTCATAATTCTTTTTAAAATAATTTTCCTATTACGTAAATGAAATAAGTAGATCTAGATCTTTTGAAATCTTATTTTTGCCCCAAACCGTCAAATTTTCGCTTCCTTGGTCCTTAATCCCCACGTTATGAATGTGTTAGCCTACATTTTGTATATTTACAGCGAACTTAATTAAGTTGTCAATGTTTTATTTAAATAATGTTATAAACATAACTTTCATATTTATAAACACCAAGATTAGACCTTTCAAATGGTGTATAACATGGCTGTTACTACAATTGTTTTTAATTGTTTTTTTTGCCTTTAAACAGGAAAATGGCAAATCATTAGTTACTGGACACTGGTACATTTAGTATTTACTCCTAGAATCTACCATCTAGTCACAACTCACAAATATGTAGAACTGTTACGTTGTGTTTGCTAGCCATTTACATGGAAATGGCAGATGATTCATTAAGTTAAAATACTCATTACAGTATATATTTTCTGACTCATGAACATTCATTCACTTTCATTCAATTTTTCATTTTAATAAACTAAGTTTAATTCATTTATCTCTTTTCTTCTCTTGTCACTATGTGTATCGTAGCGTATCGAGATACGTATCGAATCGTGATGTAAGTATCGAGATACGTATCGTATCGTGACCTAGGTGTATCGTTGCAGCCCTATTGCTGAGTGCGGCGCTAAACAACAAACAAACAAACATAGTATAATAGTACTGACCCGTTACGGATCCGATTGTCTTATCTTACCGTTTTGATTCGCTTTCGTGGCATTATAATTAAGAGAAATCGATTCGAACTTTTTCCGCTCTTTTATAAATGTTTTACAGAAAAAGTTGTTTCTAAAGTCAACTTTGTACACGGAATATTTCAGAAAAAAACCAACATGAATGGCGAAAACCGGTCGGTGGCACAGCAACGTTCATCTCGCTATTTTTAGCATAACGTTAGTGTTTTCATATGTTTCATTTCTATGTCAAATGTTAAAATGATTTGAACTTGTTGTGTGAAAAGTAATAAAGACACATTACTACAATGTTTCGAACCGGCGCAGAAAGAAAAGAAGAAAATTATAAACGAATGAGATGTGTCTTGATCTGTATTATTACTGTAGCATATAAACAATCGTGTGTGTAGTAAGCTGTGTTTGTGTTGTGTTTATCTTAATCCTCTATAAGCTTCCCGTTTAATTTATTTATTTGTAGTAAATGTCGATGCCAACAGCAACTCAAACATCCTCGAAGGGAAGAATAAGACTTTAGCAATCCATGCTTGCCGTAAAAGGCGACGATGCTGCATGTTACATCCCAATTGCGTGGATTGATGGTCATGATATTAATCACTGGATTGTCTGGTCCAGACTCGATTATTTACAGACCGCCGTCATGTAGCTGAAATATTGCCGAGTGCCCCGTTCAACAACAAACAAACCAACTGAAGGAAACTGAATGAAGCAGTGGTAAAATCTATCCATATATACAAACCTTGGATATCCTTTGGGTATACAAAATATACACAATTGTCAATTTTGGTTGAATGAAATATATAAAATTGTATATTGGGATTTTCCATTGTGTAACCACCTGATTTAGCCACCTGTATCAAACTTGCTCTTTCTACCACGATTTCAAAGATCATGCAACGCTTGGTCAGAAGTTGTTTTATCAAGGTTACAACATTCAAGGTCTCAGTGAAGTTTTCAAACAGTGCTATGGTAAAAATGTGGAGGAGAGTTCCAAATTTGACACACCAGTGCCAAAAATGATGGCCGATGCAATTCCCTATTTTGACTTGTATCATACGTTCCAATGTTTCTTCAGGCGAACACTTGACTTGCCTGTGTATGTGTTTGTGACGCGTGTCACTGATTGGGCAGGATACGCTCACCTTTTCGCGAACACCTGGCATCATCTCTATTTGATAGTTATTCATAAACACTTCCTCATGATATGGTCGGAATCGTACAATCGGCTCTGCTTATGGCAGATATTTCTTGTGGATAAGGAAAGGGATTTGTCGCTGTTATTCCAAATTTCACCCAGAGATAAGGCGTGCCCGACGGTGACGTGGAAGCACAACTGGGCGAATGGCTGGTCGTCGGGGGATTGGTAAGCGTTATTTAACGTTAAACTAAAGTGTTTTTATGAGGACGATATTGCTAACCAATCATTGTGCGCTGTTCACATTACAAGAACAAGTGCTCCCAATAAACAAACAAACATCCAAAGACAGCGCCACGCATATTGTAGTGTACATTTTGTAATCTAAACAATAGCGAAGATCTGTATCTTTTCACTTGTGCCTGTCCGACCCACACCTAGCCAGCTGTGTTCCTGTGATTCGTTCACACCTAGCCAGCTGCGTTCCTGTGATTCGTTCACACCTAGCCAGCTGCGTTCCTGCGATTCGTTCACACCTAGCCAGTTGCGTTCCTGCGATTCGTTCACACCTAGCCAGCTGCGTTCCTGCGATTCGTTGACACCTAGCCAGCTGCGTTCCTGCGATTCGTTCACACCTAGCCAGCTGCGTTCCTGCGATTCGTTCACAACTAGCCAGCTGCGTTCCTGTGATTCGTTCACACCTATCCAGCTGCGTTCCTGTGATTCGGTCACACCTAGCCAGTTGCGTTCCTGCGATTCGTTCACACCTAGCCAGTTGCGTTCCTGCGATTCGTTCACACCTAGCCAGCTGCGTTCCTGTGATTCGTTCACACCTAGCCAGCTGCGTTCCTGTGATTCGTTCAAACGTATCCCTGATTCAGACTCGACATTCACCTCAAACACACACTTACTCCCCGTTATCTTGCCAATAACCACTTGCATTGGTCGCTTTTATCAAGTAACTATTATTTCTAGACGTGTATTTCGGAAAGGCATTTCTGCTGATCACTCCAGAAATAGACATGAAGGAATATCACTTCAAGCAGTTGATCATGTTGACCTTGGTCAGAGGGAGACACCTCTTCCACTGATCTTCACAAGTTTAACGGCTGTTTGTGGTGTCATGACAATCCCATGACGTGACAGTAGGACAATGGCATTGTCCAGCTTTAAAAGTTATGTGACGTCCATGGGTAGGACTGATAACTTGGTCACGGTACCGTACACCTGTCAAATTGCCATCGATGACCAGTAGAGGGGTTCTCTCCACATCATTACCCTCCCACCGACGCATGCAGAACGTTGACAAAACACCCTCACTGGACATGTGGTCATCTGGGCATTGCACATCTTGTCTGTACCTAGCTGCCGTCCCTCACTGCACATGTGGACATCTGGGCATTGCACATCCTGTCTGTACCTAGCTACCGGACTCACTCACTGCACATGTGGACATCTGGGCATTGCACATCCTGTCTGTACCTAGCTATCGGACTCACTGCACATGTGGTCATCTGGGCATTGCACATCTTGTCTGTACCTAGCTACCGTGATTCACTGCACATGTGGACATCTGGGCATTGCACATCCTGTCTGCACCTAGCTACCGTGATTCACTGCATATGTGGTCATCTTGCATTGCACATCTTGTCTGTATCTACCTACCTGACTCGCTGCACATGTGGACACCTAGGCATTGCACATCCTGTCTGCACCTAGCTACCGTGATTCACTGCATATGTGGTCATCTTGCATTGCACATCTTGTCTGTATCTACCTACCTAACTCGCTGCACATGTGGACACCTAGGCATTGCACATCCTGTCTGTACTTAGCTACCAGACTCGCTGCACATGTGGTAATCTGGGTATTGCACATCCTGTCTGTACCTAGCCGGCGGACCCAGTGCACATGTGGACATCTAGGCATTGCACATCCTGTCTGTACCTAGCTACCGGACTCGCTGCACATGTGGTCATCTAGGCATTGCACATCCTGTCTGTACCTAGCTACCGTCCCTCACTGCACATGTCGTCATCTGGGCCTTGCACATCCTGTCTGTACCTAGCTACCGTGATTCACTGCACATGTTGTCATCTGGGCCTTGCACATCCTGTCTGTACCTAGCTACGGTGATTCACTGCACATGTGGTCATCTGGGCCTTGCACATCCTGTCTGTACCTAGCTACCGGACTCACTACACATGTGGATATCTGGGCATTGAACATCCTGTCTGTACCTAGCTACCGTCCCTCACGGCACATGTGGACATCTGGGCATTGCACATCCTGTCTGTACCCAGCTATCGAACTCACTGCACATGTGGACATCTGGGCATTGCACATCTTGTCTGTACCTAGCTACCGGACTCACTGCACATGTGGTTATCTGGGCATTGCACATCCTGTCTCTACCTAGCTACCGGACTCACTGCACATGTGGTCATCTGGGCATTGCACATCTTGTCTGTACCTAGCTACCGGACTCACTGCACATGTGGTTATCTGGGCATTGCACATTCTGTCTGTACCTAGCTACCAGACTCGCTGCACATGTGGATATCTAGGCATTGCACATCCTGTCTGTACCTAGCTACCGGACTCGCTGCACATGTGGTCATCTGGGCATTGCACATCCTGTCTGTACCTAGCTACCGTGATTCACTGCACATGTGGTCATCTGGGCCTTGCACATCCTGTCTGTACCTAGCTACCGTCCCTCACTGCACATGTGGTCATCTGGGCCTTGCACATCCTGTCTGCACCTAGCTACCGTGATTCACTGCACATGTGGTCATCTGGGCCTTGCACATCCTGTCTGTACCTAGCTACCGGACTCACTGCACATGTGGATATCTGGGCATTGAACATCCTGTCTGTACCTAGCTACCGTCCTTCACGGCACATGTGGACATCTGGGCATTGCACATCCTGTCTGTACCCAGCTATCGGACTCACTGCACATGTGGACATCTGGGCCTTGCACATCTTGTCTGTACCTAGCTACCGGACTCACTGCACATGTGGTTATCTGGGCATTGCACATCCTGTCTCTACCTAGCTACCTGACTCACTGCACATGTGGTCATCTGGGCATTGCACATCTTGTCTGTACCTAGCTACCGTGATTCACTGCACATGTGGACATCTTAGCATTGCACATCCTGTCTGTACCTAGCTACCGCACCAAGTGCACATGTGGACATCTGGCATTGCACATCCTGTCTTTACCTAGCTACCGGACCCAGTGCACATGTGGACATCTGGGCATTGCACATCCTGTCTGTACTTAGCTACCGGTCCCAGTGCACATGTGGACATCTGGGCATTGCACATCCTTTATGAACATAACCACATCCTGTCAGTATCCATAGACTGGGTAGTATGTATATCTGCAACCATGTTACGAATTAATTCACACGAATGTCAACAGCAGTGGTAGCCAGGTTCTGCAGACAATTGCGTTGTTTCATGCAGGTGACAGATGCTTTTGTTCTACCTGTTCCGTGTATTGAATTAATGGTAAGCAATAGATTAAATGATTGAGTATGGTTTAACACCGCTTTTAGCAATATCCCAGCAATATCACGGCGGGGGACACCAGAAATGGGCTTCACGATTCATACCCATGTGGGGAGTAGAACCCGGGCCTTCGGTGTGACGAGCGAACGCTTGAACCACTAGGCTACCCCACTGCCCGTAAGCAATAAAGATGAATTTGGAATCTATATAAATGATTATTTGTGATATTGTGTAGATTACGTTTATAGTATATTCACTTCAGAAGCAAAGCAGCATGCAATAAACATGAAATACATTTCTCTTTACAATGAATGAATAAAAGTAGTTCGCCGACATGACCTCGGGTCATCGCCATGGAGCAGCCAATCAGAGTCGGGCCTAATACTATCCAACAAAGGTGGACTACACGAATCTGTCACAGTGCTCTAGACAAAAGGTGTGTAGTGGACATTGTGTCCTGACAGTGCTCTAGACAAAAGGTGTGTAGTGGACATTGTGTCCTGACAGTGCTCTAGACAAATGGTGTGTAGTGGACATTGTGTCCTGACAGTGCTCTAGACAAAAGGTGTGTAGTGGCCATTATGTCCTGACAGTGCTCTAGACAAAAGGTGTGTAGTGGACATTGTGTCCTGAGCAACACCACAACGGACACATGGTGTCCATGTAGGGATTCGAACCTCGCTGTGATGGGTCAACACTTTCACAACGCGGCTACTCCACCGCCCCCGTACAGGTAATCAAACAAACAAGGACAAATTATCTGATAATTTTATTGCAACAATATATCCTCTTTGTGAACATATTTAACAATAAATCGAAGTTGCATTCTATCAACAAATCTTGTGTGTCAGTCGGAGTACGGTAACTTCTCTGGTACAAAGGTCATTCAACTCCATTATTTACAGTCTTTGTATGCCGTGTACACAACCCCACCAGTAAGTACTTTAACACAGTGTCAACTACACGGACACCGGTAACCATACCCCACCAGTAAGTACTTTAACACAGTGGGAACTACACAGACACCGGTAACCATACCCCCCCAGTAAGTACTTTAATACAGATGGAACTACACAGGCACCGGTAACCATACCACACCAGTAAGTACTTTAATACAGTGGGAACTACACGGACACCGGTAACCATACCACACCAGTAAGTACTTTAATACAGTGGGAACTACACGGGCACCGGTAACCATACCCCACCAGTAAGTACTTTAATACAGTGGGAACTACACGGACACCGGTAACCATACCATACCTTAACCGATTCCTAGAAAAATATATTGATAGCACTTCAGAATGTATAGAACTTCCGAAAAATAAGTTAACGTTTCACATCAACATCTATTTTCAACTTTTTATAGGCATAAACACTTTACACCTGCAACACATGGAAACACATATCAGTGAGTGTGTGAGTGAGTGAGTTGGGTTAAACGCCACTTTTAACAGTATTCCGGTCATATCACGGCGTCTCACCTTAATTTGGAAGGAAAGACCGACGTGATGCAGGTCACAGACGTTTACCACTTTGACAAAACCAACGAGCACGGGGATGGTGGTTAATAATACCAAAAATATTAGTTTGTGGTATATATTGAATTAAATCCTACGTCAGTGTCAGTGTATCAGGGACAACCTGTTTAACACAGTCCTAGTGTCAGTGTACCAGGGCCACCTGTTTAACACAGTCCTAGTGTCAGTGTATCAGGGACCACCTGTATAACACAGTCCGAGTGTCAGTGTATCAGGGACCACCTGTATAACACAGTCCTTGTGTCAGTGTATCAGAGACCACCTGTATAACACAGTCCTAGTGTCAGTGTATCAGGGACCACCTGTATAACACAGTCCTAGTGTCAGTGTATCAGGGACCACCTGTATAACACAGTCCATGTGTCAGTGTATCAGGGACCACCTGTATAACACAGACCTAGTGTCAGTGTATCAGGGACAACCTGTATAACACAGTCCTAGTGTCAGTGTATCAGGGACCACCTGTATAACACAGTCCTTGTGTCAGTGTATCAGAGACCACCTGTATAACACAGTCCTAGTGTCAGTGTATCAGGGACCACCTGTATAACACAGACATAGTGTCAGTGTATCAGGGACCACCTGTATAACACAGTCCATGTGTCAGTGTATCAGGGACCACCTGTATAACACAGACCTAGTGTCAGTGTATCAGGGACCACCTGTATAACACAGTCCTTGTGTCAGTGTATCAGGGACCACCTGTATAACACAGTCCTAGTGTCAGTGTATCAGGGATCACCTGTTTAACACAGTCCTAGTGTCAGTGTATCAGGGACCACCTGTATAACACAGTCCATGTGTCAGTGTATCAGGGACCACCTGTATAACACAATCCTAGTGTCAGTGTATCAGGGACCACGTGTATAACACAGTCCATGTGTCAGTGTATCAGGGACAGCCGGTATAAAACAGTCCTTGTGTCACTGTCTTGCATCAGTACACAATTCAAACGATAGATAATCCTCAAGCTGACATGCCATTGTACACTTCATATGGCAAGTATGTTGTTATACACCTTGAAACAATTCGTTCAATACAAGGACACGTATTACCACACACAGCAACTGTGTGAGTCAAACAAGTGAAATCACCCCAGGCTTGCCATACTTTGATAAGGCAAAGGGGTGTTTCTGGCTCTTGTTTCTATAGTGACTGGGATAAATGGGGTGATACAGCACCTGTGTGAGTCAAACAAGTGAAATCACCCCAGGCTTGCCATACTTTGATAAGGCAAAGGGGTGTTTCTGGCTCTTATTTCTGTAGTGACTGGGATAAATGGGGAGATACAGCACCTGTGTGAGTCAAACAAGTGAAATCTGCCCTCGCTTGCCATACTTTCATAAGGCAAAGGGGAGTTTCTGGCTCTTATTTCTGTAGTGACTGGGATAAATGGGGAGATACAGCAACTGTGTGAGTCAAACAAGTTAAATCAGCCCTGGCTTTGTTTTGTAAAAGATGTATTTATACACCGAATTCCCGAACCCCTATTTTCTAATTGATTTCGAACATCCTGCATATGTGACTTGGGGTCGTACTGTTTTCAAAGCAATATTTTATCATTCTTTAAAGTAAAGCAACGGAACTGGAGGTTTTTAATACCTTTGCTGGTATATCATCTATTGCAGTAAATTTATCATTCCTTAACCGGAGCACTGCTCTCTCAGTTTCAGTTCCAGAAATAGGTTTATTTAACATATAAGTGTCCAGACTATTTGCTGGTGACAATCACTTGTACAGTCAGTGAGTGCAACCAATAAAAAGTGCTTCATATGTATATACCATTTTAATAACACATACTCATGGTCATAGCAATCTGTCGGCATCAACAGCTTCTTGTGGAATTTGACGTTGCCTCTCAGTTGCGAGTCCAAATAGCCCAATTTGTTTCCAAAAATTATTTTCCTTTAAGCTCAAAATGTACACTACTGCCTAGAAGTTCATTCCCCTTACACGCATGGGCAACGCGTTACGCAACCAGTGTGCATCGGGTTGGTCACGCGTGTGATACCCGTGTGCAACGCGTTGCACACGGGTGTGCACCCCGTCCGCCACTCGTGTGCAACGCGTGACACACTCATTAGAGGGGGAACAAACTTTTGACCAAAGGAGGACCCGTCTTAAGCTGAACCTGGAGGTGGTAACAAGGAGAGAAAAATTTGTTCTCCTGACGAAAAATGATAATACACATGTGTTTGCTAATGTCTCCTTTCTTTATGTGATTTTGTGGGAATAACATGAATACTGTTGTGTTTAAATAGATCTGTCTTGTTTTATACGACCATTGCTTCTAAATCCGATTGTGTTAAGAGAATACATGGTCCTGGAACATGTTATTGCAATTGAAATGATTTTATTGTGATTTGACATTAACCGTCTGTAGTACGACTTTCAGTGATAATATGTATGAGGTTTGGCGGCGCATTGTTTTTATTGGACCCTAATTACTTTATGATAACTTGGACTCTTTATCTCAGCTCCATAGCCGTGAGGCTGGAAAAGAGAAGCAGGTAATTAATGAGGGTGGGTTATATAATTGAGGATACACTTGAGGGAGAGAATACTAATTACCGTACTACAGGAAGAGACCTGTAGACGTAAGCGCAGGGTTGTGTTTTAGCTGGCCGTTCGATAATGGCCGCCAGGAGAAGTGAGCTTTGACTGCGTCATCTAAAATAAATAATAAGATACAGCAGTGTTATTTTCACGGGTCTGTTGAATAAACTCCCAGCGCTGCGGTCAATGTATCTTCTACTTGATCCTTGATACATCATTTTGGCATTCACAATATATAGTATTTCAACATACAAAAGAGCACTGTTCTAAAGCAATTCCGCGGGAGTAGTTGTTACCTGTGCATTACTGTATTTTCCCAGTGAGCACCCGGATGATAGAGCAGAAATCTAGACTTGTTCGCGACCTGTGCTCGCCATTCGTAAGCGCATTTTTATTGACAGTAGAAGGACGTATGGTCACATTGATCAACAAAAATGAAATACAGTTTTGGAAATGTAGGTATATTTGTGGGGAGCAACGGTAATGGTGATGCAGTTTTGGTAAGTCACTTGCTAGGTAATTGTGCGATCTTTGTGTACACTATTTTGACTTGCAACACAAAGTAAATATTTCATCTGAACATTGCTTATTTTACCGTGTGTATATGTTTACATTCAAAATGTAAACAGATTTCACTAAGGAAATTTATTAAACGCCTAAATATTCAGTTCATTTTACAAATTAACTGAAAAATATGTCCATCTTTATTAATATGATAACGAATTCCAAATATTTGTTTATGTTTAATATCATCACCAAGTACAGTTCTGTATTGTTTGGCTTCTTTTCTTAGCATAATTAATATATTGTGATATGTATAAGCTCTTTTTGCTCGTCTTTATCATTTTTAGTCAGTCGGTTAAATAAATGAATGGACTATTCAGTCAATTTGTAAAATGACTGAAATATTTAGATATTTAATAAATTGACTGAGTGAATCATATTTTACACATTGACTGTAACATATACACGCTTACAAAAGAAAACACTTGCGAAAACAACGTCTATCGCGCATCGAAAAACTTCCCAACCAAACGGAAAGGAACAAGAATGATTCTGTTCAAAGCTGCAGCGAATGAATGAAAACAAAATGCAAATATCATTATTACAACCTAACAAAGTTATAATGTATCCGGGAATATCAACATAAAGGAACAATATCCATTGCGTCTGCAGCTGTACAAAAATACTTATTCGATGTCAAATGTCTATGTGAGAATCAAATACTTTAATAATAATTATTTGGAAACAATATTTGGAATATATATGAAATATATTAAAATATTTAAATATATCGTTTTTAAACGTTATTTAAATGTATCGAATATTATAACCCGTGTTTGTTTCTTAACTGATCACCTAGTTTGTTTCAATTGTTTCACATAGGTGCCAAGTTAGCTGAGAAAGCCCACGTGACAACTATTTTTGTAATGTCCACGGTTCTTTAAAACATACATTGAGTTAGATAACAATGAACAACCAGTCAGTGTATTATCGGTTACCCTTTGAACAAAGTATGTTGTTTTTACATCTGTACTTCACGCCATGATATGAGTGTATTGCCTAGGTTTAGTAAACCTACCTTCACATGTAAACACTTACTTTTGACATATCCACTCTGCAAGATAACAGTAATTAATCAATCAACGTATTTCCTGTTGATCCTTTGATGTCTGGGAATGATCAGTTGATTTACAAAAAAAAGTAAAGCAACTGACCATACATCTCTTGCTGGGCTGCCGCGTGCATATCACATAACTCACATTCCACCTCACTTCAAACCTTGATTTAGATTGAATAATTACCCCAGGTACAAGAAAGACCAAATTTGTACCTTTATAATCTGAGTGGTGCTACAACTAAGTATACATGTTATAAATTCATTACGACAAATACACAAGTGTAGGGTTATACCAGAAAATGTGGATGACAACAAGGGAGTAGTAATTGTATCATCCACGCAATCCGAAATCCGCAAATGCTTTCACTCATGGATACTTTTTTATTATTAAACTGTAACCATCAGGGATATTTCAAAATAACGACACCCGATGAGCTTTCGCCGTTATTTGTCTGTTTGTTTAGGCTGAAGAAATTAATTACCATGCGCCCTTTGTTGAAATCTTCATAGATCATGGGTAACCAATCAGTTTTCAAAAATGCTTAAGCTTATTTAGCTGTCCTTGCAGACCGGTAGCCCAGTCTCTTCTCACGCTCGGTTGCGTTAACGAGCAACTTGACTCACGGCAGCTAGAAAGCCCAAGCGGAAATCCAAAGGTCGTATTACCTGAAGAATCAACCTTCATTTGCGAAATATCTACTGCTCTCAAAATTAAAGTCAGAACTTTCTAACCAAGGATTACCAGTTGAAACAGGCCGGTGCCTGAACATTCCCAGGGAAGACAGCCAGTGTCCACTCTGTGAATCTATCGCTGTGGGAGATGAATTGCATTATTTATGTCAATGTGAAGCTTTTCACCAATGGCGATATGAACATCTTAAATAAGCAATATCTTAAGTTTCCAAACATTTAAGAAAATTATGACCACTAACAGTGTAAGAAATCTAAAAGGCCTATCTAAATTCCTTAACAATGGGTACAATACAATTGGCAAATTGTATTAGTATCCACGTATCCTATTTTTATTATTTTTGTTAAATTGTACATAATAAAAATTGTAGATAATTGTATGTCATGTTATTCTAAGAATAAATGAGTTTGAGTTTGAGTCCGACACCCGAGAAGAAGCCAGAGATTAGTGCCCCTTTTTGAATAGTTTACAATCATGTGTTTTAGGGTTAGCCGTGTTGCCTTAAACGTATTTTTATTTCAAAAGAAATCTGGATCGGTAAACAAGCAAACCTTGCTTATGTAATACCTCTCCAGGTAACAACTTAACAACAGCTGGATATATATAAGAGAGTGATGAACATAAACATACAAAATGCACAAATGAAATACACTGAAGCAAGTGGTGTCTGTGAAATAAGGTAATGCAGTTTTCCTTTACTATATGCATAAAATTAAGCTACTCAAACCTTTTGCTTTTGACAATGATGTCGTGAACTGATTTAAGAAGAGTCATGTTTGTAGAACTGATTAACTACTGCCACGTAATATCATTTTTAGACCATACCCATGTGTATAGAAATACACAGTGTTTCTGATATTATCGTATTTTTTGACAGTTATAGACAAAGTGAATTGCATCTTCAAGGTGATATCCACGAGTGCAGTCTGGTATGTCTGATACATGTCGTCTAAACTTATCAGCGTTTAAGTCACTGCATCCGAGCCTAAGGCGACAGTGGACAATTTGGCATGATCTATGAAAATATTTGAAGTCAAAATTTTTATTAGTAATTGCATCAGAACGATCAATTAATGATTTGATTTCTATTAATGAGCGAGCATTAGTTACTTCATCGGATAGAGGGTTCCGCAGGTTGATCATATCCAGAAGAAATTATTATTAAGCATAGGTCTGTGTTCTACATTTGATTGTTGGTATGTTGAATCTATTTCTAAGGTTATATTTACTGTTATCAGAGAATTGAATAAACACTTTTCAAATATTTTGGCTGAGCAACTTGTGAGTGCTACAGGTCTATAATTTGAGCATTCATGTTCATCGCTGACACTGACACCGCATCAGCCCGGCAGTGGACTTGACACAGTTATTTGCGCACCGATTATATAACTCCTACAGACAGGGTGGGGTGGTTGTTTAAAGCGAAACGGACGACCCCGTCTGTTATCTAACAAATGCTGTGCGGCGCCTTTGATCTTGCCTCAAAACATACACCTTATAGTAGTAAACGACGATCAGGATGGAGTGGAAATAAACACAATTCTGTCTGCCCAGTGTATCCACAATTAACTAGAATATCCACAAATATATATATAGAAAATAGATATTTGCCCACAGCAAATATTCATTTGCTTAATTGCATCAGTGTGGTTTATCAGAACATGTACAATGCTTACGCTTGGTGAGGCAGACTGAAATTGAACATTAGGATAACGTCAGCAGGGATAAAAGAGGTCATACCAAAGAACTTTAATTACTAGTGGAAAAGTCAGACATTCCGATCAACCACTACAAGGCCCGGCCGGATCTCAAGGTTGACCAGATCAACACCCCAAAGGAACATCTCTACGTCAAACAAGGAGTCCCTCTCGTCATGGTGCACAAGAAGGGGGGACAGGACATCGAGTACGACATCACAAACTACACAGACTTGAACCACTTCTTCCAGAATAGTGGCGTACCGACCTCAAACCACTTCGTCGCCAATACCGCCGCCCTCCTTGCCAAGAGTCTCTACCAGAATCCCAACCCCCAGGATGAGAAGCTGACCAAGAGACTACTAAGACTACTAGAAAGATACCGCCGTTAGACTTCTAGCCACACATGCTCGCCAGCCGACGCCGTGCCTTCCCACGCTTGCCCCCCCCCCCCCCCCCCCCAGCCCAAACTGTCGGAAAGCGCACGTTAAATCTCCGAGGTACTTATCTACCAGAACTTTATTTGTTGTTCTGGTCATACATAAACATATGTAAGTTACGTACATGGGGAGGCTAGATTATTTACAGCTAACAGCAATATAGTGCAAATATTATGTTCAATAAAAGAAAACGTTGATAGATCTATAACACACTTTTTGTACTATTAAGCAAACTGTGGACTTTTAAGACATTTTCGCTTATTGTAATAACATCTAGCTAACAAATCATGTCTATCTCTGAAATCCACAAGCATAGTTGCTGTCAAACCTAAAAAACATATTCAGGGAGGTCAGTTTTGACATTGGGCAAATGTAAAAATCACAAACCCTAACGAGATTCTGTCTACATGGTCACACCCGGTGATTGTGAAGATCTCAAATTCTATCAACAGTCAGACAGCATGGCTGTTCATATTCATTTACAACATCCTCTTATAATTAGTATAAAAGTGTCCCACACAAAACCTTCTTTTATTTATTCTTTCAAAATACAAAACAGAAAGTGGGGTGTGGGGAAATGGGACATATTCCTACGTGAAATAATGAGACATTAGTAGTGGTGACGGCTATATCATAATTGTACTGTCTAAAGCATAAATTTGGCGAACGAAAAACGTTATATTTGCAATCAAATGGAATGACTCGTGTGGGCAAATGAATATGTTCGTAATCCACAAACAATCATTTTAGTAATGGCGAACATTTACCAACCCGCGACAATCGTGTCAACACGGTGGTTCCCCTAGCAATAAACTTGCATCTAAATTCACTACTGTTCTACTGTCGGCTAGCCACAATGACGGGACCCTAGTGGAATGGTTCATGCCATAAAAGTCTAACAACCGAACACTAATTAAGACGGGCCGACCTTGTATTTACGGTCTGGTGAACACAGCTCAATGGCCGCTCATTAACTCAAATTTCACATCTCACTGTTTTGTTTTATCTCACTATTCATTTGATAATTTTGTCAACTTCAACTGGAACCCGGTCCCGTGTTACACGCGTGGCACACGCGTGTGCAACGGGTTGCACACGCGATGCACACCCGTTGCACACCCGTGTGCAACGGGTGCTCACCCCGTGTGCAACCCGTTGAGCACCCGTGTCACATGCGTGTTACACGCGTTCTCAACGCGTGTTAGGGGAATGAACTTTTAGGCAGTAGTGTAGAACAGTAAGTTTATTTTGCTGATTCGGTGCATGGTTACGTTTGTGTGACGATTTATACGATCCATGATTTACTATGTGATCCCATCGGTCTCCTTTTCTCTGCAAGGTTTCCTTTTACCTTAACCACTGTTTTTCACATAGGCAAACAACATTCGCGATTGCATATGAACAGCTGTGAAATGTACAGTGCTTTAATATTGATGGACATGAAGAGAAAACTGACCATTGAAAGTCAAAGTAGAAGTCATCCCTCTTGTCATACAGTCTTGTGTGGAGTGTTTTGTCACTCTAAATCTTTATGAACAGATCTAAATATGAAACAGATGAGACGATCGTACTGGTCTCCTTTATTTCTGGTTCAGCTGGGTAAATCAGTGGAAGGGAATTGGCTATTTGATGGTTATTGAATGATATCAGAACATCGATATACCAGATGCTTAAGCTACACTTCCTGGGTAAATTAATTTGTTTTGACTTTGACAAAACGAGAAGAAATTCTGATTCATATGCATAAAGAAACAGATCCGCTAGAAAGGAAGCACAACTGGTGTCAATTGGGATGCCTACTTCTTAACTAAATGTCTCTCCTCCAAATTTCGCGTAGATGTTATCAACGAGGAAGTCCAGCATTTCGCACATTGTTTTCTCAGGAAACTTCAGATGGAATTTGCTTTCATTTTTTATGAATTGTTCTGAACATCTGAATATAGATACGAAACTGTAACTGTGGTCACCACGTTTTGCCACTTACACGACATGGATGAAGGAATGAAGTTTTCCGTAAGTTTGCCATGTGGGATAGTGGTGTACAAAGTTGAAAAATCAAATGATTTGACAGAATTAAGCTTGCGGCGTCGGACGAACGACCTACCAAGTGTAAACAGAATGTTTTCGTACACGAAAAAGGTTTGCTTGAACACATAGAGTGAGTATGTCGAAACGCCACCTTGAACAGTATTTCAGCTTCATCACGGTGGCGTGTCAGATTGATGTGAAAGGAAAGACACTCGTGATGCTTTTGTATGGTAAACAGTTCCAAATTTGACCCATAAGTGGCCAAAATGATGACAGGTGCAATTCCTTATTTTGACCCTACCTTAACAACCAGGGGAACACTTAAATTTCCTATGCATGTGTTTTGGATGAGTACTGCCATTGGGGCAAAATACTCTCACCTATTTCATAGTGCTGCATTGACTTGCTAAAGAAGTAGTCCCAATCGTACAAAGTTTCGCTGTGAATATGGACTGGGTTTGTCGCTTAACATAATCTACGCTTTCTTTACATAATCGACACATTTGCCACATTATTGCATCGGGGGCACGGGTGGCCCAGTCGGTCTAAGGTGCGCTGTGCAGATTAGCGGCCCTTGAGCATGCTAGGAACCTATGATTGAGGGTTAGAATCCCGATTGGCGCCGATTTTGTTTCTAAGTTTGTCAGCACCATACCTGTGCGCGTTGGTTTCACCAAAGTGGTAGTCTGAGACCTGCATCAATCGGCAATTCCTCCCACACGTCGTGATATAACTGGAATATGTTAAAAGGGGCGTTAAACCGAACTCACTCACTCACTCTTAGATTGAAACAGTATTAGGATGTTTGTGTATACTGCACCTTCATCTCCGTGTCTCAAGGCACAAAATATCATTCTATCAGATGTATTTACTAACCTTCAAATTTTCATCTTCACCCTCTTTTCATAAATTCAGTATACTCATGTCAACGAAAATATGAACCACCATTAAAACAGTTGTACATTGTATGTAACGCATTATTAGTTAGAAAAGTATTAACTGAATACAAAATGTATGGCGCATGTTATTGTGACGGGAGCCACCGGTGGGGCAGGATATGTGTGCCTTTTCGCAAACACATTGTATCATCAGCGTAATTCATAAGCATGTGCTCCTGACATAGTCGGAATCGTACACGTAAATCTTCTTTTGGCATTCGACACATTTTATTTTCACAAGAAATGCAGAGGAATGTCTGTTTGGTGAAATCCACAAGCACTGGTATGGTGCTAACAAACCCACAAGCATAATCTTGGCGAAACGGGGATCGAACTCACTAGGGTAGATTCTGTAGGCGTGTCCACGGTACCTTACTCTGTACTGCGAATTGTTGCGCCTTAGACGACGAATCAGCCACCCGTTCCTCCGGGAGGAAACGAGTAGTGCAAATGGTCAAGTTGATATAATCAAATTTCCCTTATGTTCACTGTAATTCCTGTTTTCTGAACTGGTCACGTGTTATTGTATTCATTTCCCAATGAAACAGCCGCCTTCTCCCTGACATATTTGTTCAGGTTCGTTACAGTCTGACTGTTGCAGTTCTTCTCGCTTCTGCCTTAATTGACAGGTCGTATGAACTTTGTTTAATGTTACTAGTACTCCACTGATTGGCTACTGACTTTGTGGGTGTGTCAAGTTATGTGCATAAATTAAACAATCACCTGATTCATGTCACGCCTCAGAAAATATCTCTCCACCTGGAATGTTTATCAATCTCATAGTTTTTCTCTGCGTTGATTAATATAATTGCTTTTGATTAAACACTTGTAGATAACACGTGTCTTCGTTGTAGAATGTAGTTGTTAGGATTGAGTGTGTGTTTGCTTGGTTCATTGAAGTATGAATCACAAAACAAATGTGAAAGATTTTTGCACAGTCAATCTTTAAAAAAATACCTGAATACATGATTGTAGGTGTGTGAGTGCTTGGGTGAGTTTGGTGATTGGCGAGTTCGGACAGGTGAGTGAGTGAGTGACTACAGTTTGAGATAGTGAGTGAATAGGGTCTTGGTAAGTGAGTGAGTGTTTCAGTACATTGCAGTATTTCAGTACAGTATTTTAGTTGTATCACAACAAAACAACTTGACTGGGAGTAAATCCCATAGGGGTGCACAACTGAGACATGGAGATTGTGCTGGCACACCAGATATATGATGAGGCCGAATAAATATACAATGCACCTGTCCATAATGCATTAGCTTGCATTACACAGATCAGAGTCACGAGATGGTTCCGCTACAATAACTAGACCAGTTGCTCGACTGCCTGTGAATAGGAGGGGGGAACTTGATCTGCTCACATTGCTTTGTTACCTGATGTTAACGTCAGTGTTTTCTGCAGGGTCGAGGTGTGCCTTGCAACAGTGTACTGCGCAGAACGTCGGAGGGTCGGACAGATTACACTGACTGGACTTTTGATCCTGTCATGATGGCAAGGGAAACTTAACAAGTAAGTGTATTTTCGGCTAATATCTACGTCCCTTTCCGTGGTGATTACACATTCGCCTTTATGACTGCATCTAATACAGAAGCCACGTACTTTCAATTGCAAGAAACTATTTGAGTCGTCTTTCGTTGACGAGTTCGTAGCAAGCGGATGGTATGAAATAGCTATGATTTCTGTTGTTTGATGGCTTGTAGTGGCGAATCTGGACTGCTACCAGTTTATTCGATCAACCATTGTATGTAATCCTAGTTGGTTGAAAATTCAACATCTGTACACCTGCTGCACATGCGTTGACGATTGTGCGGGAGACGGCTACCTTACATAAGATACAACTATATCAAGTTAGTGGTGGAGTGCGGTGTGGTGATTTGGGTTTAAACGATGCGTTGAACATTGTTGTACTTATAAAACTACGTATTTTTTTGTGTTTTTTGGTTGTTTTTGTGCGTGCGTGCGTGCGTGCGTGCGCTCGTGCGTGCGCTCGTGCGTGCGTGCGTGTGTGTGTGTGTGTGTGTGAATGTGTGTGTGAGTGAGTGTGAGTGCGTGCGTGCATGTCTGATTGTACTTGTCCCGACTAATTCTGATTGTATGTGCTGGTACATGGAGATACCGTGCTGCAGTGTAACGCGAATACCCTACTTAGACACAGTAGACTGACCAGTCCTTGTTTTGGCCCCAGGGTAGCAACCAGTACCATCTTTTAATGTATTTTGGTATGTCACAGCCGGTGTAGTGTGGAGTCGGGGACCAGCTCTCCATGACACGGTCTCTCTAGATACACACTGGTCTCACTTCTTTCAATCCTCTGCAGTGTAGTGTGGAGTGGGGGACCAGCTCTCCGTGACACGGTCTCTCTAGATACACACCGGTCTCACTTCTTTCAATCCTCTGCAGTGTAGTGTTGAGTGGGGGGCCAGCTCTCCGTGCCACTGTCTCTCTAGATACACACCGGTCTCACTTCTTTCAATCCTCTGCAGTGTAGTGTGGAGTGGGGGACCAGCTCTCTGTGGCACTGTCTCTCTAGATACACACCGGTATCACTTCTTTCAATCCTCAGCAGTGTAGTGTGGAGTGGGGGAACAGCTCTCTGTGGCACTCTCTCTCTAGATACACACCGGTCTCATTTATTTCAATCCTCAGCAGTGTAGTGTGGAGTGGGGGACCTGTATGTGTGAGGCGGCCTGTGTACACTGGACCTGTGTGTGTGAGGCGGCCTGTGTACACTGGACCTGTATGTGTGAGGCGGCCTGTGTACACTGGACCTGTGTGTGTGAGGCGGCCTGTGTACACTGGACCTGTGTGTGTGAGGCGGCCTGTGTATACTGGACCTGTGTGTGTGAGTCGGCTTGTGTATACTGGACCTGTGTGTCAGGCGGTCTGTGTACACTGGACCTGTGTGTGTGTCAGGCGGCCTGTGTACACTGGACCTGTGTGTGTCAGGCGGCCTCTGTACACAGGACCTGTGTGTGTGAGGCGGTCTGTGTACACTGGACGTGTGTGTGTGTGTGAGACGGCCTGTGTACACTGGACCTGTGTGTGAGGCGGCCTGTGTACACTGGACCTGTGTGTGTGAGGCGGCCTGTGTACACTGGACCTGTGTGTGTGAGGCGGCCTCTGTACACAGGACCTGTGTGTGTGAGGCGGCCTGTGTGTACTGGACCTGTGTGTGTGAGGCGGCTTGGGCGACCCTACTGGATCTAGAAGATTGGCAGGAGAAATCTGATTCGCGCGAGTCAGTTAGTGTGTGTTGTCATGATAATTACATACTTCAAGAATAATTTGTAAGATTATGGAATGCTGTTTGATAGGACCTTCCATCTGTGTTTGACCGTTTGACAACAAATCACATGAGGTACTTTCAGTCGAGAGGAACCAGTCTATCACTTGTTCTAGTTTCGGTTTGAGCTGACGCTATGATGACCTCATTTTCGAGGGGAATCCCCGAACGTCCGTCACACTCAGATTGACGAATAAGATCTTGTTGTGTGGGGGCTGTATTCAGGGGCGTTCCTGTACATTGTAGAAGGCCGAGGTAGGTGTAAGTGAATGAAGTCAGTAGCAGTATAACAGTGACAGAGTTACCTGTGACATAAAAGGTGTATTGTACCCAGTATCCTCCTAGACATTCGTCAACACTCGCATCTTTCCGTAGACTTCAAGGGGTCCGTGTATTTCTCGATTACCGATGATCCAGTGATAAATTGAACATTTGGTTGCACACATCACAACAACTTAGAAATCTATAAGAATAAAGACTGTGGGTGTATTATACACTGATGATATTCCTTGTGGGACCATGTATGATGATAGATTCAAATCATACGTTCATCTATGGTATACCCAGGATACCACATCCACGGCGACATCCTTTACACCAAGGATACCACACCCACAGCAACATCCTTTACACCTAGGATACCACACCCACGACGACATCCTTTACACCAAGGATACCACACCAACGGTGACATCCTTTACACCCAGGATACCACACCCACAGCGACATCCTTTACACCCAGGATACCACACCCACAGCGACATCCTTTACACTCAGGATACCACGACCACACCAACGGTGACATCCTTTACACCCAGGATACCACACCCACAGCGATATCCTTTACACCCAGGATACCACACCCACAGCGACATCCTTTACACTCAGGATACCACGACCACAGCGACATCCTTTACATCCAGGATACCACACCCACTGCGACATCCTTTACACTCAGGATACCACACCAACGGTGACATCCTTTACACCCAGGATACCACACCCACAGCGACATCCTTTACACCCAGGATACCACACCCACAGGGACACTCTTTGGACCCAGGATACCACACCCACAGTGACATCCTTTAAACCCAGGAAACCACACCCACAGCGACACCCTTTACACCCAGGATACCACACTCACAGCAACATCCTTTACACTCAGGATCCACACCCACAGCAACATCCTTTAGACCCAGGACACCACACCCACAGTGACATCCTTTACACCCAGAATACCACACCAACAGCAACATCCTTTACACCCAGGAGACCACACCCACAGTGACCTTTTTTACACCCAGGATACCACACCCTCAGTAACACCCTTTACACCCAGGATACCACACCCTCAGCGACATCCTTTCCATTGAGCTATAAGTCTACTTAGCTTCCCAAACTAAAAACAAATTCGGTGTGATATCCATTTTGATGACATGCCTGGATCTGAAAAATTATTTAATGCTATTGAATTACGATATTCAAAGCGCGGCGCTTATGTGACTTTTCAAATTTTCTTATAGGTGTCCTTCGTACTAACAACATGGCGCTTGAATTCTCATAAGTTGAAGAATTTCTTCCAAAAGGATCTTAAGCGTTGGTGCTGTTTTCTTTGCAAACACAACTGCAGGCGCATGTTGTTAATGCGTATGCATAGAAATGTCAACAATGCCCATATTTGGGCATATATCAATATTCATACGCAACCAGATTTTGCAACCGGTTACAGTTTGGTCTGTCAACAAACGAAAGATGTTATGTATTTACACTTAAATATATATTTAACGTGGGTAATAAATAAAATACCACACTCATTCTCGTTAGATACCATTCTTACGAAACGAGTGGACTTTCTATGGTATCTGACCGAGCGAAAGCTATGTAGACACCGTAGATATCGCTGAAATGAAATTACATCACAATGACTATTGTGACGTCACTGGTTACCATGACGTCACAATCAAATGACATCACTAATGACTCTGCTTCTGAAGCTCTTAGCAGTACTTTTTACACTGAAGACACTGTTAAGTACTGTCTACAAATTGAAAAAGTTGAAAGAATGATGTTGAATGATAAATAAAATCTCACCCTCGTGTCTTTTGATAGCAAATACATCAACACTCGTTGATAAAAGTGGCCTAAATCCTCGGCAAGCCTCGGAATTTTTCCTCTTTTATCACCTCGTGTTGATATATTTGATATCAAAAGACACTCGGGTGAGATTCTCTATTTACATATTACAGGCAAAACGTATAATTAGTTGTAACACCTGTTTCAGTCAGGTTTCACAGAGTGACTTAACAGCACCCAGTTGTGACAAGGTAAATACAGTTTATGAATTATAACCTCTCGTCTTCACTTTTCTACAATGTTGAGTTACATATCGTTAGGGAAATCAAGACAATCAGAATCATAACAACAGTCAATTGAGCCATTGTCTGACACAAGTCCTGTTATGACATTCATAAATCTATTATCGCCTGTGTCGTGTCGGTAATCACATCTAAACGTGGCATGTCCAGGGCAAAGTCATTGTCTCTTCGTCTGTCTATTGTTGTCCATTACTATATATGTGTTTACATGAATACTGTTAGTCTGTCACGTCAACGCCAGTGATTATTTCTGAATAAAATTCAGTTGGAGGGAAAGACAAGACAATGAAGAACAGTATATGAATGGAAATCACTGTGAATAATTGATGACGAGAAGTTATTTTTATACTTACACTTTGTGGAAATTTATGTTTTTTTTGTTGTTGTTGTGTTGAAAGACTCGTATTTGTGTTATGATATATAACTATTAATAGAAGAAAAGGTTGAACTTCTACAGTCATACTGTTCTCTACAGCATTAGTTGAACATACCAAAATCATATGACGGGTTTGTCAGCTAAGCTGAGATTAGGCATGGTGTACCCTTTTCTAGCTTTTGTAACTAGCATTTCTTTGTAACTCATCAACAGAACTGAAAGTTCTGCAACCAGACACTTCACACAGTTACCTGGAGACGTGTCGATGTAATTTCCAACTTGTTCACAACCAGGATATTGGTACATTTTGATCAGGCTACCTCCCCTAAGTAAGGTATGGAGGTTATATACCATGGCAGTGTAACAGTGTGGTGTGTTGCTGGAGACTGACATGATTTATCTCCCCTACATCAGGTATGGAGGTTATATACCATGGCAGTGTAACAGTGTAGTTTGTTGCTGTAGACTGACATGATTTATCTCCCCTACATCAGGTATGGAGGTTATATACCATGGCAGTGTAACAGTGTAGTTTGTTGTTGTAGACTGACATGATTTATCTCCCCTACATCAGGTATGGAGGTTATATACCATGGCAGTGTAACAGTGTAGTTTGTTGCTGTAGACTGACATGATTTATCTCCCCTACATCAGGTATGGAGGTTATATACCATGGCAGTGTAACAGTGTAGTTTGTTGCTGTAGACTGACATGAGTTATCTCCCCTACATCAGGTATGGAGGTAATATACCATGGCAGTGTAACAGTGTAGTTTGTTCCTGGAGACTGACAGGAGTTATCTCCCCTACATCAGGTATGGAGGTTATATACCATGGCAGTGTAACAGTGTAGTTTGTTGCTGTAGACTGACATGAGTTATCTCCCCTACATCAGGTATGGAGGTAATATACCATGGCAGTGTAACAGTGTGGTGTGTTGCTGTAGACTGACATGAGTTATCTCCCCTACATCAGGCATGGAGGTTATATACCATGGCAGTGTAACAGTGTGGTGTGTTGCTGTAGACTGACATGAGTTATCTCCCCTACATCAGGTATGGAGGTTATATACCATGGCAGTGTAACAGTGTGGTGTGTTGCTGTAGACTGACATGAGTTATCTCCCCTACATCAGGTATGGAGGTTATATACCATGGCAGTGTAACAGTGTGGTGTGTTGCTGTAGACTGACATGAGTTATCTCCCCTACATCAGGTATGGAGGTTATATACCATGGCAGTGTAACAGTGTGGTGTGTTGCTGTAGACTGACATGAGTTATCTCCCCTACATCAGGCATGGAGGTTATATACCATGGCAGTGTAACAGTGTGGTGTGTTGCTGTAGACTGACATGAGTTATCTCCCCTACATCAGGTATGGAGGTTATATACCATGGCAGTGTAACAGTGTGGTGTGTTGCTGTAGACTGACATGAGTTATCTCCCCTACATCAGGTATGGAGGTTATATACCATGGCAGTGTAACAGTGTGGTGTGTTGCTGTAGACTGACATGATTTATCTCCCCTACATCAGGTATGGAGGTTATATACCATGGCAGTGTAACAGTGTGGTGTGTTGCTGGAGACTGACATGAGTTATCTCCCCTACATCAGGTATGGAGGTTATATACCATGGCAGTGTAACAGTGTGGTGTGTTGCTGGAGACTGACATGAGTTATCTCCCCTACATCAGGCATGGAGGTTATATACCATGGCAGTGTAACAGTGTGGTGTGTTGCTGTAGACTGACATGAGTTATCTCCCCTACATCAGGTATGGAGGTAATATACCATGGCAGTGTAACAGTGTGGTGTGTTGCTGTAGACTGGCATGAGTTATCTCCCCTACATCAGGTATGGAAGTTATATACCATGGCAGTGTAACAGTGTGGTGTGTTGCTGTAGACTGACATGAGTTATCTCCCCTACATCAGGTATGGAGGTAATATACCATGGCAGTGTAACAGTGTGGTGTGTTGCTGTAGACTGACATGAGTTATCTCCCCTACATCAGGCATGGAGGTTATATACCATGATAGTGTAACAGTGTGGTGTGTTGCTGTAGACTGACATGAGTTATCTCCCCTACATCAGGCATGGAGGTTATATACCATGGCAGTGTAACAGTGTAGTTTGTTCCTGGAGACTGACATGAGTTATCTCCCCTACATCAGGTATGGAGGTTATATACCATGGCAGTGTAACAGTGTAGTTTGTTGCTGGAGACTGACATGAGTTATCTCCCCTACATCAGGTATGGAGGTTATATACCATGGCAGTGTAACAGTGTGGTGTGTTGCTGTAGACTGACATGAGTTATCTCCCCTACATCAGGTATGGAGGTTATATACCGTGGCAGTGTAACAGTGTGGTGTGTTGCTGTAGACTGACATGAGTTATCTCCCCTACATCAGGTATGGAGGTTATATACCATGGCAGTGTAACAGTGTAGTTTGTTGCTGGAGACTGACATGAGTTATCTCCCCTACATCAGGTAGGAGGTAATATACCATGGCAGTGTAACAGTGTAGTTTGTTGCTGGAGACTGACATGAGTTATCTCCCCTACATCAGGTATGGAGGTAATATACCATGGCAGTGTAACAGTGTGGTGTGTTGCTGTAGACTGACATGAGTTATCTCCCCTACATCAGGTATGGAGGTAATATACCATGGCAGTGTAACAGTGTGGTGTGTTGCTGTAGACTGACATGAGTTATCTCCCCTACATCAGGTATGGAAGTTATATACCATGGCAGTGTAACAGTGTGGTGTGTTGCTGTAGACTGACATGAGTTATCTCCCCTACATAAGGTATGAAGTAATATACCATGGCAGTGTAACAGTGTAGTTTGTTGCTGTAGACTGACATGAGTCATCTCCCCTACATAAGGTATGATGTAATATACCATGGCAGTGTAACAGTGTAGTTTGTTGCTGGAGACTGACATGAGTTATCTCCCCTACATCAGGTATGGAGGTAATATACCATGGCAGTGTAACAGTGTAGTTTGTTGCTGGAGACTGACATGAGTTATCTCCCCTACATCAGGTATGGAGGTAATATACCATGGCAGTGTAACAGTGTGGTGTGTTGCTGTAGACTGACATGAGTTATCTCCCCTACATCAGGTATGGAGGTAATATACCATGGCAGTGTAACAGTGTGGTGTGTTGCTGTAGACTGACATGAGTTATCTCCCCTACATCAGGTATGGAAGTTATATACCATGGCAGTGTAACACTGTGGTGTGTTGCTGTAGACTGACATGAGTTATCTCCCCTACATAAGGTATGAAGTAATATACCATGGTAGTGTAACAGTGTAGTTTGTTGCTGTAGACTGACATGAGTTATCTCCCCTACATAAGGTATGATGTAATATACCATGGCAGTGTAACAGTGTAGTTTGTTGCTGGAGACTGACATGAGTTATCTCCCCTACATCAGGTATGGAGGTAATATACCATGGCAGTGTAACAGTGTAGTTTGTTGCTGGAGACTGACATGAGTTATCTCCCCTACATCAGGTATGGAGGTAATATACCATGGCAGTGTAACAGTGTGGTGTGTTGCTGTAGACTGACATGAGTTATCTCCCCTACATCAGGTATGGAGGTAATATACCATGGCAGTGTAACAGTGTAGTTTGTTGCTGTAGACTGACATGAATTATCTCCCCTACATAAGGTATGAAGTAATATACCATGGCAGTGTAACAGTGTAGTTTGTTGCTGTAGACTGACATGAATTATCTCCCCTACATAAGGTATGGAGGTAATATACCATGGCAGTGTAGCAGTGTAGTGTGTTGCTGTAGAGTGACAGGAGTTACCTCCCCTACGTAAGGTATGTAGGTTATATACAGTGGCAGTGTAACAGTGTAGTGTGTTGCTGTAGACTGACATGAGTTACCTCCCATACATAATGTATGGAGGTTATATACATTGGCAGTGTAACATTGTAGTGTGTTGCAATAGACTGACATGAGTAACCTCCCCTACGTAAGGTATCTAGGTTATAAACAGTGGCAGTGTAACAGTGTAGTGTGTTGCTGTAGAGTGACATGAGTTACCTCCCCTGTGTAAGGTATGTAGGTTACATACAGTGTCAGAGTTACAGTCTAGTGTGTTGCTGTAGAGTGGCATGAGTTACCTCCCCTACGTTATTTCCTCCAATTGAATAAAGATTACAAAATGCAGATATGATTATGTTACATGTTTAACATGAATTGGGGGTATATTTACACTTGTGCATAAACATACAAGTTTTCTAGCAGGTATTGACATTTCCTTATAAAGCGGCTTACATCAATTATTACTTCTGTCCACACATCTCTTTCTAGTTCCATAATACATTCTATTGGACATCCACCAAGTAAGAACGCAACAATAACATCATCATCTTTCTCCCAAATCTTAACAGAAACGTTTACATCCAGGATATCACATATGGTGTTAAAAAGTAATTTTCGGTCATTCATATTGATCGTGCAGGACATAAACACGTGCTTTACAATATCATTGGCAATAGTTTTACAATAGCATTCTCTGGAGACAATTTCAGCTGATCCATAGAATACAAGCCTTGCAATATTAGTTAAATGGTCATACTTCTCCAGTTTCCAGAGATAGTATTCATTACTTGATCTTATTCTAACATATCTTGACAGATTGAGTCTTGAATTAAGATAGACATAAAATAAATCATCTCGATGAGATTTAATAGCATCATTCACGGCCTTGGACCAGCATTTCTTTTTAATAAATTGACAATTATTGACATAGTTAACAAGTGTATCACTTAGGTTATACTTCTGTACAAGTTGTAGCATATTATATATCGGAGATTTTCTACTCCATACATTGCATGTAAAACTATCTGTACACATACATTGACCCAGGCGAACTAGAAACATAACTTTAAAAACACAGTTATACTTTGCATTGCATAGCTTTCCTAAGAAGTAGAGTGCTCTTTTATCTATGTAATACTGTAGTGGCATGATGCCGATAGCATCCAATACAACAATACTTGGAGTGCGCCTGTGTAGTCCCTGAACTTTTTTACAAAATTGACGTTGTACAACTTCAAGCATTTCATACTCTTTAAGAGGAAGTTTACCCCATACGCTGCATCCATAGAGGGCACATGATAAGATTACCCTCTCCCAGATACATGCTGCAGATAAAGGATTCAGACCACCAAAGAACAGCCCATTATTATGGTTAGTGTTGATGAGTACACGTAACTTTTCACATGCAGATTTTGTACGTTCAAGTGATGATTTATCTGTACTAAGATATACATCTGCATATTTAATAGATTTCGTTTGTGGAACATGCATATCGCCAATTGATACATTAGTGGTTTGAACCTTATTGTTTGGGCATCCAAAGTATAGAACTGCACTCTTGCTTACATTATATTTTAGCTGCCACATATGAGCGTAGTTTTGAATGACATCAAGAAGAATTTGCAGGCCTTTATTTGAGATACTCAATAAAGTAGTGTCGTTAGGAAGAAGGATCCCAGGGCATTTACCCCATGGCAGAATTAAGCCAGAATCTGAGTTTTCAAGTTCATATAGAAGGTTATTAATAAATAGCGTGAAAAGCCAGGCGGACATTACCCTACCTTGACCTACTCCTTGATTCACTGGGAAGGCATCCGACTTAAATCCGTCAAATCATACAAATGATTTCATAGAGCTGTAGGAGAGCCTTAATATTCTCCATAGTTTACCCGTTATTCCTATATCATGCAGTTTAATAAATCATCCATCAAGCCATACCCAATCAAATGCTTTTTCGTTATCTAAAAATGCACAGCTTACAGGCGACATCCTTTCATTGTAATATGCAATATTTTCTGTTAACGTAAGTACAGCCGTTTCAGCACCATAGTGATGTCTAAATCCAAATTGCAAAGGATGGGGAAATTCTATGTTATTATCTACCCACGACTGTATTCTGTTGAGAAGAAGTGTTTCAAAGAGTTTGCTTAATACAGGCGTCATTGTTATTCCTCTATAATTGGCAGGGTCATATTTTGGTTTACCATAGCCTTTGTGTATAGGAAGAATTTGACCTATAGAAAATGATTTTGGAATGTATTCAAAGTTAATCATGGCATTGAATAGTAAGGCAATACGATACAGCAGAGATCTACCAGCCTTCTTTATATGCTCATTTACAATACCGTCAGGACCTGGCGACTTTCGAACTTTAAGTCGTTTTACTGCACAATGGATTTCATCTTTAGTAAATAGACAATGCAGAGGAGATCTGGTGTCGTTATCTATATCCTCTATTGTTTCAATATTAGCAACTCGCTCTTTAACATTCTGAGCATGTGCATAGTCACATTTAACATCAGGGCAAGGAGAAGCTAGTGTATGAAAATACAGTCCAAACAGATTGCAAATATCCTTTCCCTCGTAACAAGTTTGAGTGCCATAGACAAGCTTTACAGTATTACCTTTATAGGGTTTGTAGCGTTTTGTCGTTTTGTAGAATTCTTTGACATCTACTTCTGCTGCCGCGTATATTTCATTAAATTTATCTTTAGATAACTGGTGTTATGCATGGCGATGTTTCTTACGGAAGAGACGTTTACTTTCTTTATATTTTGCATAGGCAGCATCGTTTTTGTCTCTAACTTTACCATTAGTAACCCATTGTCGGCGATACTTTCGCATTTCTTTATGTAGATTATTAAGACCATCTTTCTTCCAGTAAGGTTTGAGATAGGGTCTAAAGCGTGTGGATGGAATACTACCGACGGCAGAAGCATGTAGAGAACCTGTGATAAAGTCACAGTAGTATTCAATGTATTCTGCATTGCTCTCAAAGTGAGCGTTGTTAATTTGAGTGTCGCGGAAGTAGTTTTCCGTTTCGTATGGATATAGCATTAGGTCAATTTCATTTGCCTTAGTCAAGTTTAGGTTCTCTCCATGATAATTCCCAATATTTACAGGAAGGAGAATACAAACAAGTATTGGTAGGTGATCTGAGATGTTATACAGAATGCTAGTGTCTATGGCATATCCAGTAACACTGCTTAGAGAATCAATATCTATAAAGACCTAGTCAATTAATGTCTTTACTTTGTTACATTTACCATGGAAAGTGCACCTGTATTCATCAAATGGAACCACCGAATAAAGGTGACGTTCGCTAAGCAGTCGTAATAGGCACCTAGCCCTGGGTTTCATATTGATATCATGACTGATATCAGTATTAAAGTCTCCCAGAAGATAGGATGGATATTCTTGAGAGAGAATATCATAGAGTTCCATAACATAGTATAGTTCTTCACAGTATACACTGTCTAGGACATTTGTTGATGGCAGTCTAGTCCCAGGTACATACACATGGCTAGTACCAATGTGTAGTTTAATGCACAGTACATGGCGGCTGTAGTGGGTGTCAATAGGAGTAACTTTGCACCAATCACCTTTCCGTACAAACATGGCTACACTTCAAGAACCTCGTTGATCCTGGTTAGACTCACAGCTGGATTTCGAATACACATTAAAGTTGTCGTGGAATGTTTCCAAAAACTGTAAGTTTTCCCTGTCTAGCCAGTGCTCTGTGACAAGCACGACGTCACATATGTCGAGTTTATTGCACAGCTCAGACGTTCCATGTTTGATCCCACGAATATTCCATGTTGCTAGGTTGAGTAGGGTCACCAGTGTACATACGTTGATGGCTAGAGTTGCAGGATGAGGCACCACAGTTAATACTCACTCTTGCCTTGTTTATCATTAGAGTACCATGAGTTACGGGGAACCCATTCTCTACAGTTCTCATTCTCGGGCCAGAATGTGTTGTCATCCAATATTATCTTGGCACACTGTACAGGAACTGCAATACAGATGGTATAGGTTGGGTTCGAGCCTTCCCAGTGTCATAGGAGAATTATATTTGTAATGGTCACACCCCGTTCTTGGCGTAGTCGACGGTAGGATTTTTCACTATGTCAAATGATTCATCTGCTCTCAAATATGACATCACGAGTCTCCTGTTCTTGTATTTAGCAACACCTGTGAAAGATAGTCTCCACTGATTACCAAACTGCACAGATCTTAAATAATGATGTTTCTTAGGATGGCTAGATACATTGTCTTGGGTTGAAGTTGGCTTGTCTCTCATGTTTTCAGCTTGTTTCGTTATGTCGGGCACGTGCTCGTGGGGTTGGCTATCATCCAGAAGGAGTGGTTATATACAGTGGCAGTGTAACAGTGTAGTGTGTTGCTATAGAGTGACATCAGTTACCTCCCCTGTGTAAGGTATGTAGGTTATATACAGTGTCAGTGTAACAGCGTGGTGTGTTGCTGTAGAGTGACATGAGTTACCTCCCCTATATAAGGTATGTTGGTTGTATACAGTGGCAGTGTAACAGTGTAGTGTGTTGCTGTAGAGTAGCATGAGTTACCTCCCCTATATAAGGTATGTAGGTTATATACAGTGGCAGTGTATCAGTGTAGTGTGTTGCTGTAGAGTGACACGAGTTACCTCCCCTATATAAGGTAGGTAGGTTATATACAGTGGCAGTGTAACAGTGTAGTGTGTTGCTGTAGAGTGACAGGAGGTTACCTCCCTTCGTAAGGTATGTAGGTTATATACAGTGACAGTGTAACAGTGTAGTGTGTTGCTGTAGTGTGACATGAATTACCTCCCCTGAGTAAGGTATGTTGGTTATGTACAGTGGCAGCGTAACATTGTAGTGTGCTGCTGTAGAGTGACATGAGGTACCTCCCCTACATAAGGTATGTAGGTAATATACAGTGACAGTGTAACCATGTAGTGTGTTGCTAGTGTGACATGAGTTACCTCCCCTACATAAGGTATGTAGGTAATATACAGTGACAGTGTAGCAGTGTAGTGTGTTGCTAGTGTGACATGAGTTACCTCCCCTACATAAGGTATGTACACTACTGCCTAGAAGTTCATTCCCCTTACACGCATGGGCAACGCGTTACGCAACCAGTGTGCATCGGGTTGGTCACGCGTGTGATACCCGTGTGCAACGCGTTGCACACGGGTGTGCACCCCGTCCGCCACTCGTGTGCAACGCGTGACACACTCATTAGAGGGGGAACAAACTTTTGACCAAAGGAGGACCCGTCTTAAGCTGAACCTGGAGGTGGTAACAAGGAGAGAAAATTTTGTTATCCTGACGAAAAATGATAATGCACATGTATTTCCTAATGTCTCCTTTCTTTATGTGATTTTGTGGGAATAACATGAATACTGTTGTGATCAAATAGATGTGTTTTGTTTTATACGACCATTGCTTCTAAATCCGATGGTGTTAAGAGAATACATGGTCCTGGAACATGTTATTGCAATTGAAATGCTTTTATTGTGATTTGACATTAACCGTCTGTAGTACGACTTTCAGTGATAATATGTATGAGGTTTGGCGGCGCATTGTTTTTAATGGACCCTGATTACTTTATGATGACTTGGACTCTTTATCACAGCTCCATAGCCGTGAGGCTGGAAAAGAGCAGCATGTAATTAATGAGGGTGGGTTATATCATTGAGGATACACTTGAGGGAGAGAATACTAATTACCGTACTACAGGAAGAGACCTGTAGACGTAAGCGCGGGGTTGTGTTTTAGCTGGCCGTTCGATTATGGCCGCCAGGAGAAGTGAGCTTTGACTGCGTCATCTAAAATAAATAATAAGATACAGCAGTGTTATTTTCACGGTCTGTTGAATAAACTCCCAGTGCAACGGTCAATATATCTTCTACTTGATCCTTGATACATCATTTTGGCATGCACAATATATAGTATTTCAACGTACAAAAGAGCACTGATCTAAAGCAATTCCGCGGGAGTAGTTGTTACCTGTGCATTACTGTATTTTCTCAGTGAGTACCCGGATGATATAGCAGAAATCTAGACTTGTTCGCGACCTGTGCTCGCCATTCGTAAGCGCATTTTTATTGAAAGTAGAAGGACATATGGTCACACTGATCAACAAAAATGAAATACAGTTTTTGAAATGTAGGTATATTTGTGGGGAGCATCGGTAATGGTGATGCAGTTTTGATAAGTCACTTGCTTGGTAATTGTGCGATCTTCGTGTACACTATTTTGACTTGCAACACAAAGTAAATATTTCATCTGCACATTGCTTATTTTACCGTGTGTATATGTTTACATTCAAAATGTAAACAGATTTCACTAAGGAAATGTATTAAACGCCAAAATATTCAGTTTATTTTACAAATTAACTGAAAAATATGTCCATCTTTATTAATATGATAACGAATTCCAAATATTTGTTTATGTTTAATATCATCACCAAGTACAGTTCTGTATTGTTTGGCTTCTTTTCTTAGCATAATTAATATATTGTGATGTGTTTAAGCTCTTTTGGTCGTCTTTATCATTTTTAGTCAGTCGGTTAAATAAATGAATGGATTATTCAGTCAATTTGTAAAATGACTGAAATATTTAGATATTTAATAAATTGCCTGAGTGAATCATATTTTACACATTGACTGTAACATATACACGCTTACAAAAGAAAATACTTGTGAAAACAACGTCTATCGCGCATCGAAAAACTTCCCAACCAAACGGAAAGGAACAAGAATGATTCTGTTCAAAGCTGCAGCGAATGAATGAAAACAAAATGCAAATATCATTATTACAACCTACCAAAGTTATAATGTATCCGGGAATATCAACATAAAGGAACAATATCCATTGCGTCTGCAGCTGTACAAAAATACTTATTCGATGTCAAATGTCTATGTGAGAATCAAATACTTTAATAATAATTATTTGGAAACAATATTTGGAATATATATGAAATATATTAAAATATTTAAATATATCGTTTTTAAACGTTATTTAAATGTATCGAATATTATAACCCGTGTCTGTTTCTTAACTGATCACTTAGTTTGTTTCAATTGTTTCACATAGGTGCCACGTTAGCTGAGAAAGCCCACGTGACAACTACTTTTATAATGTCCACGGTTCTTAAAAACATACATTGAGTTAGATAACAATGAACAACCAGTCAGTGTATTATCGGTTACCCTTTGAACAAAGTATGTTGTTTTTACATCTGTACTTCACGCCATGATATGAGTGTATTCCCTAGGTTTAGTAACCCTACCTTCACATGTAAACACTTACTTTTGACATATCCACTGTGCAAGATAACAGTAATTAATCAATCAACGTATTTCCTGTTGATCCTTTGATGTCTGGGAGTTGTCATAGCGACTGATTTATGACTACCATTGTCTGCAGTACATTTGACTTCAAGGGCAATTTACCCTGTAGCCATGTCTCCTTAACTTAATTGCCATTACGTTTTAGGCGCTAATCCCCGTTGTTAATCCTCACCAACATTTCATTGTATTTTGACTGTCAGTCAGCCTGGACTACCATATCACTTCCCTTTAACTACTGCTTTTATAGTATGGCATTTATTGCCCTAATTGATCATCCCATGAACTGTGTTTGTTAATCACGCCCATATGTCCAAAGCAACGTCGTTGTCTCTTTGTCTGTCCATTGTTGTTCATTACTATATATGTGCTACCATTACACAGTTATATTCACGGCCGAACTAATGGGCATGGCCTCAGCCCTCCACAATCAAGAATCCAAAAACAACCAAAAAATCCTAATACTTACTGACTCCCTAAGTGGACTACAAGCCCTCCAAAACAAAAATACCAAAAACCGACCTAAATTAATAAATCAAATACTTAAAAGCTCCAACGACCTAACAAAAGCAGGCAAACAAATAACCTTCTTGTGGATACCCGCCCACGTAGGAATATACGGTAATGAAAACGCCGATAAAGCAGCTAAACTATCCCTTAAAATCCCAGAAATAAGCTTAAACTTACCCATCTCAAAAACAGAAATTAAAAGTGTAAACAAACAAAAAATCACAAAAAAATGGCATAACCTATATCTAAACTCAAATAGCAAAATCAAAAGAGTGCTCAGCAAACCACTAACCAAACCAAAAATTCTCCATCCATCAAAAAAAATCGACAGAGTAATCACTAAACTCCAAACAGGACACACCAACCTAAATAACCACCTAAAAAATTTTAAAAAACACACTTCAGGTAACTGCCCACACTGCAAACAACCAGAAACCCCAGAACACGCACTCATCCACTGCACACACTACCTAACACATCGAACCGCATTACAAACCACCCTCAATCTAAACAAGGCTCTCACTCTAGAAGCAATACTAAACCCACAAAATAAACTAGAAAACTTCAAGGCCTTAGGCGTATTCTTAATAAAAACGGAACTAATAAAACGCATCTAAAACCATAATAACCTACCAAATCAAAATCACATAAACAAACAATCATCCACCATACCCAGCTCCCTTAGTTCTCCTCCCCAACCCCATCAGCATCTATTCCAAATCTCAAAATTCCCAAATTCTATATAAGCAACCCCTAAAGCCCCCTCTTGGGTTGCACAGACCACCCTCGCCCCTTTCGGAAACACATTAAATGGCCTGGCCGGGCCCGTGTGCGAAATACGCATCAGTCGGAAAGCGCACGTTAAATCTCCAAAGTAAGTAAGTAAGTAAGTTACTAGGGTGTTAGTCAGGCTTGGTATTCCGAGTGCTGGCATAGGGACGACCTCGAGCAGGATATGCTGCTCGTAAGAAACGCCCTGAGGTGAGCTGGAGCTCCGTTCACCTCTTGTACGCCTGAGCTGGAAAGTCTGCTAATTGCTGTGTTTGTGTTGTCAGAGCAGGTATTCCGCTCATTGTGCAATTGTTGTTTATTGTTTACATGTTGTGCATAAAGCGTTCCGGGACAGTGATGTCGATTTTGTCCTTTATTCCCCCAAGAGCTAATTTCCCGTCAACACATGCACGTTGACAACTGGTGTTAGAATCCGGCTGGAGTAACTTTTGAGCTTACTCCCGATCCCGTAACCTCTCTGTATGCCTACCACCCTGAAGAACAATCATCAACTCGAGCCATGAAGAAACAAGATTGAAGAAAACAACAGGAATCTCTCCGAATCTCTCAAGATTTCGTTCATACACAGGACCAAGGAAGTATAAACGCCTATCCCGCAGTGATCCTGACCACAGCCATCATGATGCAGATCATACAGAAACCGCCTCACGGGCACCTACAAGATGGACACTGTGTACAAGATATCTCATTGGGACTTACTAATTTGTGTTTACTTACATGGACTCAATCCAGGATATATTATGTGTGACTGTTGATAAGTGCAACCAGGTATGTTTAATCAAAGCCAGTATATTAATGCCAAAATGTATTTCCAAAATTAATTTTTATATGTGCAATATACTCCAATTCCATGTTAAGTCACGCTAGATCTTTGAAGTTATTGTGTAGGGAATCTTGGAAATGTCTCTAGGCCACGCCAGACATAGATACAGCTAAGCCCTGACAAACCTAAGCTGTAGGGTTATCGAGTCACACCTGAAAGTTAGACTCGTAATTTCAAAAATCTAAACGACCAAATTTGTCATTCGTTACAAGTTTTTAATGTGCACAGTTTGGTACAAAATTGAAAGTATTGTCTTGGACTTTGAATTCAGATTAGGGATTTTCTTGGGTTATCCACCCACACACATGTATATTGTATGTCAGTATTAAGTAATTAACAGCACAGCGGTATTCAGCATTTCAGAATTTTGATGTCGGAATTAAGGATTATTATTTTCCTTGGGCATAGCACCCATAACATATGGGCAAGCTCCGTTAAAGACACGGGAAGAGCACCCATTGTACTTAAAAGGGCAAACGTACCCACAAGTAACGTTTGAGTCACGCGGTAAAGCTAGACTCCTGGTTTCAAATTTCTTTATGTGAAATATTTGCTGAGATGTTTAATTTGTACTTTTTATGACATTACTCATTATCATTATTCAGTACTGAGTCGCACCGCCAAACCAGACTCCTGAATTCAAAGAACCTCAATAATATATTTATTGAATCTGTCCAAAGCGGTAATTAACTCGTAGTGAATTTGCACATTACAAAGATCACTTTCAAACTGGCACTTAATCAAATTGGCTAGATGACCACTTTCATACCGTCATTGCATAGGTATATTGTTGCACAAGAATTTCAACGATATCATGAATTCATCTAACTGATTTTGTTCACATTTTGCACTATTGTTTCCGTTGGTGAAAAAGTTCATACATATCAATTTGGACTTGTCAAAGCTTGGGGTCCAAGCTTCACGGAACGGAGGGAAGTTGTCATAGCGACTGATTTATGACTACCATTGTCTGCAGTACATTTGACTTCAAGGGCAATTTACCCTGTAGCCATGTCTCCTTAACTTAATTGCCATTACGTTTTAGGCGCTAATCCCCGTTGTTAATCCTCACCAACATTTCATTGTATTTTGACTGTCAGTCAGCCTGGACTACCATATCACTTCCCTTTAACTACTGCTTTTATAGTATGGCATTTATTGCCCTAATTGATCATCCCATGAACTGTGTTTGTTAATCACGCCCATATGTCCAAAGCAACGTCGTTGTCTCTTTGTCTGTCCATTGTTGTTCATTACTATATATGTGCTACCATTACACAGTTACTAGGGTGTTAGTCAGGCTTGGTATTCCGAGTGCTGGCATAGGGACGACCTCGAGCAGGATATGCTGCTCGTAAGAAACGCCCTGAGGTGAGCTGGAGCTCCGTTCACCTCTTGTACGCCTGAGCTGGAAAGTCTGCTAATTGCTGTGTTTGTGTTGTCAGAGCAGGTATTCCGCTCATTGTGCAATTGTTGTTTATTGTTTACATGTTGTGCATAAAGCGTTCCGGGACAGTGATGTCGATTTTGTCCTTTATTCCCCCAAGAGCTAATTTCCCGTCAACACATGCACGTTGACAGAATGATCAGTTGATTTACACAAAAAGTAAATCAACTGATCATACATCTCTTGCTGGGCTGCCACGTGCATAATTCACATTCCACCTCACTTCAAACCTGGATTTAGATTAAATGATTACCCCAGGTACAAGAAAGACCAAATTTGACCCTTTATCCGGTAATCTGAGTGGTGCTACAACTGAGTATACATAATATAAATTCATTAACTGAGCAGCATGTGAATTACGACAAATACAGAAGTGTAGGGTTATACCAGAAAATGTGGATGACAACAAGGGAGTAGTAATTGTATCATCCACGCAATCCGAAATCCGCAAATGCTTTCACTCAGGGATACTTTTTTTATTATCAAACTGTAACAATCAGGGGTATTTCCAAATAACGACATCCGATGAGCTTTCGCCGTTATTTGTCTGTTTGTTTAGGCTGAAGAAATTAATTACCATGCGCCCTTTGTTGAAATCTTCATAGATCACGGGTAACCAATCAGTTTTCAAAAATGCGTAAGTTTATTTAGCTGTCCTTGCAGACTGGTAGCCCAGTCTCTCGGTTGCGTTAACGAGCAAATTGACTCACGGCAGCTAGTAAGCCCAAGCGGAAATCCAAAGGTCGTATTACCTGAAGAATCAACCTTCATTTGCGTAATATCTACTGCTCTTAAAATCAATATTTCTCCTAATACTAAAATTCAGAACTTTCTAACCAAGGATTACCAGTTGAAACTGGTCGATGGCTGAACATTCCCAGGGAAGACAGCCAGTGTCCACTCTGTGATTCTATCGCTGTGGGAGATGAATTGCATTATTCATTCCGATGTGAAGCTTTACACCAACGGCGATATGAACTCTTAAATAAGCAATATCTTAAGTTTCCAAACATTTAAGAAATTATGACCACTAACAGTGTAAGAAATCTAAAAGGCCTATCTAAATTCCTTAACAATGTGTACAATACAATTGGTAAATTGTATTAGTATCCACGTATCCTATTTTTATCATTTTTGTTAAATTGTACATAATAAAAATTGTAGATAATTGTATGTCATGTTATTCTAAGAATAAATGAGTTTGAGTTTGAGTTCGACACCCGAGAAGAAGCCAGAGATTAGTGCTCCTTTTTGAATAGTTTACAATCATGTGTTTTAGGGTTAGCTGCGTTGGCTTAAACGTATTTTTATTTCAAAAGAAATCTGGATCGGTAAACAACCAAAACTTGCTTATGTAATACCTCTCCAGGTAACAACTTAACAACAGCTGGATATATATATATAAGAGAGTGATGAACATAAACATACAAAATGCACAAATGAAATACACGAAGCCAGTACACTGAAGCAAGTGGTGTCTGTGAAATAAGGTAATGCAGTTTTCCTTTACTACATGCATAAAATTAAGCTACTCAAACCTTTTGCTTTTGACAATGATGTCATGAACTGATTTAAGAAGAGTCATGTTTGTAGAACTGCTTAACTACTGCCATGTAATATCATGTTTAGACCATACCCATGTGTGTAGAAATACACAGTGTTTCTGATATTATCGTATTTTTTAACAGTTATAGAAAAAGTGAATTGCATCTTCAAGGTGATATCCACAAGTGCAGTCTGGTATGTCTGATACATGTCGTCTAAACTTATCAGCGTTTAAGTCACTGCAGCCGAGCCTAAGGCGACAGTGGACAATTTGGCATGATCTATGAAAATATTTGAAGTCAAAATTATTAATAATTGCATCAGAACGATTAATTAAGGATTTGATTTCTTTTAATGAGCGAGCATTAGTTACTTCATCGGATAGAGGGTTCCGCAGGTTGATCATATCCAGAAGAAATGATAATAAGCATAGGTCTGTGTTCTACATTTGATTGTTTGTATGTTGAATCTTTTTCTAAGGTTATATTTGCTGTTATCAGAGAATTGAATATACACTTTTCAAATATTTTGGCTAAGCAACTTGTGAGTGCTACAGGTCTATGATTTGGGCATTCATGTTCATCGCTGACACTGACACCGCATCAGCCCGGCAGTGGATTTGACACAGTTATTTGCGCACTGATTATATAACTCCTACAGACAGGTGGGGTGGTTGTTCAAAGCGAAACGGACGACCCCCTCTGTTATCTAATAAATGCTGTGCGGCGCCTTTGATCTTGCCTCCAACCATACACCTTATAGTAGTAAACGACGATCAGGATGGCCTGGAAATAAACACAATTCTGTCTGCCCAGTGTATCCACAATTAACTAGAATGCTTCATATCTACAAATATATATATAGAAAATTGCATCAGTGTGGTTTATCATGTACAATGCTTTCTTACGCTTGGTGAGGCAGACTGAAATGGAACATTAGGATAACGTCAGCAGGGATAAAAGAGGTCATACCAAAGAACTTTATTTACTAGTGGAAAAATCAGACATTCCGATCAACCACTACAAGCCCCGGCAGGATCTCAAGGTTGACCAGATCAACACCCCAAAGGAATATCTCTACGCCAAACAAGGAGTCCCTTTCGTCATGGTGCACAAGAAGGGGGGACAGGACATCGAGTAAGACATCACAAACTACACAGACTTGTAACACTTCTTCCAGAGTAGTGGCGTACCGACCTCAAACCACTTCGTCGCCAATACCGCCGCCCTCCTTGCCAAGTCTCTACCAGAACCCCGACCCCCAGGATGAGAAGCTGACCAAGAGACTACTACAAGGACTAAACTTAATTTTTTTTTTTTTTTTTTTTTTTTTGGGGGGGGGGTTGTTTGCACTTCTTTATTTAATCATTACGCTTTTTTACCCTAATAGTATAAGTGCTTCCCCGTGTGCGAGATAGGCTAAAGTCTGAAAGCGCACGTTAAATCTCCGAGGTACCTATCTACCAGAACTTTATTTGCTGTTCTGGTCATACATAAATATATGTAAGTTACGTACATGGGGAGGCTAGATTATTTACAGCTTACAGCAAAATAGTGCAAATATTATGTTCAATAAAAGAAAACGTTGATAGATCTATAACACACTTTTTGTACTTTTAATCAAACTGTGGACTTTTAAGACATTTTCGCTTATTGTAATAACATCTAGCTAACCAATCATGTCTATCTATGAAATCTACAAGCATAGTTGCTGTCAAACCTAAAAAACATATACAGGGAGGTAAGTTTTGACTTGCCAAGCACCTTAAGGTGAGTTTACTTTTAAACTGTCAAAAGCTATTGTCCCTTCAATACTAGTTTAAGTCTGGAAACTGTCTCTCGGACTGTTATGAGTTATGATGTATTTTATGATATAACTGGGGAATGTTCAAATTAGTTATCGCATTTAATCCAACGTTCTAACTGTCAACTGTCTCAACAGGATCATAGGTTTGGTTATATATCTCCTCCCTGTCTCTATGTCTTAAGTTGGTAATCGGTAACTGCGGGCCAAATGTATCAACTTATTCATCTATTGTTGCAAACTTGACTGATTTAAACATATCTTATTGATCATGAACTACTCAGTCAGTCAAGCACCTGTATCAGAAATGTAAAACCAGCCATGTTTCATGTAGTCCCAATATCACTGAAAAATGCCGATGTAACGTGACATATAAATTTACTCACAGACAATATATTTTTCGTGAGAGTGAAGCACAATTTTATTAAAGTTTTATTAACAATTTCATAAACTATAATAATATTAATATTTAAATTCATCATCACTTGCCAAGTTTATGAAAATGTCCCCATTTGGGAGATGTCACATATAAACAAGGATTCGAACTAAATTTGATCGTCTTTGACACTGAGGTTTATCCCCACTTTGCCAGCAAACTGCAGAAGATTAACAGTGAGTGAGTGAGCATCGTTTCTATGTTTATACAAGAAAAGATGTCATGCCAAAAACGCTCACAGTAGTTCGTGAGTAAACTCACGACCTGTCATGACCTGGTTGAGTGACTTCCTCCAATCAACATGAAAGGATTACCCACAGAGAAAGAAAGGATTAAAGTCACCCATAAATCTTCTCCTAACGTAGTACTCCAACTTCTAAATGCCTCTCAAAGAAGGATTAAAATCCTAAAGATATCCTATCTACGTGGTATAGGTACTCACAACCTCTAATAATAAACTGTTACGTTTGGTATCCCCAGCAATACTCACCATGGTCATTGGGCAAATGTAAAAATCACAAACCCTAACGAGATTCTGTCAACATGGTCACACCCGGTGATTGTGAAGATCTCAAATTCTATCAACTGTCAGACAGCATGGCTGTTCATATTCATTTACAACATCCTCTTATAATTAGTATAAAAGTGTCCCACACAAAACCTTCTTTTATTTATTCTTTCAAAATACAACACAGAAAGTGGGGTGTGGTGAAATGGGACATATTCCTACGTGAAATAATGAGACATTAGTAGTGGTGACGGCTATATCATAATTGTACTGTCTAAAGCATAAATTTGGCGAACGAAAAACGTTATATTTGCATTCAAATGGAATGACTCGTGTGGGCAAATGAATATGTTCGCAATCCACAAACAATCATTTTATTAATGGCGAACATTTACCAACCCGCGACAATCGTGTCAACACGGGGGTTCCCCTAGCAATAAACTCGCATCTAAATTCACTACTGTTCTACTGTCGGCTAGCCACAATGGCTAGACTGGACCCTAGTGGAACGGTTCATGCCATAAAAGTCTAGCAACCGAACACTAATTAAGATGGGCCGATCTTGTATTTACGGTCTGGTGAGCACAGCTCAATGGCCACTCATTAACTCAAATTTCACATCTCACTGTTTTGTTTTATCTCACTATTCATTTGATAAATTTGTCGACTTCAACTGGAACCCGGTCCCGTGTTACACGCGTGGCACACGCGTGTGCAACGGGTTGCACACGCGACGCACACCCGTTGCACACCCGTGTCCAACGGGTGCTCACCCCGTGTGCAACCCGTTGAGCACCCGTGTCACATGCGTGTTACACGCGTTCTCAACGCGTGTTAGGGGAATGAACTTTTAGGCAGTAGTGTAGGTAATATACAGTGACAGTGTAACAGTGTAGTGTGTTGCTAGTGTGACATGAGTTACCTCCCCTGAGTTAGGTATGTAGGTTATATACAGTGACAGTGTAACAGTGTAGTGTGTTGCTGTAAAATGACTTGAGTTACCTCCCCTGAGTAAGGTATGTAGGTTATATACATTGGCAGTGTAACAGTGTAGTGTGTTGCTGTAGAGTGACATGCTCTTGCGCTCCTGGCTGTGTGCGGTCCAGCATTGACCTGCTTGAATACACTGGTGCAGTTGGCTGCAGTTGGGAGGGCGTGTGGCAGGAGAATTCCGTTGTTGTATCGTTGAGCCATAATATTGTCGTGGAAATGGATCAAACCTGTCTTTTCCACGATAAGAGATAGCTGCCCATATCATAACGCTACCCCCACCAAACCTGTCAACTTCTCGTACACAGTTTCCAGCATAACGTTCTACCTGACGTATGTAGATCTGTGCTCGTCCATCCCCTCGACGGAGGAGAAATCTTGATTCGTTGCTGAACCAGACATCTTTCAATCGCAGTTGAGGCCAGACACTGTGTTGACAACACCAATGTGGACATTGTTGACAATGATGTCGACTCAATATGACGCGTCCAACAGGACGTGTTGCTGTAAACCTGCTGCTCTTAAACAGTTTCGTACGGTCTGGTCGGAAATTCTGCACAGTCCGGGTATTTGGGATGCGGTTAAGGGTGGCTGTGGTCGTCCTTTCGCGTAGGTGGCACAGTCGGATGTAGCGATCATGGGCGGGGCTGGTTACTCTTGGTCGTCCCGACCTTGGCCGATCATGTGTTGACCAATGCTGTTGAAACCGATCCTAATGCCTTGTGATGGTGCCGGGTGCTACATTGAAAACCAGCTGATCGGTTCGATTGACTGTCACTGTTCGTTTGACGCAGATGCCATGCAATCAAAAGCCCTGCACTTTAATACTGTCAATAGTGCTGCTGGACATGCAGTACGTGCAGCTCCCTGACCCTGCACTTGAAGCGTTTTTCCGAATCGTACATGTTTCCCGACTGATGGTTTGCATGTCCTTGTTGCGATCATTTTGTTCCGGGAAATTTCTCATTGACTCTTTAACACATGAAACCTCTTCCTTTTGCCCCTCTTGATCCGCTAATTTTGCATTTATGGCCAAAAATATCCGTTTGCGATTCTTATTTAAAGAGTTTTTATACGCTATTCGTACCCTATTCATTTGCATGACCTGACTTGAACACGGGGAAGTATAAATACTAAAATCATTTTATGAAACTCTTGAATATGTTCTGTTTTTTCTGGATCCCTTTTGCTCGTCAGGTACCAAACATATACACTCACCTTTGCAATTCAGATCTATGTCACTTCAGCCTTTCTAGTCCGTATATTACTTATATAAGCGAAACTCACTCACCCGGTAAATAGGAAATATAACTAACTGTGGAGAAATTGTAAATTTGTCATCCACCTTACATTTCGGGAGAAGCGTTAAACAAATAAGAAAAAACAAATAGTGTGGATGTAATTATCTTACTTGTGTAAACATACTGCATTTAATCATACATGCTGTTTTGTTTGCGTGAATGAGCACGTGTTTAATATTTTTCAGGAAAGCAGAAAAAAACAGGCAAATCAGGGATTATGGCGTCAACGACTGAAGGTTAACAGTTTTTTTTTAATTTGTCCGTTTGTATAGTGTTAACAAATGTATTGGTCGAATTAGCTTTAGCACAATGTATTACTGGTCAGATATTCCCAGACATTTCAGTTTTAGATTTTTATTTTATCTGGTCATAAATATTGTTACAATATACAAAACGTTGACGTCATGTTACTGCTTGTTGTTTTCATCTTACGCCAACATTTCCTTGAGAGGCATCTAGAAGTTGGAGTACTAGGTAAGGAAAATATTTATGGATGAACAACTTCTGTATCACAACACTGTTATCAAGCAAGTGATGTACACAGTATGGTTGACAAGTATATGTACAGGTAGGAGGCAATGTTAACACAGGAGAGTGGAGAAGTCTGCTATGTACACAGAAGGGTTGTTAACATGTTGACCAGCCAGGTCAGTAGTACAAACAAAAGGGTGAAGCCAGTATACTTACTTGTCAACCATAATTGTTTGCCTTACTTAAGCCAACATGCACACTCATAAAAAGATTATTCACTATCATCTCAAAAAAGATTGTTTGATAAGAGGGATGATTTCAACTTTCCAATAGTCAATTTCCACATATGCCGAGCAACATTCCATCAGCTCAAGCCTTTTAAGCTACACTGGAACACTCTTTCTACCAAGATGTCAAAGAGCGTCTACGACTTTCACTTAAAGTTGTTTAATCAAGGTTACAACAGTCAAGGCAACAATAAAGCTTTTAAAACGTTCATGGCAGATATGTTAGGACATTTCCAAACTTGACGCATCTGTGACAAAAGTTATGTCTGATGCACTGCGTGTTTTTTCTTCAAGTGAACAGTTCACTTGCCCTTTGCATGTGTTTGTGATGACTGCCCCCGTTGGAGCAGGATACGGTCACCTTCTCGCGAACACCTTGTATTATCACTGTTTGATAGTCATAAACGCATGCTCATGAAATAGTCAGGCTCGTATAGTCGATGAGATTTCTTATGAATATTGAAAGGGTTGTGTTGCGTTTATTTAATGAATAACGTGCATTTTGTTTTTGTTGTAGAAGATGGCACCTTCGAAGCAAATTTCCCGGATAATAAACGTGAGCTACTCTCACTTCACCTTTTACGTTCCCCACGCCTGTCCTTGATGGAAGGATGTCTACTAACACTGTGTTCAGTATAATATACAACGTCAACGCAGGAGAATATTCAGTCTCATTTATCTACGGAAGAGGTTTCATTAAAACCTCATTGGCAATGATGTATAAAATATGACTAAATGATTTGATACCCCATAATTCAAAATGCGTGACTGATGGTCTAAAACCCATTAAAAAGTAGGGGATACTCGGAAATAACTTAAAATTTTGAAAGAAAAAACGTTTACTCACATGCCTTGCGGCCGGGACAACAAAGGGTGTCAGTATGTTGTCCCGATAGTATTGTTTGGTGGCCATTCCTTGCACAATATGTATTGGGATTGGGTCAGTCGTAATGATGCCAGGTCGCAGGTTAACATTGACTTACATTCACTTTGATGTTCACTTCAAAGTTCAAAGCCAATCATGACTCATTGGAAAACATGGCACATGGCCAGCGATCATTACCCATGTTGCGACGGTGTGTACACCATTGACGCCTGTTAGCACTATATCGATGTGTAATACCCCCATTCCACCAGGCGATTCTCTTCTGCGCTCTACACGCTCTGAGGGGGCGCCATACGTTTCCTCACTTTTCGGCTATCTTGGGGCACTTACGATCTGATTACGATCAGATAGCGCTCATGTTGCGATCCAATAGAAATCTATGTGATGAGATAGCGACTTGAAGACCCTTGATCATAACCAAAAACCCAAATTGTTGCTATCTTGCACGATCAGTTCCAGCAATCAGGATGCGATCCAGTGGCTCTCTATCATTGCGATCTAATGCGCTCTACTCCGATCCGAGAGCGATCTCGGCGACCTGTGGAGATCCACTGGCGCTCAATTAGCGCTCTTTAGGATCCTATAGCGACCCCATCGCCGAATTTTGGGTCCAATCCTACAAAAACTCGTAACGTTCTGAGGCACTCAGTTCTACGCTTGGTTGCAGAGGGGCAGGTCCTCGTCTTAAGTGGCGAGCTGTCGAGCATGGAGATGAGCTGCATGTAGACGATTTCTAATCACCTGACCCAAGACTTGTATTCTAGCAGCCTGATGCAAGTTTGCAGCAATTTGATTCGCCGTTTTAGATAGATATAGTATAGAATGATTTCGGATCAACTGACCCTATACTCTTGTCGTTGACCTTGGATGCCCGGATGTTGGTTACTGTTCCATAGTCTGCTTGAGTGAGTAAGTGAGCATGACACTTACACACAAGGTTGAAAGTTAACAGCACACAATGATTGTGTAACTATTCGATGCTCATAAAAATACTTTTGTTTCACGGCTTATACAATGCCACAGCTTACTGGAAATAAATGTCTACGCACCATGGGCTGGCTGCAAACAGGAATTACGCAAAACGAAGATGCCAAACATTTCAATGTTCATCAAAACACGATATCATCTTTGTGGAGACGTTATGAACAGCAAGGAAACACTCATGGCTTGCCACGGACTGGTTGTCCACGTGTGACGTCACGTCAACAAGACAACCCTATTCTGTGGATGCATCAAAGGAATTGATACTAAACTGGAACATTAACAGCTTGGACAATTATTAGGTTCATACCAGTTATGGCAGAGCCGTATGCAAGAAGTTGAGGGGCCACAACATCCTGGGGGGATGAGATGTTGTCTATGACAGGAGTATTTTTCACCACCCCTTTGTTAGAGCTTGTCACTCTTCTTCTTCTTACCAGGTGTGGGTTTTATCAATGAATTATGATAAAACATTGATTAGACAAATGATCAAATATTATGTTGCTATTTTCAAAAGCATAACATTTACACCACTTTATATGAAGCAAATCGTTTTCCATGAGTAGATATAAAATTTATCCTGAAAGTTTACTTGACTTTTCCTTCTTAATGTGTTTTCACAGTTACGCTGTTCTTGACACAAGGCGGAGGACGTGTGCTGAGGGTTACTTTCCACGACACCTCCTCGTGGTGTCATAAAACATCCTGGATCTGTACACTTATACCCGACAAATACTGCCCCGATATCAACCATCACAAATTCCGACAACGGTTATCTGCGTTGAAGGAGCAGTTTGCAACTCATGGACGCCTGACCAGCATACAGTTCGACCGGTGGATGTTTGTCTTCGGACATGAGACAGAGGATTTAGCCGATGATATGCTGTGTAGATATACAAGTCTTAAAGAAATCATTTTGAAGTTTATCCAAGAATTTGATGCACGTGTCACGGATATCACAATGAAGTCGGAATCAATGAAAGTAGATGCAGCAGCAGCGAGGAAAGACCAAGGTATTGTATTGTACTTGTATACTTAGAGTGTATCATGTTTGTATTTGTACTGATGTCTGTGTAAGGACAGACTATTGATATTCAACTTGTATAGTTGGATGTTGTTTCATGGCGCCAAAGGCTGGTCTGTATGTGTATGTAACTTGTGTATTGATTCAGGTTCATATCAATCCAATTCAGTATCAAGCGCTTATAGGAAACGAGTTGTCTGCAAGTTACTTGCACTTAAATTTGAAACATTATATGTGTGAGGATATTAATCACTGCTGACGTTTCACTAAATTGGAGCAAATATCCGGAAGTAATCACGCGAGTGTCTTTTGAGATGGTTACTATCCTTGGGCAGTTTAAAAATTGGTGCTTCTCGAGATGCTAAAAATTGAAGAGAACCGCTTTGGGGTTGATGTTTCGTAGTTTCATGTGATGTGTCATTTTTTACTGTAAAAAAGGTTATCACGCGATTGTGTTTTGGGATTGTTTATATCCTAAATTTAGAGTGAGTGAATGAATATTGCTTAACGCCGCATCAGCAATTTTGCAGCTATTCGCGGCGACCTAAATTTAGAATGCACATTGTATTTTGCAAGCTTTGGAAAGCTAAATACAAAGTGTTTATTCCTAATACGTCGTGTTGTAGTGGATAGAGCGTCTGCCCGGAAGAATGTCGATGGTTTGATCCCTCTCATACCAAAAGACGTTGACACATGTGCTTGTTGTTACCCTGCCTAGCGCTCGTCATTAAGGGGATAAAAGAAGGACTGGTCTGCTCAGAGTCAGTATGCAAGGGCGTTCATGTTAAACTGTGGCATGGTATCTCAGTAGGCTAGCACTATAAAACTGGCATTAGTCCGGACTAGTACAAGCAGACACTCAAATATGTGTACTTACACTATAAAATATGTGTTTAGAATATAAACACATACAAGACATGTTCCGATCTAAACATGTTTAGGAATGTATTTAAATGCAAAACGGTATTTAAATATTAGATAGACAGCTTGGACCATCTATGGATACTGGAATAGATAGCCAGTGTAGAGCAGCTATGTCGGAAACTGGAATAGATAGCCAGTGTAGAGCAGCTATGTCGGAAACTGGAATAGATAGCCAGTGCAGACCAACTATGTCGGAAACTGGAATAGATAGCCAGTGTAGACCAACTATGTCGGAAATGGGAATAGATAGCCAGTGTAGACCAACTATGTCGTAAATGAGAATAGATAGCCAGTGTAGAGCAGCTACGTCAGAAACTGGAATAGATAGCCAGTGTAGACCAACTATGTTGGAAACTGGAATAGATAGCCAGTGTAGACCAACTTTCGGATACTGGAATAAATAGCCAGTGCAGACCAACTATGTTGGAAACTGGAATAGATAGCCAGTGTAGACCAACTATGTCGGAAACTGGAATAGATAGCCAGTGTATACCAACTACGGATACTGGAATAGATAGCCAGTGCAGACCAACTATGTTGGAAACTTGAATAGATAGCCAGTGTAGAGCAGTTATGTCGGATACTGGAATAGATAGCCAGTGTAGACCAACTATGTTGGATACTGGAATAGATAGCCACTATAGAACAGCTTTGTTGGAAACTGGATCTGTCTCGGAGACAGCGGAACGAATTCGTGTGTTAAAACAACGAAAGGCAGCAGCCAAATCTGGTTGTGCAAAAGCTAGGAATAATCTTACTACTTTGATAGAAAGTCAGGATCAACCATCACAGAAAGAGGGAAGTAATGGTGTCGACCAAATGAATGCTCATTTTGTGAAAGCAAAGGATGTTATGGTATATTTTAAACTGGAAGAATGTGGTAATGTTAAAAAGTTGGATCAAGAAATAGATAATTTTGAGGAGGAAAATAAATTAACTCTTGAATCTGTAAAGGGATATTTGCAAAGCAGATCAGGGTCTAACTGTTCAGGAAATAGCTCTGTGTCCAGTAGAAGGTTAGGCAGGCTATATTGCATACCAAGAAGATCTCAAATTATAAAACAACAAAGTGTTGTATCTCAGCAGCTATCTGAAGTAGCCGACCATGAACATTTGGTCTTTGAAGGACACAATCATGGTCAGAAGGATGAGCTAGCATTGCATGTTGGTAGAACAAAATGCCCAGGTAAGTCAGATAATAAGGCCATAGGGAATGACATGTGGAAACAGTTGAAACGTGTGTCGATACCTGTATTCTCAGCTGATATAAAAACATATCAAAGTTAGAAGGCTGCTTTTATGATTTGCATTGATCAATACCAAGCCACACTTGAGTACAAGTTGTTGCAATTATGCCAATTTCTCTCGGGCTAAGCGTTGAAATCAATTCAGTCTTTAGGCCACAGCTCAGTAGCTTATGATGTTGCACTAGAATGTCTTGAAAGAAAGTTTGGTGGGAAGAGGCGGCAGATTGCAATCCAAATTGAGGAAATTAGTAATTTCAAGCCAATTCCTGAAGGCCATGTTCAGGATCTAGAAAAAAACTGCTGTCATTTTGGATGTTGCAGTCGCAAACATCAGAGACTATTACAGACTATGCATAATGAAAACTCTGGAAAGAATGGGTTCATTGACAAGATGTCGCGTACCTACCAAAACAGAGATATAGCTAAACCACAAGTTGATAAGTCAGTGGTAAATTTTGGTCACGATGCAGAAAAATCAAAATCTCAAAAACGTGATCAAACTGAAACATCTCATGCAACAATGCCACCGACGTCAAACACTTTGATAGTTCTTCGCACTGTCCAGTGGTATTGAAAAATGGGACCATTACAGTAAACGCTTTGTTGGATGATGCGAGCACAAAGTCTTACATTAATGCCGACATTGCAGCTGAGTTGGGTTTACAGGGTGAGCCAGAGAAGATCTTTGTAAATGTTTTAAATGGTCACACAGAATCGTTTGAGACAAAACCAGTAGAATTTAAGCTTGAAAGTATCAGTGGTGATCTTAGTATTCAGATGTCTGCAATGGCAACTAATGCTGTGACTGGCAAGTTGCAAGTGATTGACTGGCAAAAGCATAGAAACAAATGGACACATTTGTAAAGTGTACCATTCCCAAAAGTATCAAAGCCTTGCAGGGTTGAATTGCCTACCGGAGTTGATCATTTGGATTTGCACCAGTCGTTTAGAGAGGTGACTGGGCATCCTGGTGATCCAGTTGCAAGACTTACCCCACTTTGATGGAAATGCATAGGTCGCTTATCTGATCAAGGTAAATCACTACTGACCTGTCTTTTGTCGGAACTCCCTAAAAGGTTTTTGGATTGTGCTGTCACTGGCATGCGAATGCATTTAATCTAAACTGACATGATAGATTTTCTCTTGTCATCATGTGTTCGCAGAAACAGCGCCTGGAGGGACGACTGATCATGACGTACCATGCAAAGACAAACCTGAGGTCGATGAGGACGTCTCCCACTCACATCCCCAGAAGAAGGAAGGTGACGATGTCTTCTCTTCTCTGTCACATTCCAATACTTACATGTACACTACTGCCTAAAAGTTCATTCCCCTAACACGCGTTGAGAACGCGTGTAACACGCATGTGACACGGGTGCTCAACGGGTTGCACACGGGGTGAGCACCCGTTGGACACGGGTGTAACGGGTGTGCAGCGCGTGTGCAACCCGTTGCACACACCTGTGCCATGCGTGTAACTCGGGACCGGGTTCCAGTTGAAGTTGACAAAATTATCAAATGAATAGTGAGATAAAACAAAACAGTGAGATGTGAAATTTGAGTTAATGAGCGGCCATTGAGCTGTGTTCACCAGACCGTAAATACAAGGTCGGCCCGTCTTAATTTGTGTTCGGTTGTTAGATTTTTATGGCATGAACCATTCCACTAGGGTCCCGTCTAGCCATTGTGGCTAGCCGACCGTAGAACAGTAGTGAATTTAGATGCGAGTTTATTGCTAGGGGAACCCCCGTGTTGACACGATTGCCGCGGGGTGGTAAATGTTCGCCATTAAAAAAATGATTGTTTGTGGATTGCGAACATATTTATTTGCCCACACGAGTCATTCCATTTGATTGCAAATATAACGGTTTTCGTTCGCCGATAGAGGTGATATCTACACTGACACTCTCCAGTGTGGAGAGTGAGTAGATAGAGCTGAGATCTACATGGACTCACTCCAGTGTTGACAGTGAGTAGATAGAGGTGACATGTACATTGACTCACTCCAGTGTTGACAGTGATGAGATATATAGAGGTGACATGTACATTGACTCACTCCATTGTTGACAGTGAGTAGATAGAGGTGACATATACATTGACTCACTCCAGTGTTGACAGTGATGAGATATATAGAGGTGACATGTACATTGACTCACTCCAGTGTTGACAGTGAGTAGATAGAGGTGACATATACATTGACTCACTCCAGTGTTAACAGTGAGTAGATAGAGGTGACATGTACATTGACTCACTCCAGTGTTGACAGTGATGAGATATATAGAGGTGACATGTACATTGACTCACTCCATTGTTGACAGTGAGTAGATAGAGATGACATATACATTGACTCACTCCAGTGTTGACAGTGATGAGATATATAGAGGTGACATGTACATTGACTCACTCCAGTGTTGACAGTCAGTAGATAGAGGTGACATATACATTGACTCACTCCAGTGTTGACAGTGAGTAGATAGAGATGACATGTACATTGACTCACTCCAGTGTTGACAGTGAGTTGATAGAGGTGATATCTAGACTGACTCTCTCCAGTGTGGAGAGTGAGTAAATAGAGCTGATATGTGCATTGACTCACTCCATTGTTGACAGTGAGTAGATAGAGGTGACATGTCCATTGACTCACTCCAGTGTTGACAGTGAGTAGATAGAGGTGACATATACATTGACTCACTCCAGTGTTGACAGTGAGTAGATAGAGGTGATTTGTACATTGACTCACTCCAGTTTTGACAGTGAGTTGATAGAGTTGATATCTACACTGACTCTCTCCTGTGTGGAGACTGAGTAGAAAGAGCTGACATCTACATGGACACACTCCAGTTTTGACAGTGAGTTGATAGAGGTGATATCTACACTGACACTCTCCATTGTGGAGAGTGAGTAGATAGAGCTGACATCTACTTGTACTCACTCCAGTGTTGACAGTGAGTAGATAGAGGTGACATGTACATTGACTCACTCCAGTGTTGACAGTGATGAGATATATAGAGGTGACATGTACATTGACTCACTCCATTGTTGACAGTGAGTAGATAGAGGTGACATGTACATTAACTCACTCCAGTGTTGACAGTGAGTTGATAGAGGTGATATCTAGACTGACTCTCTCCAGCGTGGAGAGTGAGTAAATAAAGCTGACATGTACATTGACTCACTCCAGTGTTTACAGTGAGTAGATAGAGGTGACATATACATTGACTCACTCCAGTGTTGACAGTGAGTAGATAGAGGTGACATGTACATTGCCTCACTCCAGTTTTGACAGTGAGTTGATAGAGGTGATATCTACACTGACACTCTCCAGTGTGGAGAGTGAGTAGATAGAGCTGAGATCTACATGGACTCACTCCATTGTTGACAGTGAGTAGATAGAGGTGACATATACATTGACTCACTCCAGTGTTGACTGTGATGAGATATATAGAGGTGACATGTACATTGACTCACTCCAGTGTTGACATTCAGTAGATAGAGAAGACATATACATTGACTCACTCCAGTGTTGACAGTGAGTAGATAGAGGTGACATGTACATTGACTCACTCCATTTTTGACAGTAATGAGATATATAGAGGTGACATGTACATTGACTCACTCCAGTGTTGACAGTGATGAGATATATAGAGGTGACATGTACATTAACTCACTCCAGTGTTGACAGTGAGTAGATAGAGGTGACATATACATTGACTCACTCCATTTTTGACAGTAATGAGATATATAGAGGTGACATGTACATTGACTCACTCCAGTGTTGACAGTGAGTTCATAGAGCTGACATGTACATTGACTCTTTCCAGTGTTGACAGTGAGTAGATAGAGGTGACATGTACATTGACTCACTCCAGTGTTGACAGTGAGTAGATAGAGCTGACATGTACATTGACTGACTCCAGTGTTGACAGTGAGTAGATAGAGTTGATATGTGCATTGACTCACTCCAGTGTTGACAGTGAGTTGATAGAGGTGATGTCTACACTGACACTCTCCAGTGTGGAGAGTGAGTAGATAGAGCTGAGATCTACATGGACTCACTCCAGTGTTGACAGTGAGTAGATAGAGGTGACATGTACATTGACTCACTCCAGTGTTGACAGTGATGAGATATATAGAGGTGACATGTACATTGACTGACTCCATTGTTGACAGTGAGTAGATAGAGGTGACATATACATTGACTCACTGCAGTGTTGACAGTGATGAGATATATAGAGGTGACATGTACATTGACTCACTCCAGTGTTGACATTCAGTAGATAGAGGTAACATATACATTGACTCACTCCAGTGTTGACAGTGAGTAGATAGAGGTGACATGTCCATTGACTCACTCCAGTGTTGACAGTGAGTAGATAGAGGTGACATATACATTGACTCACTCCAGTGTTGACAGTGAGTAGATAGAGGTGATTTGTACATTGACTCACTCCAGTTTTGACAGTGAGTTGATAGAGTTGATATCTACACTGACTCTCTCCTGTGTGGAGACTGAGTAGAAAGAGCTGACATCTACATGGACACACTCCAGTTTTGACAGTGAGTTGATAGAGGTGATATCTACACTGACACTCTCCATTGTGGAGAGTGAGTAGATAGAGCTGACATCTACTTGTACTCACTCCAGTGTTGACAGTGAGTAGATAGAGGTGACATGTACATTGACTCACTCCAGTGTTGACAGTGATGAGATATATAGAGGTGACATGTACATTGACTCACTCCATTGTTGACAGTGAGTAGATAAAGGTGACATGTACATTAACTCACTCCAGTGTTGACAGTGAGTTGATAGAGGTGATATCTAGACTGACTCTCTCCAGTGTGGAGAGTGAGTAAATAAAGCTGATATGTGCATTGACTCACTCCAGTGTTGACAGTGAGTAGATAGAGGTGACATGTACATTGACTCACTCCAGTGTTGACAGTGAGTAGATAGAGGTGACATATACATTGACTCACTCCAGTGTTGACAGTGAGTAGATAGAGGTGACATGTACATTGCCTCACTCCAGTTTTGACAGTGAGTTGATAGAGGTGATATCTACACTGACACTCTCCAGTGTGGAGAGTGAGTAGATAGAGCTGAGATCTACATGGACTCACTCCATTGTTGACAGTGAGTAGATAGAGGTGACATCTACATGGACTCACTCCGGTGTTGACTGTGATGAGATATATAGAGGTGACATGTACATTGACTCACTCCAGTGTTGACATTCAGTAGATAGAGAAGACATATACATTGACTCACTCCAGTGTTGACAGTGAGTAGATAGAGGTGACATGTACATTGACTCACTCCATTTTTGACAGTAATGAGATATATAGAGGTGACATGTACATTGACTCACTCCAGTGTTGACAGTGATGAGATATATAGAGGTGACATGTACATTAACTCACTCCAGTGTTGACAGTGAGTAGATAGAGGTGACATATACATTGACTCACTCCATTTTTGACAGTAATGAGATATATAGAGGTGACATGTACATTGACTCACTCCAGTGTTGACAGTGATGAGATATATAGAGGTGACATGTACATTAACTCACTCCAGTGTTGACAGTGAGTAGATAGAGGTGACATATACATTGACTCACTCCATTTTTGACAGTAATGAGATATATAGAGGTGACATGTACATTGACTCACTCCAGTGTTGACAGTGAGTTCATAGAGCTGACATGTACATTGACTCACTCCAGTGTTGACAGTGAGTAGATAGAGGTGACATGTACATTGACTCACTCCAGTGTTGACAGTGAGTAGATAGAGCTGACATGTACATTGACTCACTCCAGTTTTGACAGTGAGTTGAGAGAGGTGATATCTACACTGACACTCACCATTGTGGAGAGTGAGTAGATAGAGCTGACATCTACTTGTACTCACTCCAGTGTTGACAGTGAGTAGATAGAGGTGACATGTACATTGACTCACTCCAGTGTTGACAGTGATGAGATATATAGAGGTGACATGTACATTGACTCACTCCATTGTTGACAGTGAGTAGATAGAGGTGACATGTACATTAACTCACTCCAGTGTTGACAGTGAGTTGATAGAGGTGATATCTAGACTGACTCTCTCCAGTGTGGAGAGTGAGTAAATAAAGCTGATATGTGCATTGACTCACTCCAGTGTTGACAGTGAGTAGATAGAGGTGACATGTACATTGACTCACTCCAGTGTTGACAGTCAATAGACATATAGAGGTGACATGTACATTGACTCACTCCAGTGTTGACAGTGAGTAGATAGAGGTGACATGTACATTGACTCACTCCAGTGTTGACAGTGATGAGATATATAGAGGTGACATGTACATTAACTCACTCCAGTGTTGACAGTGAGTAGATAGAGGTGACATATACATTGACTCACTCCATTTTTGACAGTAATGAGATATATAGAGGTGACATGTACATTGACTCACTCCAGTGTTGACAGTGAGTTCATAGAGCTGACATGTACATTGACTCACTCCAGTGTTGACAGTGAGTAGATAGAGGTGACATGTACATTGACTCACTCCAGTGTTGACAGTGAGTAGATAGAGCTGACATGTACATTGACTCACTCCAGTGTTGACAGTGAGTAGAAAGAGTTGATATGTGCATTGACTCACTCCAGTGTTGACAGTGAGTAGATAGAGGTGACATATACATTGCCTCACTCCAGTGTTGACAGTGCGTAGATAGAGGTGACATATACATTGACTCACTCCAGTGTTGACAGTGAGTAGATAGAGGTGACATGTACATTGACTCACTCCAGTTTTGACAGTGAGTTGATAGAGGTGATGTCTACACTGACACTCTCCAGTGTGGAGAGTGAGTAGATAGAGCTGAGATCTACATGGACTCACTCCAGTGTTGACAGTGAGTAGATAGAGGTGACATGTACATTGACTCACTCCAGTGTTGACAGTGATGATATATATAGAGGTGACATGTACATTGACTCACTCCATTGTTGACAGAGAGTAGATAGAGGTGACATATACATTGACTCACTCCAGTGTTGACAGTGATGAGATATATAGAGGTGACATGTACATTGACTCACTCCAGTGTTGACATTCAGTAGATAGAGGTGACATATACATTGATGCACTCCAGTGTTGACAGTGAGTAGATAGAGGTGACATGTACATTGACTCACTCCAGTGTTGACAGTGAGTTGATAGAGGTGATATCTACACTGACTCACTCCAGTGTTGACAATGAGTTGATAGAGGTGATATCTGCACTGACTCTCTCCAGTGTGGAGAGTGAGTAGATAGAGCTGACATCTACATGGACTCACTCAGGTGTTGACAGTGAGTAGAAAAAAGTGACATGTACATTGACTCACTCCAGTGTTGACAGTGACTAGAAAAAAGTGACATGTACATTGACTCACTCCAGTGTTGACAGTGAATAGACATATAGAGGTGACATGTACATTGACTCACTCCAGTGCTGACAGTGAGTAGATAGAGGTGACATGTACATTGACTCCCTCCAGTGTTGACAGTGATGAGATAGAGGTGGGATGTACATTGTCTCACTCCAGTGTTGACAGTGCGTAGATAGAGCTGAAAACTACATGGACTCACTCCAGAGTTGACAGTGAGTAGATAGAGGTGACATGCACATTGACTCACTCCAGTGTTGACAGTGAAGAGATAAATAGAGGTCACATGTACATTGACTCACTCCAGTGTTGACAGTGAGTAGATAGAGGTGACATATACATTGACTCACTCCATTTTTGACAGTAATGAGATATATAGAGGTGACATGTACATTGACTCACTCCAGTGTTGACAGTGAGTTCCTAGAGCTGACATGTACATTGACTCACTCCAGTGTTGAAAGTGAGTAGATAGAGGTGACATGTACATTGACTCACTCCAGTGTTGACAGTGAGTAGATAGAGCTGACATGTACATTGACTCACTCCAGTGTTGACAGTGAGTAGATAGAGTTGATATGTGCACTGACTCACTCCAGTGTTGACAGTGAGTAGATAGAGGTGACATGTACATTGCCTCACTCCTGTGTTGACAGTGCGTAGATAGAGGTGACATATACATTGACTCACTCCAGTGTTGACAGTGAGTAGATAGAGGTGACATGTACATTGACTCACTCCAGTTTTGACAGTGAGTTGATAGAGGTGATATCTACACTGACACTCTCCAGTTAGGAGAGTGAGTAGATAGAGCTGAGATCTACATGGACTCACTCCAGTGTTGACAGTGAGTAGATAGAGCTGACATGTATATTGACTCACTCCAGTGTTGACAGTCAGTAGATAGAGGTGACATATACATTGACTCACTCCAGTTTTGACAGTGAGTAGATAGAGGTGACATGTACATTGACTCACTCCTGTGTTGACAGTGAGTTGATAGAGGTGATATCTACACTGACTCACTTCAGTGTTGACAATGAGTTGATAGAGGTTATATCTGCACTGACTCTCTCCAGTGTGGAGAGTGAGTAGATAGAGCTGACATCTACATGGACTCACTCCAGTGTTGACAGTGAGTAGAAAAAAGTGACATGTACATGGACTCACTCCAGTGTTGACAGTGACTAGAAAAAAGGGACATGTACATTGACTCACTCCAGTGTTGACAGTGAATAGACATATAGAGGTGACATGTACATTGACTCACTCCAGTGTTGACAGTGAGTAGATAGAGTTGTTATGTATATTGACTCACTCCAGTGTTGACAGTGATGAGATATATAGAGGTGACATGTACATTGACTCACTCGAGTGTTGACAGTGAAGAGATATATAGAGGTGACATGTACAATGACTCACTCCAGTGTTGACAGTCAGTAGATAGAGGTGACATATACATTCACTCACTCCAGTGTTGACAGTGAGTAGATAGAGGTGACATGTACATTGACTCACTCCAGTGTTGACAGTGAGTTGATAGAGGTGATATCTACACTGACTCTCTCCAGTGTGGAGAGTGAGTAGATAGAGCTGACATCTACATGGACTCACTCCAGTGTTGACAGTGAGTAGAAAAAAGTGACATGTGCATGGAGTCACTCCAGTGTTGACAGTGATTAGACATATAGAGGTGACATGTACATTGACTCACTCCAGTGTTGACAGTGAGTAGATAGAGCTGTTATGTATATTGACTCACTCCAGTGTTGACAGTGATGAGATATATAGAGGTGACATGTACATTGACTCACTCAAGTGTTGACAGTGAGTAGATAGAGGTGACATGTACATTGACTCACTCCAGTGTTGACAGTGAGTAGATAAGGTGACATATACATTGACTCACTCCATTTTTGACAGTAATGAGATATATAGAGGTGACATGTACAGTGACTTATTCCAGTGTTGACAGTGAGTAGATAGAGGTGACATATACATTGACTCACTCCAGTATTGACAGTGAGTAGATAGAGCTGACAAGTATATTGACTCACTCCAGTGTTGACAGTGAGTAGATAGAGTTGATATGTGCATTGACTCACTCCAGTGTTGACAGTGAGTAGATAGAGGTGACATGTACATTGACTCACTCAAGTGTTGACAGTGCGTAGATAGAGATGACATATACATTGACTCACTCCAGTGTTGACAGTGAGTAGATAGAGGTGACATGTACATTGACTAACTCCAATGTTGACAGTGAATAGACATATAGAGGTGACATGTACATTGACTCACTCCAGTGCTGACAGTGAGTAGATAGAGGTGACATGTACATTGACTCCCTCCAGTGTTGACAGTGATGAGATAGAGGTTGGATGTACATTGCCTCACTCCAGTGTTGACAGTGCGTAGATAGAGCTAAAAACTACATGGACTCACTCCAGAGTTGACAGTGAGTAGATAGAGGTGACATGCACATTGACTCACTCCAGTGTTGACAGTGAAGAGATAAATAGAGGTCACATGTACATTGACTCACTCCAGTGTTGACAGTGAGTAGATAGAGGTGACATATACATTGACTCACTCCATTTTTGACAGTAATGAGATATATAGAGGTGACATGTACATTGACTCACTCCAGTGTTGACAGTGAGTTCATAGAGCTGACATGTACATTGACTCACTCCAGTGTTGAAAGTGAGTAGATAGAGGTGACATGTACATTGACTCACTCCAGTGTTGACAGTGAGTAGATAGAGGTGACATGTACATTGACTCACTCCAGTGTTGACAGTGAGTAGATAGAGTTGATATGTGCACTGACTCACTCCAGTGTTGACAGTGAGTAGATAGAGGTGACATGTACATTGCCTCACTCGAGTGTTGACAGTGCGTAGATAGAGGTGACATATACATTGACTCACTCCAGTGTTGACAGTGAGTAGATGGAAGTGACATGTACATTGACTCACTCCAGTTTTGACAGTGAGTTGATAGAGGTGATATCTACACTGACACTCTCCAGTGTGGAGAGTGAGTAGATAGAGCTGAGATCTACATGGACTCACTCCAGTGTTAACAGTGAGTAGATAGAGGTGACATGTACATTGACTCACTCCAGTGTTGACAGTGATGAGATATATAGAGGTGACATGTACATTGACTCACTCCATTGTTGACAGTGAGTAGATAGAGGTGACATATACATTCACTCACTCCAGTGTTGACAGTGATGAGATATATAGAGGTGACATGTACATTGACTCACTCCAGTGTTGTCATTCAGTAGATAGAGGTGACATATACATTGACTCACTCCAGTGTTGACAGTGAGTAGATAGAGGTGACATGTACATTGACTCACTCCAGTGTTGACAGTGATGAGATATATAGAGGTGACATGTACATTGACTCACTCCATTGTTGACAGTGAGTAGATAGAGATGTCATATACATTGACTCACTGCAGTGTTGACAGTGATGAGATATATAGAGGTGACATGTACATTGACTCACTCCAGTGTTGACAGTCAGTAGATAGAGGTGACATATACATTGACCGACTCCAGTGTTGACAGTGAGTAGATAGAGATGACATGTACATTGACTCACTCCAGTGTTGACAGTGAGTTGATAGAGGTGATATCTAGACTGACTCTCTCCAGTGTGGAGAGTGAGTAAATAGAGCTGATATGTGCATTGACTCACTCCAGTGTTGACAGTGAGTAGATAGAGGTGACATGTACATTGACTCACTCCAGTATTGACAGTGAGTAGATAGAGGTGACATATACATTGACTCACTCCAGTATTGACAGTGAGTAGATAGAGGTGACTTGTACATTGACTCACTCCAGTTTTGACAGTGAGTTGATAGAGTTGATATCTACACTGACTCTCTCCAGTGTGGAGAGTGAGTAGAAAGAGCTGACATCTACATGGACACACTCCAGTGTTGACAGTGAGTAGATAGAGGTGACATGTACATTGACTCACTCCAGTGTTGACAGTCAGTAGATAGAGGTGACATATACATTGGCTCACTCCAGTGTTGACATTGAGTAGAAAGAGGTGACATATACATTGACTCACTCCATTTTTGACAGTAATGAGATATATAGAGGTGACATGTACATTGACTCACTCCAGTGTTGACAGTGAGTTCATAGAGCTGACATGTACATTGACTCACTCCAGTGTTGACAGTGAAGAGATATATAGAGGTGACATGTACATTGACTCATTCCAGTGAGTTGATAGAGGTGATATCTACACTGACTCTCTCCAGTGTGGAGAGTGAGTAGACAGTGAGTTGATAGAGTTGATATCTACACTGACTCTCTCCAGTGTGGAGAGTGAGTAGATAGAGCTGACATCTACATGGACTCACTCCAGTGTTGACAGTGACTAGAAAAAAGTGACATGTACATTGACTCACTCCAGTGTTGACAGTGAATAGACATATAGAGGTGACATGTACATTGACTCACTCCAGTGTTGAGAGTGAGTAGATAGAGTTGTTATGTATATTGACTCACTCCAGTGTTGACAGTGATGAGATATATAGAGGTGACATGTACATTGACTCACTGGAGTGTTGACAGTGAGTTGATAGAGGTGACATGTACATTGACTCACTCCAGTGTTGACAGTGATGAGATATATAGAGGTGACATGTACATTGACTCACTCCAGTGTTGACAGTGAGTAGATAGAGGTGAAAACTACATGGACTCACTCCAGAGTTGACAGTGAGTAGATAGAGGTGACATGCACATTGACTCACTCCAGTGTTGACAGTGAAGAGATAAATAGAGGTGAAATGTACATTGACTCACTCCAGTGTTGACAGTTAGTAGATAGAGGTGACATATACATTGACTCACTCCAGTATTGACAGTGAAGAGATATATAGAGGTGACATGCACATTGACTCACTCCAGTGTTGACAGTGAAGAGATAAATAGAGGTGAAATGTACATTGACTCACTCCAGTGTTGACAGTTAGTAGATAGAGGTGACATATACATTGACTCACTCCAGTGTTGACAGTGAGTTGATAGAGGTGATATCTAGACTGACTCTCTCCAGTGTGGAGAGTGAGTAAATAAAGCTGATATGTACATTGACTCACTCCAGTGTTGACAGTGATGAGATAAATAGAGGTTACATGTACATTGACTCACTCCAGTGTTGACAGTGAGTAGATAGAGGTGAAAACTACATGGACTCACTCCAGAGTTGACAGTGAGTAGATAGAGGTGACATGCACATTGACTCACTCCAGTGTTGACAGTGAAGAGATAAATAGAGGTGAAATGTACATTGACTCACTCCAGTGTTGACAGTTAGTAGATAGAGGTGACATATACATTGACTCACTCCAGTATTGACAGTGAAGAGATATATAGAGGTGACATGTACAATGACATGTACAATGACTCACTCCAGTGTTGACAGTCAGTAGATAGAGGTGACATATACATTGACTCACTCCAGTGTTGACAGTGAGTAGATAGAGGTGACATGTACATTGACTCACTCCAGTGTTGACAGTGAGTTGATAGAGGTGATATCTACACTGACTCACTCCAGTGTTGACAATGAGTTGATAGTGGTGATATCTGCACTGATTCTCTCCAGTGTGGAGAGTGAGTAGATAGAGCAGACATCTACATGGACTCACTCCAGTGTTGACAGTGAGTAGAAAAAAGTGACATGTACATTGACACACTCCAGTGTTGACAGTGACTAGAAAAAAGGGACATGTACATTGACTCACTCCAGTGTTGACAGTGAATAGACATATAGAGGTGACATGTACATTGACTCACTCCAGTGTTGACAGTGAGTAGATAGAGTTTTTATGTATATTGACTCACTCCAGTGTTGACAGTGATGAGATATATAGCGGTGACATGTACATTGACTCACTCGAGTGTTGACAGTGAGTAGATAGAGGTGACATGTACATTGACTCACTCCAGTGTTGACAGTGAGTAGATAGAGGTGACATATACATTGACTCACTCCATTTTTGACAGTAATGAGATATATAGAGGTGACATGTACAGTGACTTATTCCAGTGTTGACAGTGAGTAGATAGAGGTGACATATACATTGACTCACTCCAGTGTTGACAGTGAGTAGACAGAGCTGACAAGTATATTGACTCACTCCAGTGTTGACAGTGAGTAGTTAGAGTTGATATGTGCATTGACTCACTCCAGTGTTGACAGTGAGTAGATAGAGGTGACATATACATTGACTCACTCCAGTGTTGACAGTGCGTAGATAGAGGTGACATATACATTGACTCACTCCAGTGTTGACAGTGAGTAGATAGAGGTGATATCTACATTGACTCACTCCAGTGTTGACAGTGAGTTGATAGAGGTGATATCTACACTGACTCTCTCCAGTGTGGAGAGTGAGTAGATAGAGCTGACATCTACTCGGACTCACTCCAGTGTTGACAGTCAGTAGAAAAAAGTGACATGTACATTGACTCACTCCAGTGTTGACAGTGAATAGACATATAGAGGTGACATGTACATTGACTCACTCCAGTGTTGACATTGAGTAGATAGAGTTGTTATGTATATTGACTCACTCCAGTGTTGACAGTTATGAGATATATAGAGGTGACATGTACATTGACTCACTGGAGTGTTGACAGTGAGTTGATAGAGGTGACATGTACATTGACTCACTCCAGTGTTGACAGTGATGAGATATATAGAGGTGACATGTACATTGACTCACTCCAGTGTTGACAGTCAGTAGATAGGGGTGACATGTACATTGACTCACTCCAGTGTTGACAGTGATGAGATAAATAGAGGTGACATGTACATTGACTCACTCCAGTGTTGACAGTGAGTAGATAGAGGTGAAAACTACATGGACTCACTCCAGAGTTGACAGTGAGTATATAGAGGTGACATGCACATTGACTCACTCCAGTGTTGACAGTGAAGAGATAAATAGAGGTGAAATGTACATTGACTCACTCCAGTGTTGACAGTTAGTAGATAGAGGTGACATATACATTGACTCACTCCATTTTTGACAGTAATGAGATATATAGAGGTGACATGTACATTGACTCACTCCAGTGTTGACAGTGAGTTCATAGAGGTGACAGGTACATTGACTCACTCCAGTGTTGACAGTGAGTAGATAGAGCTGACATGTATATTTACTCACTCCAGTGTTGACAGTGAGTAGATAGAGTTGATATGTGCATTGACTCACTCCAGTGTTGACAGTGAGTAGATAGAGGTGACATGTACATTGCCTCACTCCAGTGTTGACAGTGAGTAGATAGAGGTGATATATACATTGACTCACTCCAGTGTTGACAGTGAGTAGATAGAGGTGACTTGTACATTGACTCACTCAAGTTTTGACAGTGAGTTGATAGAGTTGATATCTACACTGACTCTCTCCAGTGTGGAGAGTGAGTAGATAGAGCTGATATCTACATGGACTCACTCCAGTGTTGACAGTCAGTAGAAAAAAGTGACATGTACATTGACTCACTCCAGTGTTGACAGTGAATAGACATATAGAGGTGACATGTACATTGACTCACTCCAGTGTTGACAGTGAGTAGATAGAGTTGTTATGTATATTGACTCACTCCAGTGTTGACAGTGATGAGATATATAGAGGTGACATGTACATTGACTCACTGGAGTGTTGACAGTGAGTTGATAGAGGTGACATGTACATTGACTCACTCCAGTGTTGACAGTGATGAGATATATACAGGTGACATGTACATTGACTCACTCCAGTGTTGACAGTGAGTAGATAGAGGTGACATGTACATTGACTCACTCCAGTGTTGACAGTGATGAGATATATAGAGATGACATGTACATTGACTCACTCCAGTGTTGACAGTGAGTAGATAGAGATGACATATACATTGACTCACTCCAGTGTTGACAGTGATGAGATATATAGAGGTGACATGTACATTGACTCACTCCAGTGTTGACAGTCAGTAGATAGATGTGACATATACATTGACTCACTCCAGTGTTGACAGTGAGAAGATAGAGATGACATGTACATTGACTCACTCCAGTGTTGACAGTAAGTTGATAGAGGTGATATCTAGTCTGACTCTCTCCAGTGTGGAGAGGGAGTAAATAGAGCTGATATGTGCATTGACTCACTCCAGTGTTGACAGTGAGTAGATAGAGGTGACATGTACATTGACTCACTCCAGTGTTGTCAGTGAGTAGATAGAGGTGATATATACATTGACTCACTCCAGTGTTGACAGTGAGTAGATAGAGGTGACTTGTACATTGACTCACTCAAGTTATGACAGTGAGTTGATAGAGTTGATATCTACACTGACTCTCTCCAGTGTGGAGAGTGAGTAGAAAGAGCTGACATCTACATGGACACACTCCAGTGTTGACAGTGAGTAGACAGAGGTGACATGTACATTGACTCACTCCAGTGTTGACAGTGATGAGATATATAGAGGTGACATGTACATTGACTCACTCCATTGTTGACAGTGAGTAGATAGAGGTGACATATACATTGACTCACTCCAGTATTGACAGTGAAGAGATATATAGAGGTGACATGTACAATGACTCACTCCAGTGTTGACAGTCAGTAGATAGAAGTGACATATACATTGACTCACTCCAGTGTTGACAGTGAGTAGATAGAGGTGACATGTACATTGACTCACTCCAGTGTTGACAGTGAGTTGATAGAGGTGATATCTACACTGACTCACTCCAGTGTTGACAATGAGTTGATAGTGGTGATATCTGCACTGACTCTCTCCAGTGTGGAGAGTGAGTAGATAGAGCAGACATCTACATGGACTCACTCCAGTGTTGACAGTGAGTAGAAAAAAGTGACATGTACATTGACTCACTGCAGTGTTGACAGTGACTAGAAAAAAGGGACATGTACATTGACTCACTCCAGTGTTGACAGTGAATAGACATATAGAGGTGACATGTACATTGACTCACTCCAGTGTTGACAGTGAGTAGATAGAGTTGTTATGTATATTGACTCACTCCAGTGTTGACAGTGATGAGATATATAGAGGTGACATGTACATTGACTCACTCGAGTGTTGACAGTGAGTAGATAGAGGTGACATGTACATTGACTCACTCCAGTGTTGACAGTGAGTAGATAGAGGTGACATATACATTGACTCACTCCATTTTTGACAGTAATGAGATATATAGAGGTGACATGTACAGTGACTTATTCCAGTGTTGACAGTGAGTAGATAGAGGTGACATGTACATTGACTCACTCCAGTGTTGACAGTCAGTAGATAGAGCTGACAAGTATATTGACTCACTCCAGTGTTGACAGTGAGTAGTTAGAGTTGATATGTGCATTGACTCACTCCAGTGTTGACAGTGAGTAGATAGAGGTGACATGTACATTGACTCACTCAAGTGTTGACAGTGCGTAGATAGAGGTGACATATACATTGACTCACTCCAGTGTTGACAGTGAGTAGATAGAGGTGACATGTACATTGACTCACTCCAGTTTTGACAGTGAGTTGATAGAGGTGATATCTACACTGACACTCTCCAGTGTGGAGAGTGAGTAGATAGAGCTCAGATCTACATGGACTCACTCCATTGTTGACAGTGAGTAGATAGAGTTGACATCTACATGGACTCACTCCAGTGTTGACAGTGAGTAGATAGAGGTGACATCTACATTGACTCACTCCAGTGTTGACAGTGAGTAGATAGAGCTCAGATCTACATGGACTCACTCCAGTGTTGACAGTGAGTAGATAGAGTTGACATCTACATGGACTCACTCCAGTGTTGACAGTGAGTAGATAGAGGTGACATCTACATTGACTCACTCCAGTGTTGACAGTCAATAGATAGAGGTGACATGTACATTGTTTTACTCCAGTGTTGACAGTGAGTAGATAGAGTTGACATCTACATGGACTCACTCCAGTGTTGACAGTGAGTAGTAAGAGGTGACAGGTACATTGACTCACTCCAGTGTTGGCAGTGAGTAGATAGAGTTGACTTGTACATTGACTCACTCCAGTGATGACAGTGAGTAGATCGAGGCGCCATGTACATTGACTCACTCCAGTGTTGACAGTGATGAGATATATAGAGGTGACATGTACATTGACTCACTCCAGTGTTGACAGTGATGAGATATATAGAGGTGACATGTACATTGACTCACTCCAGTGTTGACATTGAGTAGATAGAGTTGTTATGTAAATTGACTCACTCCAGTGTTGACAGTGATGAGATATATAGAGGTGACATGTACATTGACTCAATCGAGTGTTGACAGTTAGTAGATGGAGGTGACATGTTCATTGACTCACTCCAGTGTTGACAGTGAGTAGATAGAGATGACATGTACATTGACTCACTCCAGGCTTGACAGTGAGTAGATAGAGTTGACATCTACATGGACTCACTCCAGTTTTGACAGTGAGTAGAAAGAGGTGACATGTACATAGACTCAATCCAGTGTTGACAGTGAGTAGATAGAGTTGACATCTACATGGACTCACTCCAGTTTTGAAAGTGAGTAGAAAGAGGTCACATGTACATTGACTCACTCCAGTGTTGACAGTGAGTAGATAGAGTTGACATGTACATTGACTCATCCCAGTGTTGACAGTGAGTAGATAGAGGTGACAGAAACATTGACTCACTCCAGTTTTGGCAGTGAGTAGATAGAGTTGATTTGTAAATTGACTCACTCCAGTGTTGACAGTGAGTAGATAGAGGTGACATGTATATTGACTCACTCCAGTGTTGACAGTGATGAGATATATAGAGGTGACATGTACATTGACTTACTCTAGTGTTGACAGTGATGAGATAGAGGTGATATCTACACTGACTCTCTCCAGTGTTGACAGTGAGTAGATAGAGTTGACATTAACATGGACTCACTCCAGTGTTGACAGTGAGTAGATCGAGGCACATGTACATTGACTCACTTCAGTGTTGACAGTGAGTAGATAGAGGTGACATGTACATTGACTCACTCCAGTGTTGACAGTGAGTAGATAGAGGTGATATATACATTGAGTCACTCCAGTGTTGACAGTGAGTAGATAGATGTGACATCTACATTGACTCACTCCAGTGTTGACAGTGAGTAGATGGAGTTGACATCTACATTGACTCACTCCAGTGTTGACAGTGAGTAGATAGAGGTGACATGTACATTGACTCACTCCAGTGTTGACAGTGAGTAGATAAAGGTGACATGTACATTGACTCACTCCATTGTTGACAGTGAGTAAATAGAGTTCACATGTTCATTGACTCACTCCAGTGTTGACAGTGAGTAGATAGATTTGACATGTGCATTGACTCACTCCAGTGTTGACAGTGAGTAGATAGAGGTGACATCAACATTGACTCACTCCAGTTTTGACAGTGAGTAGATAGAGTTGACATAAACATGGACTCACTCCAGTTTTGACAGTGAGTAGAAAGAGCTGACATGTACATTGACTCCATCCAGTGTTGACAGTGAGTAGATAGAGTTGACATGTACATTGACTCACTCCAGTGTTGACAGTGAGTAGATAGAGGTGACATGAACATTGACTCACTCCAGTGTTGGCAGTGAGTAGATAGAGTTGACATGTACATTGACTCACTCCAGTGTTGACAGTGAGTAGATAGAGGTGATATCTACACTGACTCACTCCAGTGTTGACAGTGAGTAGATAGAGGTGACATGTACATTGACTCACTCCAGTGTTGACAGTGAGTTGATAGAGGTGATATCTACACTGACTCACTCCAGTGTTGACAATGAGTTGATAGTGGTGATATCTGCACTGACTCTCTCCAGTGTGGAGAGTGAGTAGATAGAGCAGACATCTACATGGACTCACTCCAGTGTTGACAGTGAGTAGAAAAAAGTGACATGTACATTGACTCACTGCAGTGTTGACAGTGACTAGAAAAAAGGGACATGTACATTGACTCACTCCAGTGTTGACAGTGAATAGACATATAGAGGTGACATGTACATTGACTCACTCCAGTGTTGACAGTTAGTAGATAGAGTTGTTATGTATATTGACTCACTCCAGTGTTGACAGTGATGAGATATATAGAGGTGACATGTACATTGACTCACTCGAGTGTTGACAGTGAGTAGATAGAGGTGACATGTACATTGACTCACTCCAGTGTTGACAGTGAGTAGATAGAGGTGACATATACATTGACTCACTCCATTTTTGACAGTAATGAGATATATAGAGGTGACATGTACAGTGACTTATTCCAGTGTTGACAGTGAGTAGATAGAGGTGACATGTACATTGACTCACTCCAGTGTTGACAGTGAGTAGATAGAGCTGACAAGTATATTGACTCACTCCAGTGTTGACAGTGAGTAGTTAGAGTTGATATGTGCATTGACTCACTCCAGTGTTGACAGTGAGTAGATAGAGGTGACATGTACATTGACTCACTCAAGTGTTGACAGTGCGTAGATAGAGGTGACATATACATTGACTCACTCCAGTGTTGACAGTGAGTAGATAGAGGTGACATGTACATTGACTCACTCCAGTTTTGACAGTGAGTTGATAGAGGTGATATCTACACTGACACTCTCCAGTGTGGAGAGTGAGTAGATAGAGCTCAGATCTACATGGACTCACTCCAGTGTTGACAGTGAGTAGATAGAGTTGACATCTACATGGACTCACTCCAGTGTTGACAGTGAGTAGATAGAGGTGACATCTACATTGACTCACTCCAGTGTTGACAGTGAGTAGATAGAGCTCAGATCTACATGGACTCACTCCAGTGTTGACAGTGAGTAGATAGAGGTGACATCTACATTGACTCACTCCAGTGTTGACAGTGAGTAGATAGAGGTGACATGTACATTGATTTACTCCAGTGTTGACAGTGAGTAGATAGAGTTGACATCTACATGGACTCACTCCAGTGTTGACAGTGAGTAGTAAGAGGTGACAGGTACATTGACTCACTCCAGTGTTGGCAGTGAGTAGATAGAGTTGACTTGTACATTGACTCACTCCAGTGATGACAGTGAGTAGATCGAGGCGCCATGTACATTGACTCACTCCAGTGTTGACAGTGATGAGATATATAGAGGTGACATGTACATTGACTCACTCCAGTGTTGACAGTGATGAGATATATAGAGGTGACATGTACATTGACTAACTCCAGTGTTGACATTGAGTAGATAGAGTTGTTATGTAAATTGACTCACTCCAGTGTTGACAGTGATGAGATATATAGAGGTGACATGTACATTGACTCAATCGAGTGTTGACAGTTAGTAGATGGAGGTGACATGTTCATTGACTCACTCCAGTGTTGACAGTGAGTAGATAGAGATGACATGTACATTGACTCACTCCAGGCTTGACAGTGAGTAGATAGAGTTGACATCTACATGGACTCACTCCAGTTTTGAGAGTGAGTAGAAAGAGGTGACATGTACATAGACTCAATCCAGTGTTGACAGTGAGTAGATAGAGTTGACATCTACATGGACTCACTCCAGTTTTGAAAGTGAGTAGAAAGAGGTCACATGTACATTGACTCACTCCAGTGTTGACAGTGAGTAGATAGAGTTGACATGTACATTGACTCATCCCAGTGTTGACAGTGAGTAGATAGAGGTGACAGAAACATTGAGTCACTCCAGTTTTGGCAGTGAGTAGATAGAGTTGATTTGTAAATTGACTCACTACAGTGTTGACAGTGAGTAGATAGAGGTGACATGTATATTGACTCACTCCAGTGTTGACAGTGATGAGATATATAGAGGTGACATGTACATTGACTTACTCTAGTGTTGACAGTGATGAGATAGAGGTGATATCTACACTGACTCTCTCCAGTGTTGACAGTGAGTAGATAGAGTTGACATTAACATGGACTCACTCCAGTGTTGACAGTGAGTAGATCGAGGCACATGTACATTGACTCACTTCAGTGTTGACAGTGAGTAGATAGAGGTGACATGTACATTGACTCACTCCAGTGTTGACAGTGAGTAGATAGAGGTGATATATACATTGAGTCACTCCAGTGTTGACAGTGAGTAGATAGATGTGACATCTACATTGACTCACTCCAGTGTTGACAGTGAGTAGATGGAGTTGACATCTACATTGACTCACTCCAGTGTTGACAGTGAGTAGATAGAGGTGACATGTACATTGACTCACTCCAGTGTTGACAGTGAGTAGATAAAGGTGACATGTACATTGACTCACTCCATTGTTGACAGTGAGTAAATAGAGTTGACATGTTCATTGACTCGCTCCAGTGTTGACAGTGAGTAGATAGATTTGACATGTGCATTGACTCACCCCAGTGTTGACAGTGAGTAGATAGAGGTGACATCTACATTGACTCACTCCAGTTTTGACAGTGAGTAGATAGAGCTAACATAAACATGGACTCACTCCAGTTTTGACAGTGAGTAGAAAGAGCTGACATGTACATTGACTCCATCCAGTGTTGACAGTGAGTAGATAGAGTTGACATGTACATTGACTCACTCCAGTGTTGACAGTGAGTAGATAGAGGTGACATGAACATTGACTCACTCCTGTGTTGGCAGTGAGTAGATAGAGTTGACATGTACATTGACTCACTCCAGTGTTGACAGTGAGTAGATAGAGGTGATATCTACACTGACTCACTCCAGTGTTGACAGTGAGTAGATGGAGTTGACATCTACGTTGACTCACTCCAGTGTTGACATTGAGTAGATAGAGGTGACATGTACATTGACTCACTCCAGTGTTGACAGTGAGTAGATAGAGTTGACACATACATTGACTCACTCTAGTGACGACAGTGAGTAGACAGAGGTGATATCTACACTTACTCTCTCCAGTGTTGACAGTGAGTAGATAGAGTTGACATCTACATTGACTCACTCCAGTGTTGACAGTGAGTAGATAGTGGTGACATCTACATTGACTCACTCCAGTGTTGACAGTGAGTAGATGGAGTTGACATCTACATGGACTCACTCCAGTGTTGACAGTGAGTAGATAAAGGTGACATGTACATTGACTCACTCCAGTGTTGACAGTGAGTAGATAAAGGTGACATGTACATTGACTCACTCCATTGTTGACAGTGAGTAGATAGAGTTGACATGTCCATTGACTCACTCCAGTGTTGACAGTGAGTAGATAGATTTGACATGTGCATTGACTCACTCCAGTGTTGACAGTGAGTAGATAGAGGTGACATGTACATTGACTCACTCCAGTTTTGACAGTGAGTAGATAGAGTTGACATCTACATGGACTCACTCCAGTTTTGACAGTGACTAGAAAGAGGTGACATGTACATTGACTCCATCCAGTGTTGACAGTGAGTAGATAGATTTGACATGTGCATTGACTCACTCCAGTGTTGACAGTGAGTAGATAGAGGTGATATATACATTGAGTCACTCCAGTTTTGGCAGTGAGTAGATAGAGGTGACATCTACATTGACTCACTCCAGTGTTGACAGTGAGTAGATGGAGTTGACATCTACATTGACTCACTCCAGTGTTGACAGTGAGTAGATAGAGGTGACATGTACATTGACTCACTCCAGTGTTGACAGTGAGTAGATAAAGGTGACATGTACATTGACTCACTCCATTGTTGACAGTGAGTAAATAGAGTTGACATGTTCATTGACTCACTCCAGTGTTGACAGTGAGTAGATAGATTTGACATGTGCATTGACTCACTCCAGTGTTGACAGTGAGTAGATAGAGGTGACATGTACATTGACTCACTCCAGTTTTGACAGTGAGTAGATAGAGTTGACATATACATGGACTCACTCCAGTTTTGACAGTGAGTAGAAAGAGGTGACATGTACATTGACTCCATCCAGTGTTGACAGTGAGTAGATAGAGTTGACATGTACATTGACTCACTCCAGTGTTGACAGTGAGTAGATAGAGGTGACATGAACATTGACTCACTCCAGTGTTGGCAGTGAGTAGATAGAGTTGACATGTACATTCACTCACCCCAGTGTTGACAGTGAGTAGATAGAGGTGATATCTACACTGACTCACTCCAGTGTTGACAGTGAGTAGATGGAGTTGACATCTACGTTGACTCACTCCAGTGTTGACATTGAGTAGATAGAGGTGACATGTACATTGACTCACTCCAGTGTTGACAGTGAGTAGATAGAGTTGACACATACATTGACTCACTCTAGTGACGACAGTGAGTAGACAGAGGTGATATCTACACTGACTCTCTCCAGTGTTGACAGTGAGTAGATAGAGTTGACATCTACATTGACTCACTCCAGTGTTGACAGTGAGTAGATAGTGGTGACATCTACATTGACTAACTCCAGTGTTGACAGTGAGTAGATAGAGTTGACATCTACATGGACTCACTCCAGTGTTGACAGTGAGTAGATAAAGGTGACATGTACATTGACTCACTCCAGAGTTGACAGTGAGTAGATAAAGGTGACATGTACATTGACTCACTCCATTGTTGACAGTGAGTAGATAGAGTTGACATGTCCATTGACTCACTCCAGTGTTGACAGTGAGTAGATAGATTTGACATGTGCATTGACTCACTCCAGTGTTGACAGTGAGTAGATAGAGGTGACATGTACATTGATTCACTCCAGTTTTGACAGTGAGTAGATAGAGGTGATATCTACACTGACTCACTCCAGTGTTGACAGTGAGTAGATGGAGTTGACATCTACATGGACTCACTCCAGTGTTGACAGTGAGTAGATAAAGGTGACATGTACATTGACTCACTCCAGTGTTGACAGTGAGTAGATAAAGGTGACATGTACATTGACTCACTCCATTGTTGACAGTGAGTAGATAGATTTGACATGTGCATTGACTCACTCCAGTGTTGACAGTGAGTAGATAGATTTGACATGTGCATTGACTCACTCCAGTGTTGACAGTGAGTAGATAGAGGTGACATGTACATTGACTCACTCCAGTTTTGACAGTGAGTAGATAGAGTTGACATCTACATGGACTCACTCCAGTTTTGACAGTGAGTAGAAAGAGGTGACATGTACATTGACTCCATCCAGTTTTGACAGTGACTAGAAAGAGGTGACATGTACATTGACTCCATCCAGTGTTGACAGTGAGTAGATAGAGTTGACATGTACATTGACTCACTCCAGTGTTGACAGTGAGTAGATAGAGGTGACATGAACATTGACTCACTCCAGTGTTGGCAGTGAGTAGATAGAGTTGACATGTACATTCACTCACCCCAGTGTTGACAGTGAGTAGATAGAGGTGATATCTACACTGACTCACTCCAGTGTTGACAGTGAGTAGATGGAGTTGACATCTACGTTGACTCACTCCAGTGTTGACATTGAGTAGATAGAGGTGACATGTACATTGACTCACTCCAGTGTTGACAGTGAGTAGATAGAGTTGACACATACATTGACTCACTCTAGTGACGACAGTGAGTAGACAGAGGTGATATCTACACTGACTCTCTCCAGTGTTGACAGTGAGTAGATAGAGTTGACATCTACATTGACTCACTCCAGTGTTGACAGTGAGTAGATAGTGGTGACATCTACATTGACTAACTCCAGTGTTGACAGTGAGTAGATGGAGTTGACATCTACATGGACTCACTCCAGTGTTGACAGTGAGTAGATAAAGGTGACATGTACATTGACTCACTCCAGAGTTGACAGTGAGTAGATAAAGGTGACATGTACATTGACTCACTCCATTGTTGACAGTGAGTAGATAGAGTTGACATGTCCATTGACTCACTCCAGTGTTGACAGTGAGTAGATAGATTTGACATGTGCATTGACTCACTCCAGTGTTGACAGTGAGTAGATAGAGGTGACATGTACATTGACTCACTCCAGTTTTGACAGTGAGTAGATAGAGGTGATATCTACACTGACTCACTCCAGTGTTGACAGTGAGTAGATGGAGTTGACATCTACATGGACTCACTCCAGTGTTGACAGTGAGTAGATAAAGGTGACATGTACATTGACTCACTCCAGTGTTGACAGTGAGTAGATAAAGGTGACATGTACATTGACTCACTCCATTGTTGACAGTGAGTAGATAGATTTGACATGTGCATTGACTCACTCCAGTGTTGACAGTGAGTAGATAGATTTGACATGTGCATTGACTCACTCCAGTGTTGACAGTGAGTAGATAGAGGTGACATGTACATTGACTCACTCCAGTTTTGACAGTGAGTAGATAGAGTTGACATCTACATGGACTCACTCCAGTTTTGACAGTGAGTAGAAAGAGGTGACATGTACATTGACTCCATCCAGTTTTGACAGTGACTAGAAAGAGGTGACATGTACATTGACTCCATCCAGTGTTGACAGTGAGTAGATAGATTTGACATGTGCATTGACTCACTCCAGTGTTGACAGTGAGTAGATAGAGTTGACATCTACATTGACTCACTCCAGTGTTGACAGTGAGTAGATAGTGGTGACATCTACATTGACTCACTCCAGTGTTGACAGTGAGTAGATGGAGTTGACATCTACATGAACTCACTCCAGTGTTGACAGTGAGTAGATAAAGGTGACATGTACATTGACTCACTCCAGTGTTGACAGTGAGTAGATAAAGGTGACATGTACATTGACTCACTCCATTGTTGACAGTGAGTAGATAGAGTTGACATGTCCATTGACTCACTCCAGTGTTGACAGTGAGTAGATAGATTTGACATGTGCATTGACTCACTCCAGTGTTGACAGTCAGTAGATAGAGGTGACATGTACATTGACTCACTCCAGTTTTGACAGTGAGTAGATAGAGTTGACATCTACATGGACTCACTCCAGTTTTGACCGTGAGTAGAAAGAGGTGACATGTACATTGACTCCATCCAGTGTTGACAGTGAGTAGATAGAGTTGACATGTACATTGACTCATCCCAGTGTTGACAGTGAGTAGATAGAGGTGACAGGTACATTGACTCACTCCAGTTTTGGCAGTGAGTAGATAGAGTTGACTTGTACATTGACTCACTCCAGTGTTGACAGTGAGTAGATACAGGTGACATGTATATTGACTCACTCCAGTGTTGACAGTGATGAGATATATAGAGGTGACATGTACATTGACTCACTCTAGTGTTGAAAGTGATGAGATAGAGGTGATATCTACACAGACTCTCTCCAGTGTTGACAGTGAGTAGATAGAGTTGACATTTACATGGACTCACTCAAGTGTTGACAGTGAGTAGATCGAGGCGCCATGTACATTGACTCACTCCAGTTTTGACAGTGATGAGATATATAGAGGTGACATGTACATTGACTCACTCCAGTGTTGACAGTGAGTAGATAGAGGTGATAAATACATTGACTCACTCCAGTGTTGACAGTGAGTAGATAGAGGTGACATCTACATTGACTCACTCCAGTGTTGACAGTGAGTAGATGGAGTTGACATGTACATTGACTCACTCCAGTGTTGACAGTGAGTAGATAGAGGTGACATGTACATTGACTCACTCCAGTGTTGACAGTTAGTAGATAGAGGTGACATGTACATTGACTCACTCCATTGTTGACAGTGAGTAAATAGAGTTGACATGTTCATTGACTCACTCCAGTGTTGACAGTGAGTAGATAGAGATGACATGTACATTGACTCACTCCAGGCTTGACAGTGAGTAGATAGAGTTGACATCTACATGGACTCACTCCAGTTTTGACAGTGAGTAGAAAGAGGTGACATGTACATAGACTCAATCCAGTGTTGACAGTGAGTAGATAGAGTTGACATCTACATGGACTCACTCCAGTTTTGAAAGTGAGTAGAAAGAGGACACATGTACATTGACTCACTCCAGTGTTGACAGTGAGTAGATAGAGTTGACATGTACATTGACTCATCCCAGTGTTGACAGTGAGTAGATAGAGGTGACAGGTACATTGACTCACTCCAGTTTTGGCAGTGAGTAGATAGAGTTGACTTGTACATTGACTCACTCCAGTGTTGACAGTGAGTAGATAGAGGTGACATCTATATTGACTCACTCCAGTGTTGACAGTGATGAGATATATAGAGGTGACATGTACATTGACTTACTCTAGTGTTGACAGTGATGAGATAGAGGTGATATCTACACTGACTCTCTCCAGTGTTGACAGTGAGTAGATAGAGTTGACATTAACATGGACTCACTCCAGTGTTGACAGTGAGTAGATCGAGGCGCATGTACATTGACTCACTTCAGTGTTGACAGTGAGTAGATAGAGGTGACATGTACATTGACTCACTCCAGTGTTAACAGTGAATAGATAGAGGCAACATGTACATTGACTCACTCCAGTGTTGACAGTGAGTAGATAGAGGTGATATATACATTGACTCACTCCAGTGTTGACAGTGAGTAGATAGAGGTGACATCTACATTGACTCACTCCAGTTTTGGCAGTGAGTAGATAGAGTTGACTTGTACATTGACTCACTCCAGTGTTGACAGTGAGTAGATAGAGGTGACATGTATATTGACTCACTCCAGTGTTGACAGTGATGAGATATATAGAGGTGACATGTACATTGACTTACTCTAGTGTTGACAGTGATGAGATAGAGGTGATATCTACACTGACTCTCTCCAGTGTTGACAGTGAGTAGATAGAGTTGACATTAACATGGACTCACTCCAGTGTTGACAGTGAGTAGATCGAGGCGCATGTACATTGACTCACTCCATTGTTGACAGTGAGTAAATAGAGTTGACATGTTCATTGACTCACTCCAGTGTTGACAGTGAGGAGATAGAGATGACATGTACATTGACTCACTCCAGGCTTGACAGTGAGTAGATAGAGTTGACATCTACATGGACTCACTCCAGTTTTGACAGTGAGTAGAAAGAGGTGACATGTACATAGACCTAATCCAGTGTTGACAGTGAGTAGATAGAGTTGACATCTACATGGACTCACTCCAGTTTTGAAAGTGAGTAGAAAGAGGTCACATGTACATTGACTCACTCCAGTGTTGACAGTGAGTAGATAGAGTTGACATGTACATTGACTCATCCCAGTGTTGACAGTGAGTAGATAGAGGTGACAGGTACACTGACTCACTCCAGTTTTGGCAGTGAGTAGATAGAGTTGACTTGTACATTGACTCACTCCAGTGTTGACAGTGAGTAGATAGAGGTGACATGTATATTGACTCACTCCAGTGTTGACAGTGATGAGATATATAGAGGTGACATGTACATTGACTTACTCTAGTGTTGACAGTGATGAGATAGAGGTGATATCTACACTGACTCTCTCCAGTGTTGACAGTGAGTAGATAGAGTTGACATTAACATGGACTCACTCCAGTGTTGACAGTGAGTAGATCGAGGCGCATGTACATTGACTCACTTCAGTGTTGACAGTGAGTAGATAGAGGTGACATGTACATTGACTCACTCCAGTGTTGACAGTGAGTAGATAGAGTTGACACATACATTGACTCACTCTAGTGACGACAGTGAGTAGACAGAGGTGATATCTACACTTACTCTCTCCAGTGTTGACAGTGAGTAGATAGAGTTGACATCTACATTGACTCACTCCAGTGTTGACAGTGAGTAGATAGTGGTGACATCTACATTGACTCACTCCAGTGTTGACAGTGAGTAGATGGAGTTGACATCTACATGGACTCACTCCAGTGTTGACAGTGAGTAGATAAAGGTGACATGTACATTGACTCACTCCAGTGTTGACAGTGAGTAGATAAAGGTGACATGTACATTGACTCACTCCATTGTTGACAGTGAGTAGATAGAGTTGACATGTCCATTGACTCACTCCAGTGTTGACAGTGAGTAGATAGATTTGACATGTGCATTGACTCACTCCAGTGTTGACAGTGAGTAGATAGAGGTGACATGTACATTGACTCACTCCAGTTTTGACAGTGAGTAGATAGAGTTGACATCTACATGGACTCACTCCAGTTTTGACAGTGAGTAGAAAGAGGTGACATGTACATTGACTCCATCCAGTTTTGACAGTGACTAGAAAGAGGTGACATGTACATTGACTCCATCCAGTGTTGACAGTGAGTAGATAGATTTGACATGTGCATTGACTCACTCCAGTGTTGACAGTGAGTAGATAGAGTTGACATCTACATTGACTCACTCCAGTGTTGACAGTGAGTACATAGTGGTGACATCTACATTGACTCACTCCAGTGTTGACAGTGAGTAGATGGAGTTGACATCTACATGGACTCACTCCAGTGTTCACAGTGAGTAGATAAAGGTGACATGTACATTGACTCACTCCAGTGTTGACAGTCAGTAGATAGAGGTGACATGTACATTGACTCACTCCAGTTTTGACAGTGAGTAGATAGAGTTGACATCTACATGGACTCACTCCAGTTTTGACCGTGAGTAGAAAGAGGTGACATGTACATTGACTCCATCCAGTGTTGACAGTGAGTAGATAGAGTTGACATGTACATTGACTCATCCCAGTGTTGACAGTGAGTAGATAGAGGTGACAGGTACATTGACTCACTCCAGTTTTGGCAGTGAGTAGATAGAGTTGACTTGTACATTGACTCACTCCAGTGTTGACAGTGAGTAGATACAGGTGACATGTATATTGACTCACTCCAGTGTTGACAGTGATGAGATATATAGAGGTGACATGTACATTGACTCACTCTAGTGTTGAAAGTGATGAGATAGAGGTGATATCTACACTGACTCTCTCCAGTGTTGACAGTGAGTAGATAGAGTTGACATTTACATGGACTCACTCCAGTGTTGACAGTGAGTAGATCGAGGCGCCATGTACATTGACTCACTCCAGTTTTGACAGTGATGAGATATATAGAGGTGACATGTACATTGACTCACTCCAGTGTTGACAGTGAGTAGATAGAGGTGATAAATACATTGACTCACTCCAGTGTTGACAGTGAGTAGATAGAGGTGACATCTACATTGACTCACTCCAGTGTTGACAGTGAGTAGATGGAGTTGACATGTACATTGACTCACTCCAGTGTTGACAGTGAGTAGATAGAGGTGACATGTACATTGACTCACTCCAGTGTTGACAGTTAGTAGATAGAGGTGACATGTACATTGACTCACTCCATTGTTGACAGTGAGTAAATAGAGTTGACATGTTCATTGACTCACTCCAGTGTTGACAGTGAGTAGATAGAGATGACATGTACATTGACTCACTCCAGGCTTGACAGTGAGTAGATAGAGTTGACATCTACATGGACTCACTCCAGTTTTGACAGTGAGTAGAAAGAGGTGACATGTACATAGACTCAATCCAGTGTTGACAGTGAGTAGATAGAGTTGACATCTACATGGACTCACTCCAGTTTTGAAAGTGAGTAGAAAGAGGTCACATGTACATTGACTCACTCCAGTGTTGACAGTGAGTAGATAGAGTTGACATGTACATTGACTCATCCCAGTGTTGACAGTGAGTAGATAGAGGTGACAGGTACATTGACTCACTCCAGTTTTGGCAGTGAGTAGATAGAGTTGACTTGTACATTGACTCACTCCAGTGTTGACAGTGAGTAGATAGAGGTGACATGTATATTGACTCACTCCAGTGTTGACAGTGATGAGATATATAGAGGTGACATGTACATTGACTTACTCTAGTGTTGACAGTGATGAGATAGAGGTGATATCTACACTGACTCTCTCCAGTGTTGACAGTGAGTAGATAGAGTTGACATTAACATGGACTCACTCCAGTGTTGACAGTGAGTAGATCGAGGCGCATGTACATTGACTCACTTCAGTGTTGACAGTGAGTAGATAGAGGTGACATGTACATTGACTCACTCCAGTGTTAACAGTGAATAGATAGAGGCAACATGTACATTGACTCACTCCAGTGTTGACAGTGAGTAGATAGAGGTGATATATACATTGACTCACTCCAGTGTTGACAGTGAGTAGATAGAGGTGACATCTACATTGACTCACTCCAGTTTTGGCAGTGAGTAGATAGAGTTGACTTGTACATTGACTCACTCCAGTGTTGACAGTGAGTAGATAGAGGTGACATGTATATTGACTCACTCCAGTGTTGACAGTGATGAGATATATAGAGGTGACATGTACATTGACTTACTCTAGTGTTGACAGTGATGAGATAGAGGTGATATCTACACTGACTCTCTCCAGTGTTGACAGTGAGTAGATAGAGTTGACATTAACATGGACTCACTCCAGTGTTGACAGTGAGTAGATCGAGGCGCATGTACATTGACTCACTCCATTGTTGACAGTGAGTAAATAGAGTTGACATGTTCATTGACTCACTCCAGTGTTGACAGTGAGGAGATAGAGATGACATGTACATTGACTCACTCCAGGCTTGACAGTGAGTAGATAGAGTTGACATCTACATGGACTCACTCCAGTTTTGACAGTGAGTAGAAAGAGGTGACATGTACATAGACTCAATCCAGTGTTGACAGTGAGTAGATAGAGTTGACATCTACATGGACTCACTCCAGTTTTGAAAGTGAGTAGAAAGAGGTCACATGTACATTGACTCACTCCAGTGTTGACAGTGAGTAGATAGAGTTGACATGTACATTGACTCATCCCAGTGTTGACAGTGAGTAGATAGAGGTGACAGGTACATTGACTCACTCCAGTTTTGGCAGTGAGTAGATAGAGTTGACTTGTACATTGACTCACTCCAGTGTTGACAGTGAGTAGATAGAGGTGACATGTATATTGACTCACTCCAGTGTTGACAGTGATGAGATATATAGAGGTGACATGTACATTGACTTACTCTAGTGTTGACAGTGATGAGATAGAGGTGATATCTACACTGACTCTCTCCAGTGTTGAAAGTGAGTAGATAGAGTTGACATTAACATATACTCACTCCAGTGTTGACAGTGAGTAGATCGAGGCGCATGTACATTGACTCACTTCAGTGTTGACAGTGAGTAGATAGAGGTGACATGTACATTGACTCACTCCAGTGTTAACAGTGAATAGATAGAGGCAACATGTACATTGACTCACTCCAGTGTTGACAGTGAGTAGATAGAGGTGATATATACATTGACTCACTCCAGTGTTGACAGTGAGTAGATAGAGGTGACATCTACATTGACTCACTCCAGTGTTGACAGTGAGTAGATGGAGTTGACATCTACATTGACTCACTCCAGTGTTGACAGTGAGTAGATAGAGATGACATGTACATTGACTCACTCCAGTGTTGACAGTGAGTAGATAAAGGTGACATGTACATTGACTCACTCCATTGTTGACAGTGAGTAAATAGAGTTGACATGTTCATTGACTCACTCCAGTGTTGACAGTGAGTAGATAGATTTCACATGTGCATTGACTCACTCCAGTGTTGACAGTGAGTAGATAGAGGTGACATGTACATTGACTCACTCCAGTTTTGACAGTGAGTAGATAGAGTTGACATATACATGGACTCACTCCAGTTTTGACAGTGAGTAGAAAGAGGTGACATGTACATTGACTCCATCCAGTGTTGACAGTGAGTAGATAGAGTTGACATGTACAATGACTCACTCCAGTGTTGACAGTGAGTAGATAGAGGTGACATGAACATTGACTCACTCCAGTGTTGGCAGTGAGTAGATATAGTTGACATGTACATTGACTCACTCCAGTGTTGACAGTGAGTAGATAGAGGTGATATCTACACTGACTCACTCCAGTGTTGACAGTGAGTAGATGGAGTTGACATCTACATTGACTCACTCCAGTGTTGACAGTGAGTAGATAGTGGTGACATCTACATTGACTCACTCCAGTGTTGACAGTGAGTAGATGGAGTTGACATCTACATGGACTCACTCCAGTGTTGACAGTGAGTAGATAAAGGTGACATGTACATTGACTCACTCCAGTGTTGACAGTGAGTAGATAAAGGTGACATGTACATTGACTCACTCCATTGTTGACAGTGAGTAGATAGAGTTGACATGTCCATTGACTCACTCCAGTGTTGACAGTGAGTAGATAGATTTGACATGTGCATTGACTCACTCCAGTGTTGACAGTGAGTACATAGAGGTGACATGTACATTGACTCACTCCAGTTTTGACAGTGAGTAGATAGAGTTGACATCTACATGGACTCACTCCAGTTTTGACAGTGAGTAGAAAGAGGTGACATGTACATTGACTCCATCCAGTTTTGACAGTGACTAGAAAGAGGTGACATGTACATTGACTCCATCCAGTGTTGACAGTGAGTAGATAGATTTGACATGTGCATTGACTCACTCCAGTGTTGACAGTGAGTAGATAGAGTTGACATCTACATTGACTCACTCCAGTGTTGACAGTGAGTAGATAGTGGTGACATCTACATTGACTCACTCCAGTGTTGACAGTGAGTAGATGGAGTTGACATCTACATGGACTCACTCCAGTGTTGACAGTGAGTAGATAAAGGTGACATGTACATTGACTCACTCCAGTGTTGACAGTGAGTAGATAAAGGTGACATGTACATTGACTCACTCCATTGTTGACAGTGAGTAGATAGAGTTGACATGTCCATTGACTCACTCCAGTGTTGACAGTGAGTAGATAGATTTGACATGTGCATTGACTCACTCCAGTGTTGACAGTCAGTAGATAGAGGTGACATGTACATTGACTCACTCCAGTTTTGACAGTGAGTAGATAGAGTTGACATCTACATGGACTCACTCCAGTTTTGACCGTGAGTAGAAAGAGGTGACATGTACATTGACTCCATCCAGTGTTGACAGTGAGTAGATAGAGTTGACATGTACATTGACTCATCCCAGTGTTGACAGTGAGTAGATAGAGGTGACAGGTACATTGACTCACTCCAGTTTTGGCAGTGAGTAGATAGAGTTGACTTGTACATTGACTCACTCCAGTGTTGACAGTGAGTAGATACAGGTGACATGTATATTGACTCACTCCAGTGTTGACAGTGATGAGATATATAGAGGTGACATGTACATTGACTCACTCTAGTGTTGAAAGTGATGAGATAGAGGTGATATCTACACTGACTCTCTCCAGTGTTGACAGTGAGTAGATAGAGTTGACATTTACATGGACTCACTCCAGTGTTGACATTGAGTAGATCGAGGCGCCATGTACATTGACTCACTCCAGTTTTGACAGTGATGAGATATATAGAGGTGACATGTACATTGACTCACTCCAGTGTTGACAGTGAGTAGATAGAGGTGATAAATACATTGACTCACTCCAGTGTTGACAGTGAGTAGATAGAGGTGACATCTACATTGACTCACTCCAGTGTTGACAGTGAGTAGATGGAGTTGACATGTACATTGACTCACTCCAGTGTTGACAGTGAGTAGATAGAGGTGACATGTACATTGACTCACTCCAGTGTTGACAGTTAGTAGATAGAGGTGACATGTACATTGACTCACTCCATTGTTGACAGTGAGTAAATAGAGTTGACATGTTCATTGACTCACTCCAGTGTTGACAGTGAGTAGATAGAGATGACATGTACATTGACTCACTCCAGGCTTGACAGTGAGTAGATAGAGTTGACATCTACATGGACTCACTCCAGTTTTGACAGTGAGTAGAAAGAGGTGACATGTACATAGACTCAATCCAGTGTTGACAGTGAGTAGATAGAGTTGACATCTACATGGACTCACTCCAGTTTTGAAAGTGAGTAGAAAGAGGTCACATGTACATTGACTCACTCCAGTGTTGACAGTGAGTAGATAGAGTTGACATGTACATTGACTCATCCCAGTGTTGACAGTGAGTAGATAGAGGTGACAGGTACATTGACTCACTCCAGTTTTGGCAGTGAGTAGATAAAGTTGACTTGTACATTGACTCACTCCAGTGTTGACAGTGAGTAGATAGAGGTGACATGTATATTGACTCACTCCAGTTTTGACAGTGATGAGATATATAGAGGTGACATGTACATTGACTTACTCTAGTGTTGACAGTGATGAGATAGAGGTGATATCTACACTGACTCTCTCCAGTGTTGACAGTGAGTAGATAGAGTTGACATTAACATGGACTCACTCCAGTGTTGACAGTGAGTAGATCGAGGCGCATGTACATTGACTCACTTCAGTGTTGACAGTGAGTAGATAGAGGTGACATGTACATTGACTCACTCCAGTGTTAACAGTGAATAGATAGAGGCAACATGTACATTGACTCACTCCAGTGTTGACAGTGAGTAGATAGAGGTGATATATACATTGACTCACTCCAGTGTTGACAGTGAGTAGATAGAGGTGACATCTACATTGACTCACTCCAGTTTTGGCAGTGAGTAGATAGAGTTGACTTGTACATTGACTCACTCCAGTGTTGACAGTGAGTAGATAGAGGTGACATGTATATTGACTCACTCCAGTGTTGACAGTGATGAGATATATAGAGGTGACATGTACATTGACTTACTCTAGTGTTGACAGTGATGAGATAGAGGTGATATCTACACTGACTCTCTCCAGTGTTGACAGTGAGTAGATAGAGTTGACATTAACATGGACTCACTCCAGTGTTGACAGTGAGTAGATCGAGGCGCATGTACATTGACTCACTCCATTGTTGACAGTGAGTAAATAGAGTTGACATGTTCATTGACTCACTCCAGTGTTGACAGTGAGGAGATAGAGATGACATGTACATTGACTCACTCCAGGCTTGACAGTGAGTAGAAAGAGGTGATATATACATTGACTCACTCCAGTGTTGACAGTGAGTAGATAGAGGTGATATATACATTGACTCACTCCAGTGTTGACAGTGAGTAGATAGAGGTGACATCTACATTGACTCACTCCAGTGTTGACAGTGAGTAGATGGAGTTGACATCTACATTGACTCACTCCAGTGTTGACAGTGAGTAGATAGAGATGACATGTACATTGACTCACTCCAGTGTTGACAGTGAGTAGATAAAGGTGACATGTACATTGACTCACTCCATTGTTGACAGTGAGTAAATAGAGTTGACATGTTCATTGACTCACTCCAGTGTTGACAGTGAGTAGATAGATTTGACATGTGCATTGACTCACTCCAGTGTTGACAGTGAGTAGATAGAGGTGACATGTACATTGACTCACTCCAGTTTTGACAGTGAGTAGATAGAGTTGACATATACATGGACTCACTCCAGTTTTGACAGTGAGTAGAAAGAGGTGACATGTACATTGACTCCATCCAGTGTTGACAGTGAGTAGATAGAGTTGACATGTACAATGACTCACTCCAGTGTTGACAGTGAGTAGATAGAGGTGACATGAACATTGACTCACTCCAGTGTTGGCAGTGAGTAGATAGAGTTGACATGTACATTGACTCACTCCAGTGTTGACAGTGAGTAGATAGAGGTGATATCTACACTGACTCACTCCAGTGTTGACAGTGAGTAGATGGAGTTGACATCTACGTTGACTCACTCCAGTGTTGACATTGAGTAGATAGAGGTGACATGCACATTGACTCACTCCAGTGTTGACAGTGAGTAGATAGAGTTGACACATACATTGACTCACTCTAGTGACGACAGTGAGTAGACAGAGGTGATATCTACACTTACTCTCTCCAGTGTTGCCAGTGAGTAGATAGAGTTGACATCTACATTGACTCACTCCAGTGTTGACAGTGAGTAGATAGAGTTGACATCTACATTGACTCACTCCAGTGTTGACAGTGAGTAGATGGAGTTGACATCTACATGGACTCACTCCAGTGTTGACAGTGAGTAGATAAAGGTGACATGTACATTGACTCACTCCAGTGTTGACAGTGAGTAGATAAAGGTGACATGTACATTGACTCACTCCATTGTTGACAGTGAGTAGATAGAGTTGACATGTCCATTGACTCACTCCAGTGTTGACAGTGAGTAGATAGATTTGACATGTGCATTGACTCACTCCAGTGTTGACAGTGAGTAGATAGAGGTGACATGTACATTGACTCACTCCAGTTTTGACAGTGAGTAGATAGAGTTGACATCTACATGGACTCACTCCAGTTTTGACAGTGAGTAGAAAGAGGTGACATGTACATTGACTCCATCCAGTGTTGACAGTGAGTAGATAGAGTTGACATGTACAATGACTCACTCCAGTGTTGACAGTGAGTAGATAGAGGTGACATGAACATTGACTCAGTCCAGTGTTGGCAGTGAGTATATAGAGTTGACATGTACATTGACTCACTCCAGTGTTGACAGTGAGTAGATAGAGGTGATATCTACACTGACTCACTCAAATGTTGACAGTGAGTAGATGGAGTTGACATCTACGTTGACTCACTCCAGTGTTGACATTGAGTAGATAGAGGTGACATGTACATTCACTCACTCCAGTGTTGACAGTGAGTAGATAGAGTTGACACATACATTGACTCACTCTAGTGACGACAGTGAGTAGACAGAGGTGATATCTACACTTACTCTCTCCAGTGTTGACAGTGAGTAGATAGAGTTGACATCTACATTGACTCACTCCAGTGTTGACAGTGAGTAGATAGAGTGACATGTACATTGAATCACTCCAGTGTTGAAAGTGAGTAGATAGAGGTGACATGTACATTGACTCTCTCCAGTGTTGACAGTGAGTAGATAGAGTTGACATTTACATCGACTCACTCCAGTGTTGACAGTGAGTAGATCGAGGTGCCATGTACATTGACTCACTCCAGTGTTGACAGTGATGAGATATATAGAGGTGACATATACATTGACTCACTTCAGTGTTGACAGTGAGTAGATAGAATTGACATTTACATGGACTCACTCCAGTGTTGACAGTGAGTAGATCGAGGCGCCATGTACATTGACTCACACCAGTGTTGACAGTGATGAGATATATAGATGTGACATGTACATTGACTCACTTCAGTGTTGACTGTGAGTAGATAGAGTTGACATGTGCATTGACTCACTCCAGTGTTGACAGTGAGTAGATAGAGTTGACATGTGCATTGACTCACTCCAGTGTTGACAGTGAGTAGATAGAGATGACATGTACATTGACTCACGCCAGGTTTGACAGTGAGTACATAGAGTTGACATCTACATGGACTCACTCCAGTTTTGACAGTGAGTAGAAAGAGGTGACATGTACATTGACTCACTCCAGTGTTGACTGTGAGTAGATAGAGGTGATATCTACATTGACTCACTCCAGTGTTGACAGTGAGTAGATAGAGGTGACATGTACATTGACTCACTCCAGTGTTGACAGTGAGTAGATGGAGTTGACATCTACATTGACTCACTCCAGTGTTGACAGTGAGTAGATAGAGGTGACATGTACATTGACTCACTCCAGTGTTGACAGTGAAGATATATATAGAGGTGACATGTACATTGACTCACTCCAGTGTTGACAGTGAAGAGATATTTAGACGTGACATGTATATTGACTCACTCCAGTGTTGACAGTGAGTAGATAGAGGTGACATGTACATTTAGTCACTATAGTGTTGACAGTGGGTTGATTGAGGTGATATCTACACTGACTCTCTCCAGTGTTGACAGTGAGTAGATATTGACATCAACATGGACTCACTCCAGTGTTGACAGTGAGTAGATAGAGATGACATGTACATTGACTCACTCCAGTGTTGACAGTGAAGAGATATATATAGGTGACATATACATTGACTCACTCGAGTGTTGACAGTGAGTAGATAGATGTGAGATGTACATTGACTCACTCCAGTGTTGACAGTGAGTAGATAGAGATGACATGTAGATTGACTCACTCCAGTTTTGACAGTGAGTAGATAGAGTTGACAGATAACAATTAGTTTCAAATTAGTTGTGTCAGAATCTGAGTGCGAGATTAAAAAGCACTGATTAAATCGGTACCCATCATTTGTGTCTGATAAAGCGAGACTTGACTGTACTGTCATGTCATATGTTTTTAATATATATGAAAAATACGTTAGAAATTTGGTTTGGGTGTCTTCATGAACGTCATCTTCTTCCAGAGTCTGGTCAAAGCATTACTGGAATGGATGGAGAAAGCACAGCAATACGTTCCAATGTATCCGGTACACAGAACGTCAAGGAAATGCATCAAGGTACAATAAGACGGCTCCCTAATTCTTAATAGATATTTTCATCTCATCGTGTGGTTATTTGCACATTTGTACTGTGTAGTTCGTGTATTAAAATGTATCATATAGATTTTCCTTCCTATCAATTAAAATTTCAGGGAATATAAATATTGGTGCAGATCTTTGCAAATATTTTAAATGTTATTGAGTAGATATTGGCAGCTAATGCGTATTTAATGAGTTGACATGAATTTTGCTATTTCCCTTTCTATGAATATAGATTTTGGGAACATACATATTGGAGATGTTTACAACTTTAACTGTGAAGGTGGCACACATGAAACAAGCTGGCACTGCAATCCTGCGCCCAACAAACATATATCTCAAGTCCCCAGGGAGTCATTTCGCCGCTTTGGCAGAAGGATCAGAGGGTTGTTTCGTGCTACACTAACGAGGGTGGCTCGGGGAAGTCTGATATTTTCTTTCGCACATTCGACCAGTGAAGATGCTATAAATATGATTATAAGGCACGCGGAGGTCAAGGAGGTCATCCTTCACTTCCTGCAGGAACTGGACCAATCAATACAGGACATCAGGATGAAGGTAGAGTTTCGAAAGCTGTGTCAGCCAGAGGAGCAAACAGCAGATACATCAGGTAATGTTGGTACAGATTGATCATACATGTATTGGTACATTAACTTGATTCGTACCAAATGTGAGCCAATTGTATACCCTCCTTACCTCACACATCATTAAAATGATCTACTGTGAAGTAAACGAAGTGATACCGTTGCCACGTGTTTAATTGTTTTAGCATGGAAGTGTGCACATATGTATATGTGTCACTCTATCTACTGCCATGGTTGTGTTGAGTCTGGATTCTTATGTTTCAAAAAGATGTGTGACACTTTGTAAGATTACCATATATGAACAAATCATCTTTGAATTCCTATATGATATACACAGACACAGACACACACACAGACACACACACAGACACAGACATAGATGCACACATACACAGGCACAGACACACACACACAGACACAGACACACACACACACAGGCACAGACACAGATACACACAGAGACACAGACACAGATACAAACACAGACACAGCTACACACACAGGCACAGATACACACACAGGCACAGCTACACACACAGGCACAGACACAGACACACACATAGACACAAACACACAGACACAGACACATACACACATACACACACACAGACACAGACACAGATACACACACAGGCACAGCTACACACACAGGCACAGACACAGATACACACACACAGACACAGACACACAAACCATGGAATTTCCTCATTTGAGATACTGTCTTCAGCAGCACACGAGCGTCAACAAATACGTCTTCAATCCACAAGTGTAAGCCCTCAGTCTGAACCCTGTGGAACTCCTGTCATAACAGACCTTCGAACGAAACTCTTACCATTCATAAAAAAAACAAACTTGAGTGTTTTTTCGGAATAACTTCCGAACCATTTTATAGCAAGTTTCCTTGGATACCATAAGATTGTCGTCGTGCCAGACTTCCGAACGTCTCACTCATATAACAGAACACTGCACTGATTTCAGCCCACCTAAAGTTTGACACTAAATGTTCTGTTAAACGTGTTGCAATGTCAGGTTGATTACTCACGCGAGATTGCTGTACGAAATAGTCGTCTAAAGTATGAGTTATTTCGTTGTTGTCATCGTCCAGTTTGCCCTTGAAAATATCCGTGGAAAATTGAAATTATCAGTCCGTGTTTTAATGTAGTCTTTAACCATTCCTTGGTATAACTCGAGTCTCTAATTATTGTATCGTCTGTTTTGTAAAGATTTTCCCTCTGGAACTTGCAATAAATGAGAACCGCTTCATCTGTTTCATATTTACAGTTTTTAGGTGCAATTGAGCATTCTCTTTCTAAGAAGATTTCAATAACAATTTCTCTTTTCTCACCAAAAGTAGACAACAAGGTCGAATTGTAGCCACTTTGTGTTGTATAAACTAATCGCATAGATTTATGATAAATTTCGATAAATCTACCACAGTAGTATTAACATTATACCTAGAAAATAACTTATCAATTACAAGTCTATTTAAGGCCAAGTTTATTTCATCATTATCTGTCTAAAAGGGTCTAATACCCCGGAGCCCTCATTTCATTCATACATGTTACAAATCAGTCAGCGTAAGGTAGTTAGAAGTGATGATAATGTGGTTCTTGGATAATTTATTGCAAACCTGTCCCTCAGATAATGTAACATCAATCTTTTCTTGGAAAATTGAGCAAGACCATAGACAAGTTGTAGATAATCCATCACATGTCTAAGTTAAAGTAGCCAGCATGTTATGGTCAACTCCCAACCCTACTGTGCAATCAACTAATACCCGATATGCAACACTTTTATCAGCCGGGCATATACGTCTGACCAGATCGCAACTGGATGTCTAATTTATGGATGTGTTTAAGACACCCCTGTCTTTCTAAAGAGAATCTGAAATCCGGGAATAGTAACTTCTCCGTTTTGAATTCTTGCCTGTAACCACGTTCAGTAACATATATCATGATCTGTTCCTAACATCCCGTGTGTCTTCAAAACTGCGATTTCTGCAATGCAGCATCTTTATATCAAGATGTTCTAGTCAGAGGTTAAGGTGACATTGATTCACTCCAGTGTTGTTGTCAGTCAGCAGATAGATGTGATATGTGCATTGACTCACTTCATCGTTGACAATGAGCAGATTGAGGCGACATGTACATTGACTCACTCCAGTGGAATGACTTGACCAGGTTATGAATATGGGGTTTTCCATGTTAGTCGTAGGCCAAATGTATCTCCTAGTAATGTGATCCTTTTTGGAAAATGATTTCTTCGTTATGTAAGTTTAATTTGGGTGTAGAATTTGTCGTGATAAAATAGTAAGCCAATCTTTATGGGGTATTGATTTAAAATCCCCATTTGACAGACCAGTTTTGGATGATATTTAATGCAGATTGGGTTTTAGTTTGTGGTTGTTTAATGAAGTGGTGGAGTGTCAGAGGGAAATGTTAAATGCAAATTTTGCTGTTGATAAGTTTTCATTTTGGACGAAATTTGGAAAAATATCAATCATGAAATTAAAAAGGGTCGGCGACAGCATGCTACCTTGCAGGGCGCCATTTTGTAATGGGTAGGTGTTAGATAGCTATAGGGTCTTATGTTTTTTAACTGTTTTCATTCTGTCCGCTAGAAAAGATGAAATGTGGTATACGCCCATTGATGGCTTTATTTTCCAGTTGTTGTATGATGCCTTTGTTCCAAACCATGTGTAAGCCTTGCTGGCATCTATAAATATGGCCAAAGTGTGTTGTTTTTATGCATGTGCTGTTGTGATGTCTTGTTCTAAATCCGAAGTGGTTAACGTCTGAGGCCTGCTCCACTTCGGGCTTTCCTCCAACATTAAGCTGACACGCCGGTATATAACTGGAATCCTGTAAAGGCGGCGTTAAACCCAACTCACTCACTCTTGCTCTAAATGTTAACTATGGTCTGAAGCTTCCTTATTGGGTGTGAAGCTGCTGTGTGCAGGTTAAATAAGGATTTTGGGGGGAAATTTCGAACTTGAGTCTGCGGTTTATTATTCTTTACCTAATTTAGCAAATGTGGGAGGTGAGTGAGATGAGGCCGTAGGAGTCAGGTTCATTTTGGGTTTCCCCGGTTTCAGGACTGGTACTACCTTGGAGTGTTTTCCCACTGTGTGGGCATAGTGCAGTGATCCATATTTAGTGAAAAGTTGTAATAATGTTGTTTTGCATTTTAATTGGGATTTTATTGTGAATGATGCAGCTGATGTTATCTAGTCCTGTGATTGAGGCTGTGTTTTTGTTTTTAAGTGCTCTCTGTAAGTCATGTATATTTATTGTTTTATTAATTGAATGGTGTGTGTGGTCTGGTCTTTTGACGTATTTGGGGTAATTATTTATGTGGTGTTTTGGAATTTGGGGGGTGTAGGTGGTACCTTTTATGGCTTTAGATTTGTTCCCAAGTGTTCTAGTATTTTGGTTGCTATTCTTAAGGTATAACTGAAAGTTTGCCGGTGACATGTCATTGGTGCGAAAATAATATATATTAATAGAATATTAATAGAATATATTATTTCATTGCTGCACCATAGGACTGGGTTGTGTGTGTGGTTAATTGTAGAAGTAGGGATACATTTAGTAGCAATTTCATGTGTTGTATTGGTGGAGTTAGGGTTAAAAATGTCTGTGATGGTACTTTGTAATTGTGTAGTGCAAATGATAGCAGAGTTAAATAAACAACTTCCAGTGTGCTTTTTTTAAATTTGTTTGCTGGCTTTTTACCGAAGTTTGGAGTGGTTTGGGTGGTAGTGGTATGGGGCAAGCTGATGTAAATCGGATTTTGGGGCATGTGTTTTGGTTTAGAAGGAGGGCAGGTTTAGGGATGAGGGGGGGGCTGGTTTTTTTTGTGGGTGTGGGTGTGTGAGTGTGTTTTGATAGGGGGAGGGGCTGTATGTCTGCTATGGTTACTGTGTGTGTGTGTGTGTGGTGGGTTGGGAGGTTGGGGGTAGTTGTTTAGGTTTGGGTTTTGTCTTTGAGGTTTTGTGGAGAGTGGTTTGGAAGGAGCTGAATTTGGATTCTTAGGATTGGTCTGATAATGGTTTAAATTCTTCGTCAGATACAATAGTACTGTTAGAATAGAACGAGATATGTAGTTCTGTCGTATGGTTTTGCTAGGTATGAGTGTTTGATATGTTTATTTAGTTTAAAGGATGTGCTGTTGTTGAATGGGGCAGGCGTTGTGGATAGCTGTGTGGCCTTCGGCAATTTACACAGAAGGGGGCCCATGTGCATTCCTGGATGAGGTGATTTTCAAAGCCACATTTGGGACACAGTGGGTAACTTTTGCAAGCTGTACAGTTATGATAAAAAGAGTGTCAGTGGAGCCATTTGATTGTCTTTTTCTGAGGGGGTGGACTTTATAAGGTAGAGCGCCGAAGGTTATGTTGGTGGGTAGTGAGGTGGGTTTAAATGTTTTGTGGTTTGTTGTAGGTCTGTGGGTGATATGTATGATCTTTTATTATTTCTGTTGGTTTTAGATTGGGTGTTTGGGGTGTTTGTTGCTGATTGTTCTTTGTGAGGTATAACGGGTTGGGACGGTGTAATAATGTAGAAGGAGGACCTTGTTTGGGGTGTTTGTAGGTGATTGTGCTTTGTGAGGTATAACGGGTTGGGACGGTGTAATAATGTAGAAGGGGGACCTTGTTTGGGGTATAACATAATGATGTGCATAGGAGGAGGAAGGACATAATTACCCATGGTGAAGAAGTTGAACCAAAACAAATACAGAAAACAAATAGGCTTGATGTAGAAAAGGTGACAGTGAGTAGATATACTTGACATGTACATAGACTCACTCCAGTGTTGACAGTGAGCAGATAGAGATGACATGTACATTGACTCACTCCAGTGTTGACAGTGAGTAGATATACTTGACATGTACATAGACTCACTCCAGTGTTGACAGTGAGTAGATAAACTTGACATGTACATAGACTCACTCCAGTGTTGACAGTGAGTAGATATACTTGACATGCACATTGAGCCACTCCAGTGTTAACAGTGAGTAGATATACTTGACATGTACATAGACTCGCTCCAGTGTTGACAGTGAGTAGATAGAAGTCAAATGTACATTGACTCACTCCAGTGTTGACAGTGAGTAGATAAAGGTGACATGTACATTGACTCACTCCAGTGTTGACAGTGAGTAGATAGAGGTGACATGTACATAGACTCGCTCCAGTGTTGACAGTGAGAAGATAGAGCTAGTATCTATATTGACTCACTCCAGTGTTGACAGTGAGTTGATAGAGGTGACAGGTACATTGACTCACTCCAGAGTTGACAGTGAGTAGATAGAGTTGACATGCACATTGAGCCACTCCAGTGTTGACAGTGAGTAGATATACTTGACATGTACATAGACTCGCTCCAGTGTTGACAGTGAGTAGATAGAAGTCAAATGTACATTGACTCACTCCAGTGTTGACAGTGAGTAGATAAAGGTGACATGTACATTGATTCACTCCAGTGTTGACAGTGAGTAGATAGAGCTGGTATCTATGTTGACTCACTCCAGTGTTGACAGTGAGTTGATAGAGGTGACATGTACATTGACTCACTCCAGTGTTGACAGTGAGTAGATAGAGCTGGTATCTATGTTGACTCACTCCAGTGTTGACAGTGAGTTGATAGAGGTGACATGTACATTGACTAACTCCAGTGTTGACAGTGAGTAGATAGAGGTGACATGTACATTGACTAACTCCAGTGTGGACAGTGAGTACATAGAGGCGATATCTATATTGGCTCACTCTAGTGTTGACAGTGAGTTGATAGAGGTGACATTTACATTGACTAACTCCAGTGTTGACAGTGAGTAGATAGAGTTGACAGGTACAATGACTCACTTCAGTGTTGACAGTGAGTTGATAGAGGTGACATATACATTGACTAACTCCAGTGTTGACAGTGAGTTGATAGAGGTGACATGTACATTGACTAACTCCAGTGTTGACAGTGAGTACATAGAGGCGATATCTATATTGACTCACTCTAGTGTTGACAGTGAGTTGATAGAGGTGACATGTACATTGACTAACTCCAGTGTTGACAGTGAGTAGATAGAGCGGATATCTATATTGACTAACTCTAGTGTTGACAGTGAGTACATAGAGGTGACATGTACATTGACTCACTCCAGTTTTTACAGTGAGTAGATAGAGGTGACATGCACATTGACTTACTTCAGTGTTGACAGTGGGTAGATAGAGGTGACATGTACATTGACTCACTCCAGTGTTGACAGTGAGTTGATAGAGGTGACATGCACATTGACTCACTTCAGTGTTGACAGTGATTAGATAGAGCTAAGATATTCATTAACTCAGTCAAGGGTTGGCAACGGGTAGATGAGTTGACATGGACATCTGCCTTATTGGGATATATACAAATACGATCTATAAACAGTGTCTTATCTTTTTCCTTTGTTTCTTAGGTAGTGTAACGGTTACAGGAATGAGTGGCGGCAGGGCAATAGATTCAAGGGTAGTCGGGCAAGCTAATACAGGTTTGTCTGAACACCTTCTTTGCCTTCTCAGTAAATACATCATGGACTTTTACATTTTTAGGGGCATCGGATACATAGTCCACCAGCGAGTAGAAATGCATGTCCTCTACTCTGTGTCACTTGTTACAATCCTAAAGGGGATATATCTTGAGGAATGCCAGGGATTTGATTGGAAGGGGTAACATGCTGGGCAGATTTATGCTACAATTCGACCGTGAAGGTAGCTTTTAAATGGACAACTGAATGTGTTTCACATGATTGGTTATTCTTTTTGATGAAGATAACATTACGCTTTATTACTGTGAATTCCCTGGAAAAGCTGACTGCCCAACAATTTGGGAAGGTGACATGTACATTGACTCACTTCAGTGTTGACAGTGACTAGATATACTTGACGTGTACATAGACTCACTCCAGTGTTGACAGTGAGTAGATATACTTGACATGCACTTAGACTCACTCCAGTGTTGACAGTGAGTAGATAGAGGTGACATATACATAGACTCACTCCAGTGTTGACAATGAGTAGATAGAGGTGACATGTACACAGACTCATTCCAGTGTTGACAGTGGGTAGATAGACTTGACATGTACATAGACTCACTCCAGTGTTGACAGTGAGTAGATAGAGGCATCTACATAGACTCACTCCAGAGTTGACAGTGTGTAGATAGAGGCGACATGTACATAGACTCACTCCAGTGTTGACAGTGAGTAGATGGACTTGACATGTACATAGTCTCACTCCAGTGTTGACAGTGAGTAGATAGACTTGAAATGTACGTAGACTCACTCCAGTGTTGACAGTGAGTAGATAGACTGGACATGTACATAGACTCACTCCAGTGTTGACAGTGAGTAGATAGACTTGACATGTACATAGACTCACTCCAGTGTTGACAGTGAGTAGATAAACTTGACATGTACATAGACTCACTCCAGTGTTGACAGTGAGTTGAAAGAGGCATCTACATTGACTCATTCCAGTGTTAACAGTGAGTAGATAGAGGCGACATGTACATAGACTCACTCCTGTGTTGACAGTGAGTAGAAAGAGGCATCTAAATAGACTCACTCCAGAGTTGACAGTGAGTAGATATACTTGACATGCACTTAGACTCACTCCAGTGTTGACAGTGAGTAGATAGACTTGAGATGTACGTAGACTCACTCCAGTGTTGACAGTGAGTAGATAGAGGTGACATGTACACAGACTCACTCCAGTGTTGACAGTGAGTAGATAGAGGTGACAGGTACATTGACTCACTCCAGTGTTGACAGTGAGTAGAAAGAGGCAACATGTACACAGGCTTACTCCAGTGTTGACAGTGAGTAGATAGAGGTGACATGTACATATACTCACTCCAGTGTTGACAGTGAGTAGATAGAGGTGACATGTACATACACTCACTCCAGTGTTGACAGTGAGTAGATAGAAGTCAAATGTACATAGACTCACTCTAGTGTTGACAGTGAGTAGATAGAGGTGACTTGTACATTGACTCACTCCAGTGTGGACAGTGATTAGATATACTTGACATGTACACAGACTCATTCCAGTGTTGACAGTGACTAGATATACTTGACATGTACATAGACTCACTCCAGTGTTGACAGTGAGTAGATATACTTGACATGCACATTGAGCAACTCTGGTGTTGACAGTGAGTAGATATACTTGACATGTACATAGACTCGCTCCAGTGTTGACAGTGTGTAGATAGAGGTGACATGTACATTGGCTCACTCCAGTGTTGACAGTGAGTAGATAGAGGTGACATGTACATTGGCTCACTCCAGTGTTGACAGTGAGTAGATAGAGGTGACATGTACATTGACTCACTCCAGTGATGACAGTGAGTAGATAGGTCTGACATGTACATTGACTCACTCCAGTGTTGACAGTGAGTAGATATACTTGACATGTACATTGACTAACTCCAGTGTTGACAGTGAGTTGATAGATGTGACATGTACATTGACTAACTCCAGTGTTGACAGTGAGTAGATAGAGGTGACATGTACATTGACTCACTCCAGTGTTGACAGTGAGTAGATAGAGGTGACATGTACATTGACTCACTCCAGTGTTGACAGTGAGTAGATAGATGTGACATGTACATTGACTCACTCCAGTGTTGACAGTGAGTTGATAGAGGTGACATGCACATTGACTCACTTCAGTTTTGACAGTGATTAGATAGAGCTAAGATATTCATTAACTCAGTCAAGGGTTGGCAACGGGTAGATGAGTTGACATGGACATCTGCCTTATTGGGATATATACAAATACGATCTATAAACAGTGTCTTATCTTTTTCCTTTGTTTCTTAGGTAGTGTAACGGTTACAGGAATGAGTGGCGGCAGGGCAATAGATTCAAGGGTAGTCGAGCAAGCTAATACAGGTTTGTCTGAACACCTTCTTTGCCTTCTCAGTAAATACATCATGGACTTTTACATTTTTAGGGGCATCGGATACATAGTCCACCAGCGAGTAGAAATGCATGTCCTCTACTCTGTGTCACTTGTTACAATCCTAAAGGGGATATATCTTGAGGAATGCCAGGGATTTGATTGGAAGGGGTAACATGCTGGGCAGATTTATGCTACAATTCGACCGTGAAGGTAGCTTTTAAATGGACAACTGAATGTGTTTGACATGATTGGTTATTCTTTTTGTTGAAGATAACATCACGCTTTATTACTGTGAATTCCCTGGAAAAGCTGACTGCCAAACAATTTGGGAAGGTGACATGTACATTGACTCACTTCAGTGTTGACAGTGACTAGATATACTTGACGTGTACATAGACTCACTCCAGTGTTGACAGTGAGTAGATATACTTGACATGCACTTAGACTCACTCCAGTGTTGACAGTGAGTAGATAGAGGTGACATCTACATAGACTCACTCCAGTGTTGACAATGAGTAGATAGAGGTGACATGTACACAGACTCATTCCAGTGTTGACAGTGGGTAGATAGACTTGACATGTACATAGACTCACTCCAGTGTTGACAGTGAGTAGATAGACTTGACATGTACATAGTCTCACTCCAGTGTTGACAGTGAGTAGATAGACTTGAAATGTACGTAGACTCACTCCAGTGTTGACAGTGAGTAGATAGACTGGACATGTACATAGACTCACTCTAGTGTTGACAGTGAGTAGATAGAGGTGACATGTACATAGACTAACTCCAGTGTTGACAGTGAGTAGATAAACTTGACATGTACATAGACTCACTCCAGTGTTGACAGTGAGTTGAAAGAGGCATCTACATTGACTCATTCCAGTGTTAACAGTGAGTAGATAGAGGCGACATGTACATAGACTCACTCCTGTGTTGACAGTGAGTAGAAAGAGGCATCTAAATAGACTCACTCCAGAGTTGACAGTGAGTAGATATACTTGACATGTACTTAGACTCACTCCAGTGTTGACAGTGAGTAGATAGACTTGAGATGTACGTAGACTCACTCCAGTGTTGACAGTGAGTAGATAGAGGTGACATGTACACAGACTCACTCCAGTGTTGACAGTGAGTAGATAGAGGTGACATGTACATTGACTCACTCCAGTGTTGACAGTGAGTAGAAAGAGGCAACATGTACACAGGCTTACTCCAGTGTTGACAGTGAGTAGATAGAGGTGACATGTACATATACTCACTCCAGTGTTGACAGTGAATAGATAGAGGTGACATGTACATACACTCACTCCAGTGTTGACAGTGAGTAGATAGAGGTGACATGTACATTGACTCACTCCAGTGTGGACAGTGATTAGATATACTTGACATGTACACAGACTCATTCCAGTGTTGACAGTGACTAGATATACTTGACATGTACATAGACTCACTCCAGTGTTGACAGTGAGTAGATATACTTGACATGCACATTTAGCAACTCTGGTGTTGACAGTGAGTAGATATACTTGACATGTACATAGACTCGCTCCAGTGTTGACAGTGTGTAGAATGAGGTGACATGTACATTGGCTCACTCTAGTGTTGACAGTGAGTAGATAGAGGTGACATGTACATTGGCTCACTCCAGTGTTGACAGTGAGTAGATAGAGGTGACATGTACATTGACTCACTCCAGTGATGACAGTGAGTAGATAGGTCTGACATGTACATTGACTCACTCCAGTGTTGACAGTGAGTAGATATACTTGACATGTACATTTACTAACTCCAGTGTTGACAGTGAGTTGATAAAGGTGACATGTACATTGACTAACTCTAGTGTTGACAGTGAGTAGATAGAGGTGACATGTACATTGACTCACTCCAGTGTTGACAGTGAGTAGATAGAGGTAACATGTACATTGACTCACTCCAGTGTGGACAGTGAGTAGATAGAGGTGACATGTACATTGGCTCACTCTAGTGTTGACAGTGAGTAGATAGAGGTGACATGTACATTGACTCACTCCAGTGTGGACAGTGAGTAGATAGAGGTGACATGTACATTGGCTCACTCTAGTGTTGACAGTGAGTAGATAGAGGTGACATGTACATTGGCTCACTCCAGTGTTGACAGTGAGTAGATAGATGTGACATGTACATTGACTCACTCCAGTGTTGACAGTGAGTAGATATACTTGACATGTACATTGACTAACTCCAGTGTTGACAGTGAGTTGATAGAGGTGACATGTACATTGACTAACTCCAGTGTTGACAGTGAGTAGATTGATGTGACATGTACATTGACTCACTCCAGTGTTGACAGTGAGTAGACAGAGGTGACATGTACATTGACTCACTCCAGTGTTGACAGTGAGTAGATAGATCTGACATGTACATTGACTCACTCCAGTGTTGACAGTGAGTAGATAGATCTGACATGTACATTGACTCACTCCAGTGTTGACAGTGAGTTGATAGAGGTGACATGCACATTGACTCACTTCAGTTTTGACAGTGATTAGATAGAGCTAAGATATTCATTAACTCAGTCAAGGGTTGGCAACGGGTAGATGAGTTGACGTGGACATCTGCCTTATTGGGATATATACAAATATGATCTATAAACAGTGTCTTATCTTTTTCCTTTGTTTCTTAGGTAGTGTAACGGTTACAGGAATGAGTGGCGGCAGGGCAATAGTTTCAAGGGTAGTCGGGCAAGCTAATACAGGTTTGTCTGAACACCTTCTTTGCCTTCTCAGTAAATACATCATGGACTTTTACATTTTTAGGGGCATCGGATAGATTATTCTAAGTTCAATACATAAACCACTCCCCTCATCGTTATATTGTTGTCATCCACACAGGAAGTGGTTCATCATGTATCGATGTTCCTGTCACGTATCAACACTTCCAGGTGTGAACACAGTAGATATATGACAAAGATGTCTGGATGAGTACAGAGTTTACTTTGTGTTACAGCGACTCCATCACAAGCAGACCGCGACCTCCACTACGCCAGCAAGGACGGGGACCTGGAGAAGGTGAAGCGGCTCCTGTCTACACCGGGAGTCAACGTCAACAGTAGAGTGTGTAGCAGGACACCGGTGATGGCGGCAGCACGGTGGGGACACAGAGACGTGGTGGAGCTCCTGGTGAGTGAAGGGGCTGATGTGTCACTGGTGGACGAGGGCGGTAACAACATCCTTCACCTCGCCTGTTGGGGAGGAGATGTGGAGACGGTGAAGTATGTGCTGTCTCTGCACGTGGTGGACATCGACGCCAGGAACAACTTGGGGCAGACAGCGGCCGACATGGCGAGAGACTGGGGACGTCAGCCAGTGGTGGAACTGCTCGTGTCCCGCGGCGCTCAGTGACGTCAGTGTCGTGTTTGTGTAGACGGTGGAGGGGGACATGTTGTTACAGACACTGACGTGGTGTGCCGTGCACGTCATCGTGTTGTATATTCCCGGATTTGGTGAGAATGTTTCTTGTGTTTGAGGAGAAATAAAACTTGTTGAAAATATTTTTAGACATTTTGTCATTTGTTGTGTTTGGAACTTCGCATGATCAGGTAAGAAAATTGTTAACAGAGTGTAAATATTGATGATGTGTGATTATTATGTGAACACTGCATCTTGTAATACAATTAGTCTGTGATAATTGTATGTGAGGAGTTTATAATTAGTCGTGAAAGAGTCAACAAACTGTTTGTTTACATCTCGCTGCACTCGGTGCCCTCAGACTGAGCCGAGGTTCGCCCAGCTGACGTGGCGCCAAATGTACAATGACAGTGACGTCACACTGTTCATGACGTCACGGCATTGCGGAAAGGTCGTGCACCAAAGTGACCGGCTGTTTTCTCTGCCAAAACAGGGCGGCACAATGCAGGCTTCATGGCATATGCATACAACACATGGACTTTGTGGTAGATATAGTTTAACAAAGGCAGATATATATACCTATTTCTATGGTGTTACTTGTAATGTGCAAATTATTACTGTTTGAATTTAAAAAAAATAAAAGCGGCAAAAGCTTTTCCGTATTCATAAGAAATCGCTCTCGATTTTACACTTCCGTCTATATCATGACACGACATGAACATGTTTATCCCTCATGGTGCCTGGCCGTCAGTCGCAGTTTCCAAATCGTAACATTGTATCAAAAGTGTAACAACGTTCTTATTTCTTCACACAGTGTAACCAAATAAAATAACATGAACTAGCGCTGACTGCCTTCACCGATCAGTCATCGCCATTATTTCCATGGTACATTTATTTCTGAATTATTCCTTGTACAAATTTTTCTGTACCAATGAGTTATTTTTTTGTGTGAAACTATTAACAAATGCACTTATTTCTATCACAGGAATATGATTCACTTGATTTCTGTTGTAACGGTACGATGGGGAATCAAAACAGTGGAAATTAAACTTTCACGTGGATTACTAGCTATCGCCATCTCTTAACAGCTCGTGCCACGTGATAACGCGCACCGTTTCAGTTATACAAATTACATTATTTAGTATCTCTGGCATCAAACTCATTTTTTTATTCATCAAAATGAATAAGAAATGCTAATATTAACTTGTCGTCTGCAAACTGACAAAACACAACATTCCCCAAATTCGATCTAGATCCTTAACACTGTATGTACTGTGGATTTCGCGATGTTTGCAGGGTTATGCAGCAATAGAAACTAACAGTTTTACTCCACTAGTCCTTACAATGATAGCATATAGCAAAACCCTTAAAATTGTCAAATTTCTTCTAGTCCTAACGATACCATAACTATTGGGCAGTTTGGTAAAGACTACCGGACTAGTGCCAATTCCTAACGCTGTTATGCAGTTTTGGAAATATTGGTCAAATAGGTTTGAGTATTGTATTTTGGGGAAGAAATGACAGACAGTAAACGATAAGCGAACTGAATGTGCATCATCGTGTTGTTTGATTTATATTTTCTTGTGAATTAGTCACGTGACACCGCCCGCCTCTCTTTTCTAAAGTTGTATTTGAGCAAAGTGATTATTGGGGTGTTTTAAGAATATTTCCTTACAAAATTTCCTTACGATGACCAGGTTTCGATTCCTGACATGGGTACAATGTGTGAAGCCCATTTCTGGTGTCCCCCGCCGTGATATTGCTGGAATATTGCTAACAGCGGCGTTAAACCATAATCACTCACTCACTCACTGAAGAAGAGAGTGTACTAGGGTCGCGTTATGTCATCAGAAACAATGATTAAATGTGAAATTGATACGCACAAAAGGCCCCTCCTCTGGGAAAAATAATCAGTTGAACCAAGTTTCGAACTCAGTCTTCAGAAGTATTTCTTAGATAGACGTGCAAACTTTCATCTATGTAACTTCAGTAGTTTCTCAGAAATCGTGTCTTCATTTCACGCAGTATACACGCAGTGTGAACGCAGTGTGCATGACGTATGCACGCAGTATGAACGCAGTATGAACGCAGTATGCACGCAGTATGCGCTGTTGAAACGCGCGGGCTGGAAGTCTGTAAAACAATAAAATACACCAATTTTCGTACTCATTTGAGATCATGACCTGCAACATCAGTGTGAACAGTTTCATTTCTCTGGGCGGACGGGCGAAAGAACTCTGTTCCTATATCCTCGGCCCCACTCCGTGGTTCGTTTGTTGTTTGAGGTCGAACTCAGCAATATTCCAGCTATATGACGGCGATCCGTAAAGAATCAAGTCTGGGACAGACATTCCAGTGATTGATATCATGAGCATCGATCCACGCAATTGGGATACGATGACATGCATCAACTAAGTCAGCGAGCCGACCACCCGATCATGTTAGTCGCCTCTTACGTAAAGCATGGTTTGCTGAAGACCTATTCTAACCCGGAATCTTCACGGGACTATTACAGTTATAAGCTAGGTTGACACGTGATAATCCGTAGCGTGGTTGCAACACACCATCCATGTTTGTTGTTTAACGCCGCACTCATCAATATCCCAGCTTTATGAAGTATGTACGTAAACCAGTCTGATCCAGGCAATCCAGTGATTATGAGCGTCGATTGATGCAATTGGGGTACGGTGACTGCATCAAACAAGTCAGCGAGCCTGAAAATTCGAGTTTTTTTCTCGTTACATCGATTATTTTCTCTTTGCTTCGATGTTTTTCTGGTAATTCGATTTTATGCTCGTTATTTCATTTTAAGGAGAAATTTCGAATTTAAAATATAGATATTCTGCCAAAGTGGCATATCATTAGGCTTTCGTAAACACATGTGAACGTTGTGCGAGGATTGTGTTCACAGCACTGGGGCTTGTCACGTAAACATTAGCAGCAAGAGAACTGGCGGGGTTATTGGGTGGTCAGACTCGCTGACTTGCTGGATGCATATCATCGTATCCTAACTACGTGGATCGATGCTCATGAGGTCAATCACTGGATTGTCTGGTCCATACTCGATTATTTACAGATATAGCTAAAAAAAATATATTGCTGAGTAGGGCTGAAATGATATCCGGGACACCGATGCCTCGCGATTCACTCCATACGATACGGTGTGCGATTTGTGAGGTGCTGTATCTCGATTTTTCACGATACGTTTTTTTCAATGACGTATATACGTACGTCTTTGTTTTTGTACATAAACTTTGATCACAGATACGTTTTAAATGTGTTTAAACTCTTTCAACACCGTAGGCACCGAGTCCTCAGGCACCGGCCATAGGCCAGTTAACCGGCCAAGCCTTAGTCACGTCAAAATAGTATATATTTTTATGGACCTACCTGTCATACTATTCATTTATTAAATCTATCACATCTCACAATGTCTGAAATACGAATTCTATTTCAATTTATCATTTTTTTATCGATAGATTAAAAAGTTATTCACTATTTCCTGCAATGTTATTGAAAATATAATTCTCGGACGCACGCTTCGACAACGGGTGCACATCGAACAAGTAACAGAGCAAAACAAAGACATTTCAAGCAAACCGTTAAGTATATTATACAAAGTGATAAATAAAATCAACAAAAATATATCTTAAAGTGGTCAAACTATTTCCATCTTTTCATGCGATCGCGTGTTATGTTAGTCAAATGACATCTCGGCTTTCGGCGCCTCGAATTCTCGGCTCGGACACGATGTTCAATGCCAAAATATATGCATGAAAAATCTTTGTCACAGCTTGTAACCTAGCATGATACATCCACGAAGCTCCATATTTTTAATATAGATCGCGATTTCCTGCTGAAAACGTTCAGAATAACACGATTTAACCAAAATATTTCGTAAAAATCTGAAATTCATCGTACACGAGGATTTGTAGTTTGATTGCCTGCCTCAGGTCACGTGCTCAAATTTGACCAATCATGAACCTTGTAGCAGATTTCGGCAAGAAAGCGTCATTAGGAACCATTTTTTATCCAATAAAACCTTATGTTATAGCTACGAAAAGACTCCAGGCAATGTTACGAGCGTGTAGATGAAACAACAAGCTTTCTAGCGATGTGTCATATGTCAGTCTTCCACGAACGTGGAAGCTTTCGAAAACGGAGGTATTTCTTCATTTTACTTAGGGTACAGCCGCTGTTATCTGGAAATGGGTGATACTATTCATAATTCTTTTTAAAATAATTTTCCAATTACGTAAATGAAATAAGTAGATCTAGATCTTTTGAAATCTTATTTTTGCCCCAAACCGTCAAATTTTCGCTTCCTTGGTCCTTAATCCCCACGTTATGAATGTGTTAGCCTACATTTTGTATATTTACAACGAACTTAATTAAGTTGTCAATGTTTTATTTAAATAATGTTATAAACATAACTTTCATATTTATAAACACCAAGATTAGACCTTTCAAATGGTGTATAACATGGCTGTTACTACAATTGTTTTTAATTGTTTTTTTTGCCTTTATACAGGAAAATGGCAAATCTTAAGTTACTGGACACTGGTACATTTAGTATTTACTCCTAGAATCTACTATCTAGTCACAACTCACAAATATGTAGGACTGTTACTTTTGTGTTTGCTAGCCATTACATGGAAATGGCAGATGATTCATTAAGTTAAAATACTCATTACAGTATATATTTTCTGACTCATGAACATTCATTCACTTTCATTCAATTTTTCATTTTAATAAACTAAGTTTAATTCATTTATCTCTTGTCTTCTCTTGTCACTATGTGTATCGTAGCGTATCGAGATACGTATCGAATCGTGATGTAAGTATCGAGATACGTATCGTATCGTGACCTAGGTGTATCGTTGCAGCCCTATTGCTGAGTGCGGCGCTAAACAACAAACAAACAAACATAGTATAATAGTACTGACCCGTTACGGATCCGATTGTCTTATCTTACCGTTTTGATTCGCTTTCGTGGCATTATAATTAAGAGAAATCGATTCGAACTTTTTCCGCTCTTTTATAAATGTTTTACAGAAAAAGTTGTTTCTAAAGTCAACTTTGTACACGGAATATTTCAGAAAAAAACCAACATGAATGGCGAAAACCGGTCGGTGGCACAGCAACGTTCATCTCGCTATTTTTAGCATAACGTTAGTGTTTTCATATGTTTCATTTCTATGTCAAATGTTAAAATGATTTGAACTTGTTGTGTGAAAAGTAATAAAGACACATTACTACAATGTTTTGAACCGGCGCAGAAAGAAAAGAAGAAAATTATAAACGAATGAGATGTGTCTTGATCTGTATTATTACTGTAGCATATAAACAATCGTGGGTGTAGTAAGCTGTGTTTGTGTTGTGTTTATCTTAATCCTCTATAAGCTTCCCGTTTAATTTATTTATTTGTAGTAAATGTCGATGCCAACAGCAACTCAAACATCCTCGAAGGGAAGAATAAGACTTTAGCAATCCATGCTTGCCGTAAAAGGCGACGATGCTGCATGTTACATCCCAATTGCGTGGATTGATGGTCATGATATTAATCACTGGATTGTCTGGTCCAGACTCGATTATTTACAGACCGCCGTCATGTAGCTGAAATATTGCCGAGTGCCCCGTTCAACAACAAACAAACCAACTGAAGGAAACTGAATGAAGCAGTGGTAAAATCTATCCATATATACAAACCTTGGATATCCTTTGGGTATACAAAATATACACAATTGTCAATTTTGGTTGAATGAAATATATAAAATTGTATATTGGGATTTTCCATTGTGTAACCACCTGATTTAGCCACCTGTATCAAACTTGCTCTTTCTACCACGATTTCAAAGATCATGCAACGCTTGGTCAGAAGTTGTTTTATCAAGGTTACAACATTCAAGGTCTCAGTGAAGTTTTCAAACAGTGCTATGGTAAAAATGTGGAGGAGAGTTCCAAATTTGACACACCAGTGCCAAAAATGATGGCCGATGCAATTCCCTATTTTGACTTGTATCATACGTTCCAATGTTTCTTCAGGCGAACACTTGACTTGCCTGTGTATGTGTTTGTGACGCGTGTCACTGATTGGGCAGGATACGCTCACCTTTTCGCGAACACCTGGCATCATCTCTATTTGATAGTTATTCATAAACACTTCCTCATGATATGGTCGGAATCGTACAATCGGCTCTGCTTATGGCAGATATTTCTTGTGGATAAGGAAAGGGATTTGTCGCTGTTATTCCAAATTTCACCCAGAGATAAGGCGTGCCCGACGGTGACGTGGAAGCACAACTGGGCGAATGGCTGGTCGTCGGGGGATTGGTAAGCGTTATTTAACGTTAAACTAAAGTGTTTTTATGAGGACGATATTGCTAACCAATCATTGTGCGCTGTTCACATTACAAGAACAAGTGCTCCCAATAAACAAACAAACATCCAAAGACAGCGCCACGCATATTGTAGTGTACATTTTGTAATCTAAACAATAGCGAAGATCTGTATCTTTTCACTTGTGCCTGTCCGACCCACACCTAGCCAGCTGTGTTCCTGTGATTCGTTCACACCTAGCCAGCTGCGTTCCTGTGATTCGTTCACACCTAGCCAGCTGCGTTCCTGCGATTCGTTCACACCTAGCCAGTTGCGTTCCTGCGATTCGTTCACACCTAGCCAGCTGCGTTCCTGCGATTCGTTGACACCTAGCCAGCTGCGTTCCTGCGATTCGTTCACACCTAGCCAGCTGCGTTCCTGCGATTCGTTCACAACTAGCCAGCTGCGTTCCTGTGATTCGTTCACACCTATCCAGCTGCGTTCCTGTGATTCGGTCACACCTAGCCAGTTGCGTTCCTGCGATTCGTTCACACCTAGCCAGTTGCGTTCCTGCGATTCGTTCACACCTAGCCAGCTGCGTTCCTGTGATTCGTTCACACCTAGCCAGCTGCGTTCCTGTGATTCGTTCAAACGTATCCCTGATTCAGACTCGACATTCACCTCAAACACACACTTACTCCCCGTTATCTTGCCAATAACCACTTGCATTGGTCGCTTTTATCAAGTAACTATTATTTCTAGACGTGTATTTCGGAAAGGCATTTCTGCTGATCACTCCAGAAATAGACATGAAGGAATATCACTTCAAGCAGTTGATCATGTTGACCTTGGTCAGAGGGAGACACCTCTTCCACTGATCTTCACAAGTTTAACGGCTAGTGCTGTTTGTGGTGTCATGACAATCCCATGACGTGACAGTAGGACAATGGCATTGTCCAGCTTTAAAAGTTATGTGACGTCCATGGGTAGGACTGATAACTTGGTCACGGTACCGTACACCTGTCAAATTGCCATCGATGACCAGTATAGGGGTCCTCTCCACATCATTACCCTCCCACCGACGCATGCGGAACGTTGACAAAACACCCTCACTGGACATGTGGACATCTGGGCATTGCACATCTTGTCTGTATCTAGCTACCGTCCCTCACTGCACATGTGGACATCTAGGCATTGCACATCCTGTCTGTACCTAGATACCGGACTCACTGCACATGTGGTCATCTGGGCATTGCACATCTTGTCTGTACCTAGCTACCGTGATTCACTGCACATGTGGACATCTGGGCATTGCACATCCTGTCTGCACCTAGCTACCGTGATTCACTGCATATGTGGTCATCTTGCATTGCACATCTTGTCTGTATCTACCTACCTGACTCGCTGCACATGTGGACACCTAGGCATTGCACATCCTGTCTGCACCTAGCTACCGTGATTCACTGCATATGTGGTCATCTTGCATTGCACATCTTGTCTGTATCTACCTACCTAACTCGCTGCACATGTGGACACCTAGGCATTGCACATCCTGTCTGTACTTAGCTACCAGACTCGCTGCACATGTGGTAATCTGGGTATTGCACATCCTGTCTGTACCTAGCCGGCGGACCCAGTGCACATGTGGACATCTAGGCATTGCACATCCTGTCTGTACCTAGCTACCGGACTCGCTGCACATGTGGTCATCTAGGCATTGCACATCCTGTCTGTACCTAGCTACCGTCCCTCACTGCACATGTCGTCATCTGGGCCTTGCACATCCTGTCTGTACCTAGCTACCGTGATTCACTGCACATGTTGTCATCTGGGCCTTGCACATCCTGTCTGTACCTAGCTACGGTGATTCACTGCACATGTGGTCATCTGGGCCTTGCACATCCTGTCTGTACCTAGCTACCGGACTCACTACACATGTGGATATCTGGGCATTGAACATCCTGTCTGTACCTAGCTACCGTCCCTCACGGCACATGTGGACATCTGGGCATTGCACATCCTGTCTGTACCCAGCTATCGAACTCACTGCACATGTGGACATCTGGGCATTGCACATCTTGTCTGTACCTAGCTACCGGACTCACTGCACATGTGGTTATCTGGGCATTGCACATCCTGTCTCTACCTAGCTACCGGACTCACTGCACATGTGGTCATCTGGGCATTGCACATCTTGTCTGTACCTAGCTACCGGACTCACTGCACATGTGGTTATCTGGGCATTGCACATTCTGTCTGTACCTAGCTACCAGACTCGCTGCACATGTGGACATCTAGGCATTGCACATCCTGTCTGTACCTAGCTACCGGACTCGCTGCACATGTGGTCATCTGGGCATTGCACATCCTGTCTGTACCTAGCTACCGTGATTCACTGCACATGTGGTCATCTGGGCCTTGCACATCCTGTCTGTACCTAGCTACCGTCCCTCACTGCACATGTGGTCATCTGGGCCTTGCACATCCTGTCTGCACCTAGCTACCGTGATTCACTGCACATGTGGTCATCTGGGCCTTGCACATCCTGTCTGTACCTAGCTACCGGACTCACTGCACATGTGGATATCTGGGCATTGAACATCCTGTCTGTACCTAGCTACCGTCCTTCACGGCACATGTGGACATCTGGGCATTGCACATCCTGTCTGTACCCAGCTATCGGACTCACTGCACATGTGGACATCTGGGCATTGCACATCTTGTCTGTACCTAGCTACCGGACTCACTGCACATGTGGTTATCTGGGCATTGCACATCCTGTCTCTACCTAGCTACCTGACTCACTGCACATGTGGTCATCTGGGCATTGCACATCTTGTCTGTACCTAGCTACCGTGATTCACTGCACATGTGGACATCTTAGCATTGCACATCCTGTCTGTACCTAGCTACCGCACCAAGTGCACATGTGGACATCTGGCATTGCACATCCTGTCTTTACCTAGCTACCGGACCCAGTGCACATGTGGACATCTGGGCATTGCACATCCTGTCTGTACTTAGCTACCGGTCCCAGTGCACATGTGGACATCTGGGCATTGCACATCCTTTATGAACATAACCACATCCTGTCAGTATCCATAGACTGGGTAGTATGTATATCTGCAACCATGTTACGAATTAATTCACACGAATGTCAACAGCAGTGGTAGCCAGGTTCTGCAGACAATTGCGTTGTTTCATGCAGGTGACAGATGCTTTTGTTCTACCTGTTCCGTGTATTGAATTAATGGTAAGCAATAGATTAAATGATTGAGTATGGTTTAACACCGCTTTTAGCAATATCCCAGCAATATCACGGCACGGGACACCAGAAATGGGCTTCACGATTCATACCCATGTGGGGAGTAGAACCCGGGCCTTCGGTGTGACGAGCGAACGCTTGAACCACTAGGCTACCCCACTGCCCGTAAGCAATAAAGATGAATTTGGAATCTATATAAATGATTATTTGTGATATTGTGTAGATTACGTTTATAGTATATTCACTTCAGAAGCAAAGCAGCATGCAATAAACATGAAATACATTTCTCTTTACAATGAATGAATAAAAGTAGTTCGCCGACATGACCTCGGGTCATCGCCATGGAGCAGCCAATCAGAGTCGGGCCTAATACTATCCAACAAAGGTGGACTACACGAATCTGTCACAGTGCTCTAGACAAAAGGTGTGTAGTGGACATTGTGTCCTGACAGTGCTCTAGACAAAAGGTGTGTAGTGGACATTGTGTCCTGACAGTGCTCTAGACAAATGGTGTGTAGTGGACATTGTGTCCTGACAGTGCTCTAGACAAAAGGTGTGTAGTGGCCATTATGTCCTGACAGTGCTCTAGACAAAAGGTGTGTAGTGGACATTGTGTCCTGAGCAACACCACAACGGACACATGGTGTCCATGTAGGGATTCGAACCTCGCTGTGATGGGTCAACACTTTCACAACGCGGCTACTCCACCGCCCCCGTACAGGTAATCAAACAAACAAGGACAAATTATCTGATAATTTTATTGCAACAATATATCCTCTTTGTGAACATATTTAACAATAAATCGAAGTTGCATTCTATCAACAAATCTTGTGTGTCAGTCGGAGTACGGTAACTTCTCTGGTACAAAGGTCATTCAACTCCATTATTTACAGTCTTTGTATGCCGTGTACACAACCCCACCAGTAAGTACTTTAACACAGTGTCAACTACACGGACACCGGTAACCATACCCCACCAGTAAGTACTTTAACACAGTGGGAACTACACAGACACCGGTAACCATACCCCCCCAGTAAGTACTTTAATACAGATGGAACTACACAGGCACCGGTAACCATACCACACCAGTAAGTACTTTAATACAGTGGGAACTACACGGACACCGGTAACCATACCACACCAGTAAGTACTTTAATACAGTGGGAACTACACGGGCACCGGTAACCATACCCCACCAGTAAGTACTTTAATACAGTGGGAACTACACGGACACCGGTAACCATACCCCACCAGTAAGTACTTTAACACAGTGGGAACTACACGAACACCGGTAACCATACCCCACCAGTAAGTACTTTAATACAGTGGGAACTACACGGACACCGGTAACCATACCCCACCAGTAAGTACTTTAATACAGTGGGAACTACACAGGCACCGGTAACCATACCCCACCAGTAAGTACTTTAATACAGTGGGAACTACACGGACACCGGTAACCATACCCCACCAGTAAGTACTTTAACACAGTGGGAACTACACAAACACCGGTAACCATACCCCACCAGTAAGTACTTTAATACAGTGGGAACTACACGGACACCGGTAACCATACCCCACCAGTAAGTACTTTAACACAGTGGGAACTACACGGGCACCGGTAACCATACCCCACCAGTAAGTACTTTAACACAGTGTCAACTACACGGACACCGGTAACCATACCACACCAGTAAGTACTTTAATACAGTGGGAACTACACGGACACCGGTAACAAAACCATACCTTAACCGTTTCCTAGAAAAATATATTGATAGAACTTCAGAATGTATAGAACTTCCGAATAATAAGTTAACGTTTCACATCAACATTTATTTTCAACTTTTTATAGGCATAAACACTTTACACCTGCAACATATGGAAACACATATCAGTGAGTGAGTGAGTTGGGTTTAACGCCACTTTTAACAGTAGCCCAGTTATATCACGGCGTCTCACCTTAATTTGGAAGGAAAGACCGACGTGATGCAGGTCACAGACGTTTACCACTTTGACGAAACCAACGAGCACAGGTATGGTGGTTAATAATATCAAAAATATTAGTTTCTCGTATATGTTGATTTAAATCCTACGTCAGTGTCAGTGTGTCAGGGACCACCCGTATACCACAGTCCTAGTGTCAGTTTATCTGGGACCACCTGTATATCACCGTCCTAGTGTCAGTGTGTCAGGGACCACCTGTGTAACACAGTCCTAGTGTCAATGAATCAGGGACCACCTGTATAACACAGTCCTACTGTCAGTGTATCAGGAACAACCTGTATAACACAGTCCTACTGTCAGTGTATCAGGGACCACCTGTATAACACAGTCCTAGTGTCAGTGTATCAGGGACCACCTGTATGACACCGTGCTAGTGTCAGTGTATCAGGGACCACCTGTATAACACAGTCCTAGTGTCAGTGTATCAGGGACCACCTGTATAACACAGTCCTAATGTCAGTGTATCAGGAACAACCTGTATAACATAGTCCTACTGTCAGTGTATCAGGGACCACCTGTATAACACAGACCTAGTGTCAGTGTACCAGGGACCACCTGTATAACACAGTCCTAGTGTCAGTGTATCAGGGACCACCTGTATAACACAGTCCTAGTGTCAGTTTATCTGGGACCACCTGTATATCACCGTCCTAGTGTCAGTGTGTCAGGGACCACCTGTGTAACACAGTCCTAGTGTCAATGAATCAGGGACCACCTGTATAACACAGTCCTACTGTCAGTGTATCAGGAACAACCTGTATAACACAGTCCTACTGTCAGTGTATCAGGGACCACCTGTATAACACAGTCCTAGTGTCAGTGTATCAGGGACCACCTGTATGACACCGTGCTAGTGTCAGTGTATCAGGGACCACCTGTATAACACAGTCCTAGTGTCAGTGTATCAGGGACCACCTGTATAACACAGTCCTAATGTCAGTGTATCAGGGACCACCTGTATAACACAGACCTAGTGTCAGTGTACCAGGGACCACCTGTATAACAGAGTCCTAGTGTCAGTGTATCAGGGACCACCTGTATAACAGAGTCCTAGTGTCAGTGTATCAGGGACCACCTGTATAACACAGACCTAGTGTCAGTGTATCAGGGACCACCTGTATAACACAGTCCTAGTGTCAGTGTATCAGGGACCACCTGTATAACACAGTCCTTGTGTCAGTGTATCAGGGACCACCTGTAAAACACAGTCCTAGTGTCAGTGTATCAGGGACCACCTGTATAACACAGTCCATGTGTCAGTGTATCAGGGACCATCTGTATAACACAGTCCTAGTGTCAGTGTATCAGGGACAACCTGTATAACACAGTCCATGTGTCAGTATATCAGGGACAGCCGGTATAAAACAGTCCTTGTGTCACTGTCTTGCATCAGTACACAATTCAAACGATAGATAATCCTCAAGCTGACATGCCATTGTACACTTCATATGTCATGTATGTTGTTATACACCTTGAAACAATTCGTTCAATACAAGGACACGTATTACCACACAGAGCAACTGTGTGAGTAAAACAAGTGAAATCACCCCAGACTTGCCATACTTTGATAAGGCAAAGGGGTGTTTCTGGCTCTTGTTTCTATAGTGACTGGGATAAATGGGGTGATACAGCACCTGTGTGAGTCAAACCAGTGAAATCAGCCCTCGCTTGCCATACTTTGATAAGACAAAGGGGTGTTTCTGGCTCTTATTTCTGTAGTGACTGGGATAAATGGGGAGATACAGCACCTGTGTGAGTCAAACAAGTGAAATCAGCCCTCGCTTGCCATACTTTGATAAGACAAAGGGGTGTTTCTGGCTCTTATTTCTGTAGTGACTGGGATAAATGGGGAGATACAGCACCTGTGTGAGTCAAACAAGTGAAATCACCCCAGGCTTGCCATACTTTGATAAGGCAAAGGGGTGTTTCTGGCTCTTATTTCTGTAGTGACTGGGATAAATGGGGAGATACAGCACCTGTGTGAGTCAAACAAGTGAAATCAGCCCTCGCTTGCCATACTTTGATAAGACAAAGGGGTGTTTCTGGCTCTTTTTCTATACTGACTGGGATAAATGGGGAGATACAGCACCTGTGTGAGTAAAACAAGTGAAATCACCCCAGGCTTACCATACTTTGATAAGGCAAAGGGGTGTTTCTGGCTCTTATTTCTGTAGTGACTGGGATAAATTGGGAGATACAGCACCTGTGTGAGTCAAACAAGTTAAATCAGCCCTGGCTTTGTTTTGTAAAAGATGTATTTATACACCGAATTCCCGAACCCCTATTTTCTAATTGATTTCGAACATCCTGCATATGTGACTTGGGGTCGTACTGTTTTCAAAGCAATATTTTATCATTCTTTAAAGTAAAGCAACGGAACTGGAGGTTTTTAATACCTTTGCTGGTATATCATATATTGCAGTAAATTTATCATTCCTTAACCGGAGCACTGCTCTCTCAGTTTCAGTTCCAGAAATAGGTTTATTTAACATATAAGTGTCCAGACTATTTGCTGGTGACAATCACTTGTACAGTCAGTGAGTGCAACCAATAAAAAGTGCTTCATATGTATATACCATTTTAATAACACATACTCATGGTCATAGCAATCTGTCGGCATCAACAGCTTCTTGTGGAATTTGACGTTGCCTCTCAGTTGTGAGTCCAAATAGCCCAATTTGTTTCCAAAAATTATTTTCCTTTAAGCTCAAAATGTAGAACAGTAAGTTTATTTTGCTGATTCGATGCATGGTTACGTTTGTGTGACGATTTAAACGATACATGATTTACTATGTAATCCCATCGGTCTCCTTTTCTCTGCAAGGTTTCCTTTTACCTTAACCACTGTTTTTCACATAGGCAAACAACATTCCGATTGCAAATGAACAGCTGTGAAATGTACAGTGATTTAATATTGATGGACATGAAGAGAAAGCTGACCATTGGAAGTCAAAGAGGAAGTCCAGCATTTCGCACATTGTTTTCTCAGGAAACTTCAGATGGAATTTGCTTTCATTTTTTATGAATTGTTCTGAACATCTGAATATAGATACGAAACTGTATCTGTGGTCACGACGTTTTGCCAATTACATGACATGGATGAAGGAATGAAGTTTTCCTTAAGTTTGCCATGTGGGATAGTGGTGTACAAAGTTGAAAAATCAAATGATTTGACAGAATTAAGCTTGCGGCGTTGGACGAACGACCTACCAAGTGTAAACATAATGTTTTCGTACACGAAAAAGGTTTGCTTGAACACATAGAGTGAGTAAGTCGAAACGCCACCTTGAACAGTATTTCAGCTTCATCACGGTGGCGTGTCAGATTGATGTGAAAGGAAAGACACTCGTGATGCTTTTGTATGGTAAACAGTTCCAAATTTGACCCATAAGTGGCCAAAATGATGACAGGTGCAATTCCTTATTTTGACCCTACCTTAACAACCAGGGGAACACTTAAATTTCCTATGCATGTGTTTTGGATGAGTACTGCCATTGGGGCAAAATACTCTCACCTATTTCATACTGCTGCATTGACTTGCTAAAGAAGTAGTCCCAATCGTAGAAAGTTTCGCTGTGAATATGGACTGGGTTTGTCGCTTAACATAATCTACGCTTTCTTTACATAATCGACACATTTGCCACATTATTGCATCGGGGGCACGGGTGGCCCAGTCGGTCTAAGGTGCGCTGTGCAGATTAGCGGCCCTTGAGCATGCTAGGAACCTATGATTGAGGGTTAGAATCCCGATTGGCGCCGATTTTGTTTTTAAGTTTGTCAGCACCATACCTGTGCGCGTTGGTTTCACCAAAGTGGTAGTCTGAGACCTGCATCAATCGGCAATTCCTCCCACACGTCGTGATATAACTGGAATATGTTAAAAGGGGCGTTAAACCGGACTCACTCACTCACTCTTAGATGGAAACAGTATTAGGATGTTTGTGTATACTGCACCTTCATCTCCGTGTCTCAAGGCACAAAATATCATTCTATCAGATGTATTTACTGACCTTCAAATTTTCATCTTCACCCTCTTTTCATAAATTCAGTATACTCATGTCAACGAAAAAATGAACCACCATTAAAACAGTTGTACATTGTATATAACGCATTATTAGTTAGAAAAGTTTTAACTGAATACAAAATGTTTGGTTCGCATGTTATTGTGACGGGAGCTACCGGTGGGGCAGGATATGTGTGCCTTTTCGCAAACACATTGTGTCATCAGCATAATTCATAAGCACATGCTCCTGACATAGTCGGAATCGTACACGTAAATCTTCTTTTGGCATTCGACACATTTTATTTTCACAAGAAATGCAGAGGAATGTCTGTTTGGTGAAATCCACAAGCACTGGTATGGTGCTAACAAACCCACAAGCATAATCTTGGCGAAACGGGGATCGAACTCACTATGGTAGATTCTGTAGGCGTGTCCACGATACCTTACTCTATATTGCGAATTGTTGCGCCTTAGACGACGAATCAGCCACCCGTTCCTCCGGGAGGAAACGAGTAGTGCAAATAGTCAAGTTGATATAATCAAATTTCCCTTATGTTCACTGTAATTCCTGTTTTCTGAACTGGTCACGTGTTATTGTATTCATTTCCCAATGAAACAGCCGCCTTCTCCCTGACATATTTGTTCAGGTTCGTTACAGTCTGACTGTTGCAGTTCTTCTCGCTTCTGCCTTAATTGACAGGTCGTATGAACTTTGTTTAATGTTACTAGTACTCCACTGATTGGCTACTGACTTTGTGGGTGTGTCAAGTTATGTGCATAAATTAAACAATCACCTGATTCATGTCACGCCTCAGAAAATATCTCTCCACCTGGAATGTTTATCAATCTCATAGTTTTTCTCTGCGTTGATTAATATAATTGCTTTTGATTAAACACTTGTAGATAACACGTGTCTTCGTTGTAGAATGTAGTTGTTAGGATTGAGTGTGTGTTTGCTTGGTTCATTGAAGTATGAATCACAAAACAAATGTGAAAGATTTTTGCACAGTCAATCTTTAAAAAATTACCTGAATACATGATTGTAGGTGTGTGAGTGCTTGGGTGAGTTTGGTGATTGGCGAGTTCGGACAGGTGAGTGAGTGAGTGAATACAGTTTGAGATAGTGAGTGAATAGGGTCTTGGTAAGTGAGTGAGTGTTTCAGTACATTGCAGTATTTCAGTACAGTATTTTAGTTGTATCACAACAAAACAACTTGACTGGGAGTAAATCCCATAGGGGTGCACAACTGAGACATGGAGATTGTGCTGGCACACCAGATATATGATGAGGCCGAATAAATATACAATGCACCTGTCCACAATGCATCAGCTTGCATTGCACACATCAGAGTCACGAGATGGTTCCGCTACAATAACTAGACCAGTTGCTCGACTGCCTGTGAATAGGAGGGGGGAACTTGATCTGCTCACATTGCTTGGTTACCTAATGTTTACGTCAGTGTTTTCTGCAGGGTCGAGGTGTGCCTTGCAACAGTGAACTGCGCAGAACGTCGGAGGGTTGGACAGATTACAGTGACTCGACTTTTGATCCTGTCATGATGGCAAGGGAAACTTAACAAGTAAGTGTATTTTCGTCTAATAACTACGTTCCTTTCCGTGGTGATTACACATTCGCCTTTATGACTGCATCTAATACAGAAGCCACGTACTTTCAATTGCAAGAAACTATTTGAGTCGTCTTTCAGTATAAAACATCTAACACAGACTAACCTGGATTATGTACACATTGATGGGAAGATCTTGAGGAGTTCGTAGCAAGCGGATGGTATGAAATAGCTATGATTTCTGTTGTTTGATGGCTTGTAGTGGCGAATCTGGACTGCTACCAGTTTATTCGATCAACCATTGTATGTAATCCTAGTTGGTTGAAAATTCAACATCTGTACACCTGCTGCACATGCGTTGACGACTGTGCGGGAGACGGCTACCTTACATAAGATACAACTATATCAAGTTAGTGGTGGAGTGCGGTGTGGTGATTTGGGTTTAAACGATGCGTTGAACATTGTTGTACTTATAAAACTACGTATTTTTTGGTGTTTTTTGGTTGTTTTTGTGCGTGCGTGCGTGCGTGCGTGCGCTCGTGCGTGCGTGCGTGTGTGTGTGTGTGTGTGAATGTGTGTGTGAGTGAGTGTGAGTGCGTGCGTGCATGTCTGATTGTACTTGTCCCGACTAATTCTGATTGTATGTGCTGGTACATGGAGATACCGTGCTGCAGTGTAACGCGAATACCCTACTTAGACACAGTAGACTGACCAGTCCTTGTTTTGGCCCCAGGGTAGCAACCAGTACCATCTTTTAATGTATTTTGGTATGTCACAGCCGGTGTAGTGTGGAGTCGGGGACCAGCTCTCCATGACACGGTCTCTCTAGATACACACTGGTCTCACTTCTTTCAATCCTCTGCAGTGTAGTGTGGAGTGGGGGACCAGCTCTCCGTGACACGGTCTCTCTAGATACACACCGGTCTCACTTCTTTCAATCCTCTGCAGTGTAGTGTTGAGTGGGGGGCCAGCTCTCCGTGCCACTGTCTCTCTAGATACACACCGGTCTCACTTCTTTCAATCCTCAGCAGTGTAGTGTGGAGTGGGGGAACAGCTCTCTGTGGCACTCTCTCTCTAGATACACACCGGTCTCATTTATTTCAATCCTCAGCAGTGTAGTGTGGAGTGGGGGACTTGTATGTGTGAGGCGGCCTGTGTACACTGGACCTGTGTGTGTGAGGCGGCCTGTGTACACTGGACCTGTGTGTGTGAGGCAGCCTGTGTATACTGGACCTGTGTGTGTGAGTCGGCTTGTGTATACTGGACCTGTGTGTGAGGCGGCCTGTGTACACTGGACCTGTATGTGTGTCAGGCGGTCTGTGTACACTGGACCTGTGTGTGTGTCAGGCGGCCTGTGTACACTGGACCTGTGTGTGTGAGGCGGCCTGTGTGTACTGGACCTGTGTGTTTGAGGCGGCCTCTGTACACAGGACCTGTGTGTGTGTGTCAGGCGGCCTGTGTACACAGGACCTGTGTGTGTGAGGCGGCCTGTGTGTACTGGACCTGTGTGTGTGAGGCGGCTTGGGCGACCCTACTGGATCTAGAAGATTGGCAGGAGAAATCTGATTCGCGCGAGTCAGTTAGTGTGTGTTGTCATGATAATTACATACTTCAAGAATAATTTGTAAGATTATGGAATGCTGTTTGATAGGACCTTCCATCTGTGTTTGACCGTTTGACAACAAATCACATGAGGTACTATCAGTCGAGAGGAACCAGTCTATCACTTGTTCTAGTTTCGGTTTGAGCTGACGCTCTGATGACCTCATTTTCGAGGGGAATCCCCGAACGTCCGTCACACTCAGATTGACGAATAAGATCTTGTTGTGTGGGGGCTGTATTCAGGGGCGTCCTGTACATTGTAGAAGGCCGAGGTAGGTGTAAGTGAATGACGTCAGTAGCAGTATAACAGTGACAGAGTTACCTGTGACATAAAAGGTGTATTGTACCCAGTGTGCTCCTAGACATTCGTCAACACTCGCATCTTTCCGTAGACTTCAAGGGGTCCGTGTATTTCTCGATTACCGATGATCCAGTGATAAATTGAACATTTGGTTGCACACATCACAACAACTTAGAAATCTATAAGAATAAAGACTGTGGGTGTATTATACACTGATGATATTCCTTGTGGGACCATGTATGATGATAGATTCAAATCATACGTTCATCTATGGTATACCCAGGATACCACACCCACGGCGACATCCTTTACACCCAGGATACCACACCCACAGAAACATCCTTTACACCTAGTATACCACACCCACGACGACATCCTTTACACCAAGGATACCACACCAACGGTGACATCCTTTACACCCAGGATACCACACCCACAGCGACATCCTTTACACCAAGGATACCACACCCACAGCGACATCCTTTACACTCAGGATACCACGACCACAGCGACATCCTTTACACCCAGGATACCAAACCCACAGCGACATCCTTTACACCCAGGATACCACTGCCACAGCGACATCCTTTACACTCAGGATACCACGACCACAGCGACATCCTTTACATCCAGGATACCACACCCACTGCGACATCCTTTACACTCAGGATACCACACCAACGGTGACATCCTTTACACCCAGGATACCACACCCACAGCGACATCCTTTACACCCAGGAAACCACACCCACAGCGACACCCTTTACACCCAGGATACCACACCCACAGCAACATCCTTTACACCCAGGATCCACACCCACAGCGACATCCTTTAGACCCAGGATACCACACCCACAGTGACATCCTTTACACCCAGGATACCACACCAACAGCAACATCCTTTACACCCAGGAGACCACACCCACAGTGACCTTTTTTACACCCAGGATACCACACCCTCAGTAACACCCTTTACACCCAGGATACCACACCCTCAGCGACATCCTTTCCATTGAGCTATAAGTCTACTTAGCTTCCCAAACCAAAAACAAATTCGGTGTGATATCCATTTTGATGACATGCCTGGATCTGAAAAATTATTTAATGCTATTGAATTACGATATTCAAAGCGCGGTGCTTATGTGACTTTTCAAATTTTCTTATAGGTGTCCTTCGTACTAACAACATGGCGCTTGAATTCTCATAAGTTGAAGAATTTCTTCGAAAAGGATCTTAAGCGTTGGTGCTGTTTTCTTTGCAAACACAACTGCAGGCGCATGTTGTTAATGCGTATGCATAGAAATGTCAACAATGCCCATATTTGGGCATATATCAATATTCATACGCAACCAGATTTTGCAACCGGTTACAGTTTGGTCTGTCAACAAACGAAAGATGTTATGTATTTACACTTAAATATATATTTAACGTGGGTAATAAATAAAATACCACACTCATTCTCGTTAGATACCATTCTTACGAAACGAGTGGACTTTCTATGGTATCTGACCGAGCGAAAGCTATGTAGACACCGTAGATATCGCTGCAATGAAATTACATCACAATGCTTTGCAGACTATTGTGACGTCACTGGTTACCATGACGTCACAATCAAATGACATCACTAATGACTCTGCTTCTGAAGCTCTTAGCAGTACTTTTTACACTGAAGACACTGTTAATTACTGTCTACAAATTGAAAAAGTTGAAAGAATGATGTTGAATGATAAATAAAATCTCACCCTCGTGTCTTTTGATAGCAAATACATCAACACTCGTTGATAAAAGTGGCCTAAATCCTCGGCAAGCCTCGGAATTTTTCCTCTTTTATCACCTCGTGTTGATATATTTGATATCAAAAGACACTCGGGTGAGATTCTCTATTTACATATTACAGGCAAAACGTATAATTAGTTGTAACACCTGTTTCAGTCAGGTTTCACAGAGTGACTTAACAGCACCCAGTTGTGACAAGGTAAATACAGTTTATGAATTATAACCTCTCGTCTTCAATTTTCTACAATGTTGAGTTACATATCGTTAGGGAAATCAAGACAATCAGAATCATAACAACAGTCATTTGAGCCATTGTCTGACACAAGTCCTGTTATGACATTCATAAATCTATTATCGCCTGTGTCGTGTCGGTAATCACATCTAAACGTGGCATGTCCAGGGCAAAGTCATTGTCTCTTCGTCTGTCTATTGTTGTCCATTACTATATATGTGTTTACATGAATACTGTTAGTCTGTCACGTCAACGCCAGTGATTATTTCTGAATAAAATTCAGTTGGAGGGAAAGACAAGACAATGAAGAACAGTATATGAATGGAAATCACTGTGAATAATTGATGACGAGAAGTTATTTTTATACGTACACTTTGTGGAAATTTATGGGTTTTCTGTTGTTGTTGTGTTGAAAGACTCGTATTTGTGTTATGATATATAACTATTAATAGAAGAAAAGGTTGAACTTCTACAGTCATACTGTTCTCTACAGCATTAGTTCAACATATCAAAATCATATGACGGGTTTGTCAGCTAAGCTGAGATTAGGCATGGTGTACCCTTTTCTAGCTTTTGTAACTAGCATTTCTTTGTAACTCATCAACAGAACTGAAAGTTGAAGCAATTGAATGTCTGCAACCAGACACTTCACACAGTTACCTGGAGACGTGTCGATGTAATTTCCAACTTGTTCACAACAAGGATATTGGTACATTTTGATCAGGTTACCTCCCCTAAGTAAGGTATGGAGGTTATATGCCATGGCAGTGTAACAGTGTGGTGTGTTGCTGTAGACTGACATGAGTTATCTCCCCTACATCAGGTATGGAGGTAATATACCATGGCAGTGTAACAGTGTGGTGTGTTGCTGTAGACTGACATGAGTTATCTCCCCTACATAAGGTATGAAGTAATATACCATGGCAGTGTAACAGTGCAGTTTGTTGCTGTAGACTGACATGAGTTATCTCCCCTACATAAGGTATGATGTAATATACCATGGCAGTGTAACAGTGTAGTTTGTTGCTGGAGACTGACATGAGTTATCTCCCCAACATCAGGTATGGAGGTAATATACCATGGCAGTGTAACAGTGTGGTGTGTTGCTGTAGACTGACATGAGTTATCTCCCCTACATCAGGTATGGAGGTAATATACCATGGCAGTGTAACAGTGTAGTTTGTTGCTGTAGACTGACATGAATTATCTCCCCTACATAAGGTATGGAGGTAATATACCATGGCAGTGTAACAGTGTAGTTTGTTGCTGTAGACTGACATGAATTATCTCCCCTACATCAGGTATGGAGGTAATATACCATGGCAGTGTAGCAGTGTAGTGTGTTGCTGTAGAGTGACAGGAGTTACCTCCCCTACGTAAGGTATGTAGGTTATATACAGTGGCAGTGTAACAGTGTAGCGTGTTGCTGTAGACTGACATGAGTTACCTCCCATACATAATGTATGGAGGTTATATACATTGGCAGTGTAACATTGTAGTGTGTTGCAATAGACTGACATGAGTAACCTCCCCTACGTAAGGTATCTAGGTTATATACAGTGGCAGTGTAACAGTGTAGTGTGTTGCTGTAGAGTGACATGAGTTACCTCCCCTACATAAGGTATTAAGGCTATATACAATGGCAGTGTAACAGTGTAGTGTGTTGCTGTAGAGTGACAGGAGTTACCTCCCCTGTGTAAGGTATGTAGGTTACATACAGTGTCAGAGTTACAGTCTAGTGTGTTGCTGTAGAGTGGCATGAGTTACCTCCCCTACGTTATTTCCTCCAATTGAATAAAGATTACAAAATGCAGATATGATTATGTTACATGTTTAACATGAATTGGGGGTATATTTACACTTGTGCATAAACATACAAGTTTTCTAGCAGGTATTGACATTTCCTTATAAAGCGGCTTACATCAATTATTACTTCTGCCCACACATCTCTTTCTAGTTCCATAATACATTCTATTGGACATCCACTAAGTAAGAACGCAACAATAACATCATCATCTTTCTCCCAAATCTTAACAGAAACGTTTACATCCAGGATATCACATATGGTGTTAAAAAGTAAATTTCGGTCATTCATATTGATCGTGCAGGACATAAACACGTGCTTTACAATATCATTGGCAACAGTTTTAAAATAGCATTCTCTGGAGACAATTTCAGCTGATCCATAGAATACAAGCCTTGCAATATTAGTTAAATGGTCATACTTCTCCAGTTTCCAGAGATAGTATTCATTACTTGATCTTATTCTAACATATCTTGACAGATTGAGTCTTGAATTAAGATGGACATAAAATAAATCATCTCGATGAGATTTAATAGCATCATTCACGGCCTTGGACCAGCATTTCTTTTTAATAAATTGACAATTATTGACATAGTTAACAAGTGTATCACTTAGGTTATACTTCTGTACAAGTTGTAGCATATTATATATCGGAGATTTCCTACTCCATACATTGCATGTAAAACTATCTATACACATAAATTGACCCAGGCGAACTAGAAACATAACTTTAAAAACACAGTTATACTTTGCATTGCATAGCTTTCCTAAGAAGTAGAGTGCTCTTTTATCTATGTAATACTGTAGTGGCATGATGCCGATAGCATCCAATATAACAATACTGGGAGTGCGCCTGTGTAGTCCCTGAACTTTTTTACAAAATTGACGTTGTACAACTTCAAGCATTTCATACTCTTTAAGAGGAAGTTTACCCCATACGCTGCATCCATAGAGGGCACATGATAAGATTACCCTCTCCCAGATACATGCTGCAGATAAAGGATTCAGACCACCAAAGAACAGCCCATTATTATGGTTAGTGTTGATGAGTACACGTAACTTTTCACATGCAGATTTTGTACGTTCAAGTGATGATTAATCTGTACTAAGATATACATCTGCATATTTAATAGATTTCGTTTGTGGAACATGCATATCGCCAATTGATACATTAGTGGTTTGAACCTTATTGTTTGGGCATCCAAAGTATAGAACTGCACTCTTGCTTACATTATATTTTAGCTGCCACATATGAGCATAGTTTTGAATGACATCAAGAAGAATTTGCAGGCCTTTATTTGAGATACTCAATAAAGTAGTGTCGTCAGGAAGAAGGATCCCAGGGCATTTACCCCATGGCAGAATTAAGCCAGAATCTGAGTTTTCAAGTTCATATAGAAGGTTATTAATAAATAGCGTGAAAAGCCAGGCGGACATTACCCTACCTTGACCTACTCCTTGATTCACGGGGAATGCATCCGACTTAAATCCGTCAAAACATACAAATGATTTCATAGAGCTGTAGGAGAGCCTTAATATTCTCCATAGTTTACCCGTTATTCCTATATCATGCAGTTTAATAAATCATCCATCAAGCCATACCCAATCAAATGCTTTTTCGTTATCTAAAAATGCACAGCTTACAGGCGACATCCTTTCATTGTAATATGCAATATTTTCTGTTAACGTAAGTACAGCCGTTTCAGCACCATAGTGATGTCTAAATCCAAATTGCAAAGGATGGGGAAATTCTATGTTATTATCTACCCACGACTCTATTCTGTTGAGAAGAAGTGTTTCAAAGAGTTTGCTTAATACAGGCGTCATTGTTATTCCTCTATAATTGGCAGGGTCATATTTTGGTTTACCATAGCCTTTGTGTATAGGAAGAATTTGACCTATAGAAAATGATTTTGGAATGTATTCAAAGTTAATCATGGCATTGAATAGTAAGGCAATACGATACAGCAGAGATCTACCAGCCTTCTTTATATGCTCATTTACAATACCGTCAGGACCAGGCGACTTTCGAACTTTAAGTCGTTTTACTGCACAATGGATTTCATCTTTAGTAAATAGACAATGCAGAGGAGATCTGGTGTCGTTATCTATATCCTCTATTGTTTCAATATTAGCAACTCGCTCTTTAACATTCTGAGCATGTGCATAGTCACATTTAACATCAGGGCAAGGAGAAGCTAGTGTATGAAAATACAGTCCAAACAGATTGCAAATATCCTTTCCCTCGTAACAAGTTTGAGTGCCATAGACAAGCTTTACAGTATTACCTTTATAGGGTTTGTAGCGTTTTGTCGTTTTGTAGAATTCTTTGACATCTACTTCTGCTGCCGCGTATATTTCATTAAATTTATCTTTAGATAACTGGTGTTTTGCATGGCGATGTTTCTTACGGAAGAGACGTTTACTTTCTTTATATTTTGCATAGGCAGCATCGTTTTTGTCTCTAACTTTACCATTAGTAACCCATTGTCGGCGATACTTTCGCATTTCTTTATGTAGATTATTAAGACCATCTTTCTTCCAGTAAGGTTTGAGATAGGGTCTAAAGCGTGTGGATGGAATACTACCGACGGCAGAAGCATGTAGAGATCCTGTGATAAAGTCACAGTAGTATTCAATGTATTCTGCATTGCTCTCAAAGTGAGCGTTGTTAATTTGAGTGTCGCGGGAGTAGTTTTCCGTTTCGTATGGATATAGCATTAGGTCAATTTCATTTGCCTTAGTCAAGTTTAGGTTCTCTCCATGATAATTCCCAATATTTACAGGAAGGAGAATACAAACAAGTATTGGTAGGTGATCTGAGATGTTATACAGAATGCTAGTGCCTATGGCATATCCAGTAACACTGCTTAGTGAATCAATAGTCAATTAATGTCTTTACTTTGTTACATTTACCATGGAAAGTGCACCTGTATTCATCAAATGGAACCACCGAATAAAGGTGACGTTCGCTAAGCAGTCGTAATAGGCACCTAGCCCTGGGTTTCATATTGATATCATGACTGATATCAGTATTAAAGTCTCCCAGAAGATAGGATGGATATTCTTGACAGAGAATATCATAGAGTTCCATAACATCGTATAGTTCTTCACAGTATACACTGTCTAGGACATTTGTTGATGGCAGTCTAGTCCCAGGTACATACACATGGCTAGTACCAATGTGTAGTTTAATGCACAGTACATGGCGGCTGTAGTGGGTGTCAATAGGAGTAACTTTGCACCAATCACCTTTCCATACAAACATGGCTACACTTCAAGAACCTCGTTGATCCTGGTTAGACTCACAGCTGGATTTCGAATATACATTAAAGTTGTCGTGGAATGTTTCCAAAAACTGTAAGTTTTCCCTGTCTAGCCAGTGCTCTGTGACAAGCACGACGTCACATATGTCGAGTTTATTGCACAGCTCAGCCGTTCCATGTTTGATCCCACGAATATTCCATGTTGCTAGGTTGAGTAGGGTCACCAGTGTACATACGTTGATGGCTAGAGTTGCAGGATGAGGCACCACAGTTAATACTCACTCTTGCCTTGTTTATCATTAGAGTACCATGAGTTACGGGGAACCCATTCTCTACAGTTCTCATTCTCGGGCCAGAATGTGTTGTCATCCAATATTATCTTGGCACACTGTACAGGAACTGCAATACGGATGGTATAGATTGGGTTCGAGCCTTCCCAGTGTCATAGGAGAATTATATTTGTAATGGTCACACCCCGTTCTTGGCGTAGTCGACGGTAGGATTTTTCACTATGTCAAATGATTCATCTGCTCTCAAATATGACATCACGAGTCTCCTGTTCTTGTATTTAGCAACACCTGTGAAAGATAGTCTCCACTGATTACCAAACTGCACAGATCTTAAATAATGATGTTTCTTAGGATGGCTAGACACATTGTCTTGGGTTGAAGTTGGCTTGTCTCTCATGTTTTCAGCTTGTTTCGTTGTGTCGGGCACGTGCTCGTGGGGTTGGCTATCATCCAGAAGGAGTGGTTATATACAGTGGCAGTGTAACCGTGTAGTGTGTTGCTATAGAGTGACATGAGCTACCTCCCCTATATAAGGTATGTAGGACATATACAGTGGCAGTGTAACAGCGTGGTGTGTTGCTGTAGAGTGACAGGAGGTTACTCCCTTCGTAAGGTATATAGGTTATATACATTGGCAGTGTAACAGCGTGGTGTGTTGCTGTAGAGTGACATGAGTTACCTCCCCTATATAAGGTATGTTGGTTGTATACAGTGGCAGTGTAACAGTGTAGTGTGTTGCTGTAGAGTGGCATGAGTTACCTCCCCTATATAAGGTATGTAGGTTATATACAGTGGCAGTGTATCAGTGTAGTGTGTTGCTGTAGAGTGACACGAGTTACCTCCCCTATATAAGGTAGGTAGGTTATATACAGTGGCAGTGTAACAGTGTAGTGTGTTGCTGTAGAGTGACAGGAGGTTACCTCCCTTTGTAAGGTATGTAGGTTATATACAGTGACAGTGTAACAGTGTAGTGTGTTGCTGTAGTGTGACATGAATTACCTCCCCTGAGTAAGGTATGTTGGTTATGTACAGTGGCAGCGTAACAGTGTAGTGTGCTGCTGTAGAGTGACATGAGGTACCTCCCCTACATAAGGTATGTAGGTAATATACAGTGACAGTGTAGCAGTGTAGTGTGTTGCTAGTGTGACATGAGTTACCTCCCCTACATAAGGTATGTAGGTAATATACAGTGACAGTGTAGCAGTGTAGTGTGTTGCTAGTGTGACATGAGTTACCTCCCCTACATAAGGTATGTAGGTAATATACAGTGGCAGTGTAACAGTGTAGTGTGTTGCTAGTGTGACATGAGTTACCTCCCCTGAGTAAGGTATGTAGGTTATATACAGTGACAGTGTAACAGTGTAGTGTGTTGCTGTAAAATGACTTGAGTTACCTCCCCTGAGTAAGGTATGTAGGTTATATACATTGGCAGTGTAACAGTGTAGTATGTTGCTGTAGAGTGACATGCTCTTGCGCTCCTGGCTGTGTGCGGTCCAGCATTGACCTGCTTGAATACACTGGTGCAGTTGGCTGCAGTTGGGAGGGCGTGTGGCAGGAGAATTCCGTTGTTGTATCGTTGAGCCATAATATTGTTGTGGAAATGGATCAAACCTGTCTTTTCCACGATAAGAGATAGCTGCCCATATCATAACGCTACCCCCACCAAACCTGTCAACTTCTCGTACACAGTTTCCAGCATAACGTTCTACCTGACGTATGTAGATCTGTGCTCGTCCATCTCCTCGACGGAGGAGAAATCTTGATTCGTTGCTGAACCTCACATCTTTCAATCGCAGTTGAGGCCAGACACTGTGTTGACAACACCAATGTGGACATTGTTGACAATGATGTCGACTCAATATGACGCGTCCAACAGGACGTGTTGCTGTAAACCTGCTGCTCTTAAACAGTTTCGTACGGTCTGGTCGGAAATTCTGCACAGTCCGGGTATTTGGGATGCGGTTAAGGGTGGCTGTGGTCGTCCTTTCGCGTAGGTGGCACAGTCGGATGTAGCGATCATGGGCGGGGCTGGTTACTCTTGGTCGTCCCGACCTTGGCCGATCATGTGTTGACCAATGCTGTTGAAACCGATCCTAATGCCTTGTGATGGTGCCGGGTGCTACATTGAAAACCAGCTGATCGGTTCGATTGACTGTCACTGTTCGTTTGACGCAGATGCCATGCAATCAAAAGCCCTGCACTTTAATACTGTCAATAGTGCTGCTGGACACGCAGTACGTGCAGCTCCCTGACCCTGCACTGGAAGCGTTTTTCCGAATCGTACATGTTTCCCGACTGATGGTTTGCATGTCCTTGTTGCGATCATTTTGTTCCGGGAAATTTCTCATTGACTCTTTAACACATGAAACCTCTTCCTTTTGCCCCTCTTGATCCGCTAATTTTGCATTTATGGCCAAAAATATCCGTTTGCGATTCTTATTTAAAGAGTTTTTATACGCTATTCGTACCCTATTCATTTGCATGACCTGACTTGAACACGGGGAAGTATAAATACTAAAATCATTTTATGAAACTCTTGAATATGTTCTGTTTTTTCTGGATCCCTTTTGCTCGTCAGGTACCAAACATATACACTCACCTTTGCAATTCAGATCTATGTCACTTCAGCCTTTCTAGTCCGTATATTACTTATATAAGCGAAACTCACTCACCCGGTAAATAGGAAATATAACTAACTGTGGAGAAATTGTAAATTTGTCATCCACCTTACATTTCGGGAGAAGCGTTAAACAAATAAGAAAAAACAAATAGTGTGGATGTAATTATCTTACTTGTGTAAACATACTGCATTTAATCATACATGCTGTTTTGTTTGCGTGAATGAGCACGTGTTTAATATTTTTCAGGAAAGCAGAAAAAAACAGGCAAATCAGGGATTATGGCGTCAACGACTGAAGGTTAACAGTTTTTTTTTAATTTGTCCGTTTGTATATTGTTAACAAATGTATTGGTCGAATTAGCTTTAGCACAATGTATTACTGGTCAGATATTCCCAGACATTTCAGCTTTAGATTTTTATTTTATCTGGTCATAAATATTGTTACAATATACAAAACGTTGACGTCATGTTACTGCTTGTTGTTTTCATCTTACGCCAACATTTCTTTGAGAGGCATCTAGAAGTTGGAGTACTAGGTAAGGAAAATATTTATGGATGAACAACTTCTGTATCACAACACTGTTATCAAGCAAGTGATGTACACAGTATGGTTGACAAGTATATGTACAGGTAGGAGGCAATGTTAACACAGGAGAGTGGAGAAGTCTGCTATGTACACAGAAGGGTTGTTAACATGTTGACCAGCCAGGTCAGTAGTACAAACAAAAGGGTGAAGCCAGTATACTTACTTGTCAACCATAATTGTTTGCCTTACTTAAGCCAACATGCACACTCATAAAAAGATTATTCACTATCATCTCAAAAAAGATTGTTTGATAAGAGGGATGATTTCAACTTTCCAATAGTCAATTTCCACATATGCCGAGCAACATTCCATCAGCTCAAGCCTTTTAAGCTACACTGGAACACTCTTTCTACCAAGATGTCAAAGAGCGTCTACGACTTTCACTTAAAGTTGTTTAATCAAGGTTACAACATTCAAGGCAACAATAAAGCTTTTAAAACGTTCATGGCAGATATGTTAGGACATTTCCAAACTTGACGCATCTGTGACAAAAGTTATGTCTGATGCACTGCGTGTTTTTTCTTCAAGTGAACAGTTCACTTGCCCTTTGCATGTGTTTGTGATGACTGCCCCCGTTGGAGCAGGATACGGTCACCTTCTCGCGAACACCTTGTATTATCACTGTTTGATAGTCATAAACGCATGCTCATGAAATAGTCAGGCTCGTATAGTCGATGAGATTTCTTATGAATATTGAAAGGGTTGTGTTGCGTTTATTTAATGAATAACGTGCATTTTGTTTTTGTTGTAGAAGATGGCACCTTCGAAGCAAATTTCCCGGATAATAAACGTGAGCTACTCTCACTTCACCTTTTACGTTCCCCACGCCTGTCCTTGATGGAAGGATGTCTACTAACACTGTGTTCAGTATAATATACAACGTCAACGCAGGAGAATATTCAGTCTCATTTATCTACGGAAGAGGTTTCATTAAAACCTCATTGGCAATGATGTATAAAATATGACTAAATGATTTGATACCCCATAATTCAAAATGCATGACTGATGGTCTAAAACCCATTAAAAAAGTAGGGGATACTCGGAAATAACTTAAAATTTTGAAAGAAAAAACGTTTACTCACATGCCTTGCGGCCGGGACAACAAAGGGTGTCAGTATGTTGTCCCGATAGTATTGTTTGGTGGCCATTCCTTGCACAATATGTATTGGGATTGGGTCAGTCGTAATGATGCCAGGTCGCAGGTTAACATTGACTTACGTTCACTTTGATGTTCACTTCAAGGAAGTTCAAAGCCAATCGTGACTCATTGGAAAACATGGCACATGGCCAGCGATCATTACCCATGTTGCGACGGTGTGTACACCATTGACGCCTGTTAGCACTATATCGATGTGTAATACCCCCATTCCACCAGGCGACTCTCTTCTGCGCTCTACACGCTCTGAGGGGGCGCCATACGTTTCCTCACTTTTCGGCTATCTTGGGGCACTTACGATCTGATTACGATCAGATAGCGCTCATGTTGCGATCCAATAGAAATCTATGTGATGAGATAGCGACTTGAAGACCCTTGATCATAACCAAAAACCCAAATTGTTGCTATCTTGCACGATCAGTTCCAGCAATCAGGATGCGATCCAGTGGCTCTCTATCATTGCGATCTAATGCGCTCTACTCCGATCCGAGAGCGATCTCGGCGACCTGTGGAGATCCACTGGCGCTCAATTAGCGCTCTTTAGGATCCTATAGCGACCCCATCGCCGAATTTTGGGTCCAATCCTACAAAACTCGTAACGTTCTGAGGCACTCAGTTCTACGCTTGGTAGCAGAGGGGTAGGTCCTCGTCTTAAGTGGCGAGCCGTCGAGCATGGAGATGAGCTGCATGTAGACGATTTCTAATCACCTGACCCAAGACTTGTACTCTAGCAGCCTGATGCAAGTATGCAGCAATTTGATTCGCCGTTTGAGATAGATATAGTATAGCATGATTTCGGATCAACTTTGTGGAGACGTTATGTACAGCAAGGAAACACTCGAAACATGATATCGTCTTTGTGGAGACGTTATGTACAGCAAGGAAACACTCGAAACATGATATCGTCTTTGTGGAGACGTTATGTACAGCAAGGAAACACTCGAAACACGATATCGTCTTTGTGGAGACGTTATGTACAGCAAGGAAACACTCGAAACATGATATCGTCTTTGTGGAGACGTTATGTACAGCAAGGAAACACTCGAAACATGATATCGTCTTTGTGGAGACGTTATGTACAGCAAGGAAACACTCGAAACACGATATCGTCTTTGTGGAGACGTTATGTACAACAAGGAAACACTCGAAACACGATATCGTCTTTGTGGAGACGTTATGTACAACAAGGAAACACTCGAAACATGATATCGTCTTTGTGGAGACGTTATGTACAACAAGGAAACACTCGAAACATGATATCGTCTTTGTGGAGACGTTATGTACAGCAAGGAAACACTCGAAACATGATATCGTCTTTGTGGAGACGTTATGTACAACAAGGAAACACTCGAAACATGATATCGTCTTTGTGGAGACGTTATGTACAGCAAGGAAACACTCGAAACATGATATCGTCTTTGTGGAGACGTTATGTACAGCAAGGAAACACTCGAAACATGATATCGTCTTTGTGGAGACGTTATGTACAACAAGGAAACACTCGAAACATGATATCGTCTTTGTGGAGACGTTATGTACAGCAAGGAAACACTCGAAACATGATATCGTCTTTGTGGAGACGTTATGTACAGCAAGGAAACACTCGAAACATGATATCGTCTTTGTGGAGACGTTATGTACAGCAAGGAAACACTCGAAACATGATATCGTCTTTGTGGAGACGTTATGTACAGCAAGGAAACACTCATGGCTTGCCACGGACCGGTTGTCCACGTGTGACGTCACGTCAACAAGACAACCCTATTCTGTGGATGCATCAAAGGAATTGATACTAAACTGGAACATTAACAGCTTAGGCAATTATTAGGTTGATACCAGTTATGGCAGAGCCGTATGCAAGAAGTTGAGGGGCCACAACATCCTGGGGGGATGAGATGTTGTCTATGACAGGAGTATTTTTCACCACCCCTTTGTTAGAGCTTGTCACTCTTCTTCTTCTTACCAGGTGTGGGTTTTATCAATGAATTATGATAAAACATTGATTAGACAAATGATCAAATATTATGTTGCTATTTTCAAAAACATAACATTTACACCACTTTATATGAAACAAATCGTTTTCCATGAATAGATATAAAATTTATCCTGAAAGTTTACTTGACTTTTCCTTCTTAATGTGTTTTCACAGTTACGCTGTTCTTGACACAAGTCGGAGGACGTGTGCTGAGGGTTACTTTCCACGACACCTCCTCGTGGTGTCATGAAACATCCTGGATCTGTACACTTATACCCGACAAATACTCCCCCCATATCAACCATCACAAATTCCGACAACGGTTATCTGCGTTGAAGGAGCAGTTTGCAACTCATGGACGCCTGACCAGCATACAGTTCGACCGGTGGATGTTTGTCTTCGGACATGAGACAGAGGATATAGCCGATGATATGCTGTGTAGATATACAAGTCTTAAAGAAATCATTTTGAAGTTTATCCATGAATTTGATGCACGTGTCAAGGATATCACAATGAAGTCGGAATCAATGAAAGTAGATGCAGCAGCAGCGAGGAAAGACCAAGGTATTGTATTGTACTTGTATACTTAGAGTGTATCATGTTTGTATTTGTACTGATGTCTGTGTAAGGACAGACTATTGATATTCAACTTGTATAGTTGGATGTTGTTTCGTGGCGTCAAACGCTGGTCTGTATGTGTATGTAACTTGTGTATTGATTCAGGTTCATTTCAACCCAATTCAGTATCAAGCGCTTATAGGAAACGAGTTGTCTGCAAGTTACATGCACTTAAATTTGAAACATTATATGTGTGAGGATATTAATCACTGCTTACGTTTCACTAAATTGGAGCAAATATCACGAAGTAATCACGCGAGTGTCTCTTGAGATGGTAACTATCCTGGGGCAGTTTAAAATAAGGTGCTTCTCAAGATGCTAGTAAACTAAAAATTGAAGAGAACTGCTTTGGGGTTAATGTTTTGTGGTTTCATGTGCTGTGTCATTTTTAAATGTAAAAAGGGTTATCACGCGATTGTGTTTTGGGACTGTTTATATCCTATATTTAGAATACACATTGCATTTTGCAAGCTTTGGAGAGCTAAATACAAAGTGTTTATTCCTAATACGTCGTGTTGTAGTGGATAGAGCGTCTGCCCGGAAGAATGTCAAAGGTTTGTTCCCTCTCATACCAAAAGACGTTGACACATGTGCTTGTTGTTACCCTGCCTAGCGCTCGTCATTGAGGGGATAAAAGAAGAAATGGTCTGCTCAGAGTCAGTATGCAAGGGCATTCATGCGGCATGGTATCTCAGTAGGCTAGCACTATAAAACTGGCATTAGTCCGGACTAGTACAAGTAGACACTAACATATGTGTACTCACACTATAAAATATAGTGTTTAGAATGTAAACACATACAAGACATGTTCAGATCTAAGGAATGTGTTTAAATCCAAAACGGTATTTAAACATTAGATAGACAGCTTGAACCAACTATGGATACTGGAATAGATAGCCAGTGTAGACCAATTATGTCGGAAATGGGAATAGACAGCCAGTGTAGAGCAGGTATGTCGGAAACTGGAATAGATAGCCAGTGTAGACCAACTACGGATACTGGAATAGATAGCCAATGTAGACCAACCATGTCGGATACTGGAATAGATAGCCAGTGTAGACCAACTATGTCGGAAACTGGAATAGCTGTCCAGTGTAGAGCAGCTATGTCGGAACCTGGAATAGATAGCCAGTGTAGACCGACTATGTCGGATCCTGGAATAGATAGCCAGTGTAGACCAACTATGTCGGATCCTGGAATAGATAGCCAGTGTAGACCGACTATGTCACGGAAGCACTTGATGTTGACTTGAAACAGATGATATTCTGGTCAGACAACATGAACGTGTTATACTGGATTAGAAATAACTGGATTAGAAATAATAATTGTCAAACCTTTCGTGGCCAAGAGGGTAGGTGAAATCCCGGATGTTACAAGTCCTTCACAGTGGAGACATACTCCTACAGAAGCAAATCCTGCTGACTTGATTAGTCGAGGAGCAACAGTTCAACAGTTGGTAGCTAGTTCATTGTGGTGGTCAGGTCCCTCTTATTTAATAAGAGATGAAACTAAATGACCAGAAACTAAGCTGAAATCTATCAAGGTAGATGAGCAAATAGAGGTGAACAGAAAAAGAATTCAATCTGCAAGTTTTCTTTTGGTGCCCTGTGAGTCATGGCGACTAGAACCCTCCAGATTCTCCTTGTGGAGAAGACACACACGAGTGATGCTTGATGCTTTTTTATTCAGGTAATGAGGCCACCGGCCCATTATATACGTGCAGAGCATGATGGCATACAAATATGACAGAGCGCTGAATTATATGATTTACAATGCAATATTCAAACTGTTAATATTGGAGTTAATTATATGACACAGGTATTCCCTTGAAAATGGAATTACGTTTCTGACCAGCAAGAAATACATATTTTGCTAAATTGTTGCAAATACTTTGAATAGTCGAGCTGAATAATAAGAACATTTTCTCACGACTTGGAAACATGGGATAATAATTGGGTATGAGATTAGACCGCAGATCAAGATAGAACGGACACACCATACAAAAGTGGAACTCATCTTCGATAGCACTTGCAACACAGATGGGACAGAAACGTTCATGTCTTGGTATATTATGATATCTGCCGGTTTCAACCATAAGACGATGATTGGATCCGAGAAAATTCAAGATATTAATTCGAAATAATGTTACATCAATTAATCGAATCCAGTTATTATATGAAAATTTATCCCTTACTGCAGAGAAAAATTCAAGCTTAGAACAAGATTCACAATTATTGTGCAACACTTGATTTTCAATGTCTACGCTCCTTTGCCTAAACTGATGTAAGAATAAGTCAGATCTACCAACACCCTGTTGAAGCCATACCTCTGCAAATCCGTAAGAAAACAGCAATGATTTAACCTTGAGTGACCAAGAAGCGTTGCCATTCTCTGCCCTTTTATATTGAAAACTATATTTTTTTTTCAAAATCAAATTATTATCTTGTATCAATAGTCGAAGCCAAAATTTTATAATTTTTAAATAATGTGACACTTTGACGGAGTTTTTCATCAAGAGAAAGCTATTTTGTGTGTTTCTACTCAAACCCAAAGTCAATTTACAGAATTTATTGTGCATATTTTATTGTGCATATTTTCAATGTCAGGCGATGCATGGAATCCCCAGACTTCCTACTTGTCTAGCATGTTTATTTAAGCAATATACATCCATATATCCTTACGTTAAAATATAAAATAAACAATTGATACAAACTGTGCAAAACAGTGTCTGATTTGTCCATTTAGGCATTCAACATTTCCTTCTACATAATTCCCAGTCCAGCTAGGAGTAGTACAGCATTGTGATCATCGTTCCTGGTTGCAAAGACGTTGTCTCTTCTCTCTCTCAAGGGCATGGTCGACACTTCTTCTTTGGTGACATAAAGCTAACTGATCTTTAAGGCCTGTGGTCTCAGTGATGTTTTGTTGAACCTGAAGTATGTCAATGGATTTAAATGTCTACGTCACTTTTGGAGTTTATTTGTTCGTTCGTAGTTTGCCGGAGACTGTGTGCATGTTTTCTTTTGAGGAGCGATCTCGCCTGCCGGTTATATCGTCTGTTTTACGCCATTTCTCCTTTTTCAAATTTTAAATTTGACTAAGATGCCCTAAAGTTATCAAAATCTGCAGCAAAGCTGCTACATGTACGAATGTTGACTTTACCTGCCGTTTGAGGTCAACTCCCTTCCCTAATGACCTGTCTTTTGTCGTAACCCCCTAAAATCTTTTTGGATTGTGTTGTCACTGGCACGTGAATGCATCTAATCTTCACTGACATGATAAATTTTCTCTTGTCATCATTTGTTCACAGAAACACCGCCTAAAGGGAAGACTGATCATGACGTACCATGCAAACACAAACATGAGGTCGATGAGGACGTCTCTAACTCACATCCTCAGAAGAAGGAAGGTGACGATGACTTCTCGTCTCTGTCACATTCCGATACTTACATGTAACGGTCTTCCATGTACATAGACTCACTCCAGTGTTAACAGTGAGTAGACAGAGGTGACATGTAAATTGACTCACTCCAGTGTTGACAGTGAGAAGATAGAGGTGACATGTACATTGACTCACTCCAGTGTTGACAGTGAGTAGATAGAGGTGACATTTACATTGACTCACTCCGGTGTTAACAGTGAGTAGATAGAGGTGACATGTACATTGACTCACTCCAGTGTTGACAGTGAGTAGATAGAGGTGACATGTACATTGACTCACTCCAGTGCTGACAGTGAGTAGACAGAGGTGACATGTACATTGACTCACTCCAGTGTTGACAGTGAGAAGATAGAGGTGACATGTACATTGACTCACTCCAGTGTTGACAGTGAGTAGATAGAGGTGACATGTACATTGACTCACTCCAGTGCTGACAGTGAGTAGATAGAGGTGACATGTACATTGACTCACTCCAGTGTTAACAGTGAGTAGATAGAGGTGACATGTACATTGACTCACTCCAGTGTTAACAGTGAGTAGATAGAGGTGACATGTACATTGACTCACTCCAGTGTTGACAGTGAGTAGATAGAGGTGACATGTACATTGACACACTAAAGCGTTGACAGTGAGTAGATAGAGGTGACATGTACATTGACTCACTCCAGTGTTGACAGTGAGTAGATAGAGGTGACATGTACATTGACTCACTCCAGTGTTGACAGTGAGTAGATAGAGGTGGCATGGACATTGACTCACTCCAGTGTTGACAGTGAGTAGAGAGAGGTGGTATGTAGATTGACTCACTCCAGTGTTGACAGTGAGTAGAGAGAGGTGGCATGTACATTGACTCACTCCAGTGTTGACAGTGAGTAGACATACAGAGCTGATATCTATTTTGACTCACACAAGTGTTGACAGTGAGTAGAGTGTGGTGACATGTTCATTGACTCACTCCAGTGATGATAGTGAGTAGATAGAGATGACATGTTCATTGACTCACTTCAGTGTTGACTGTGAGTAGATAGAGCTCAGATATTCATTAACTCAGTCAAGGGTTGACAACGGGTAGATGAGTTGACATTGACATCTGCCTTATTGGGATATATACAAAAACGATCTATAAACAGTGTCTATAAACAGTGTCTTATCTTTTTTTCTTTGTTTCTTAGGTAGTGTAACGTATACTGGAATGACTGACAACAGCAAGGCAGAAGATTCCCTTGTAGCCGGGCAAGTTAATATAGGTTTGTCTGAATACCTTCTTTGCCTTCTCAGTAAATACATCATGGACTTTTATAGTTTATCTGGCATCGGATACATAGTCGGCCAGCGAGTAGAAATGCATGTCCTCTACTCTGTGTCACTTGTTACAATCCTAAAGGGGATATATTTTGAGGAATGCAAGGGATTTGATTGGAAGGGTAACATGCTGGGCAGATTTATGCTACAGTTCGACCGTGAAGGTAGCTTTTAAATGGACAACTGAATTTGTTTGACGTGATTGGTTATTCTTTTTTATTAAGGTAACACGAATATTAACATTCATATCGGTTTAAGGTAACATCACGCTTTATCTCTGTGAATCCTCTGGAAAAGCTGCCTGCAGAACTACCTGGAAAACCACAAATGATATTCCTCAACGGCCCTTCATTGACTTTGAAAGTTTAGCGACTCGACTGAAGCGAATGTTTTATGCCATACTGGTACATGTTCGGAGGGGAAGTATGGTGTTTTGTTTTGAACATGAGTCCAAGGAGGATGCTATAAATATGATTATAAGGCACGTGGAGGTCAAGGAGGTCATCCTCCACTTCCTGCAGGAACTGGACCCATCAATACAGGACATCAGGATGAAGGTTGAGTTTCTAGAGCTGTGTCAGCCAGAGGAGCAAACAGCAGATACATCAGGTAATGTTGGTACAGATTGAACATACGTGTATTGGTTCATTTTTTACTTGATTCGTACCAAATGTGAAGCAATTGTACACCCTCTGTACCTCACACATCGTTAAAATGATCTACTGTGAAGTAAACGAAGTGATACCGTTGCCACGTGTTTAATTGTTTTAGCATGGAAGTGTGCACATATGAATATTTGTCACTCTATCTACTGCCATGTTGTTGTTGAGTCTGGATTCTTATGTTTCATAAAGATGTGTGACACTTTGTAAGATTACCATATATGAACAAATCATCTTTGAATTCCTATATATAATATACAGTCTGTGATCTTGTCATGGATGGGCTGTTTTATGCGGTACTGCATTCAAAAACAATCAGATCATAGACAGATGATTAAGTGAACGACAAAGCCACCCTGTGAAAGAACAAAGCACGTTCTTCACGTCATGAATACATGCATCAACCAAGTCAAGAAGCCTGACCACCCGATCCCATTAGTCGCCTTGTTCCGTAAGTTACTTGTCCTTAAGTAGGGAACAATAAATGCTGTGATGAAATCATATCTAATCATCACCGCTTACGTGTCACTAAATAGAAGTACATATCATACGATGGGGAAGTTTAAGATTAGTACGTCTCGAGATCCTAGGAAGTTAAGAATTGAAGAGAACCGCTTGGGAATAGTTGCATGTGCTGTGTCATGTTTGAACATTATAAAGGTTATCACGTTAGTGTGTTTTGGGCGGGCTAAATACAAATCGTTTATTCCTGATACGGTGCGGTGTAGTGAATAGAGCGTCTTTCCGTGGAGAGGAAGGTGGATGGTTTGATCCCCGACCACGGCATACAAAGCGACGTGTACACATGTCCTGGCGCGAGTCATTAAGGGGATACAACAAGAACTGGTTTGCTCGGAGTCGGATAATTGAGGTTTAATCATGTTTAACTGTAACATGGTATATCAGTGGGGTAGCACTGTCAGGCCAGCAGTAATCTGGACCAGTACTAGCAGCCACACACTGCCACACCCACTCATATCCACACACACACACAGACACACACCCACACTCATATCCACACACACGCGCACACAGACACAGACACACAGACACAGAAACACACACAGAAACACACAGAAACACACACCATGGAATTTCCTCTTGTGAGATACTGTCTTCATCAGCTCATGAGCGTCAACAAATACATCCTCAATCCTTAAGTGAAAGCCTTCAGTCTGAACCCTGTGGAACTCCTGTCATAACAGATTTTTGAACGAAACTCTTACCATTGATAAAAAAGACCTTGAGTTCCATTTCGAAATTTGAAGAATCGGTGACAAATATTATGCTTTCTACCAGGGATTTCAAGCTGGCGATAAAAATTTCTCATTTCTCTCAAAAGTGGACAACAAGGTCGAATTGTAGCCACTTTGTGTTGTAAAAACTAATCGCATAGATTTATGATAAATTTCGATAAATCTACCACAGTAGTATTTACATTATACCTCGAACAGAACTTATCAAATACAATTCTATTTATGGCCAAGTTTCTTTCATCTGCCTGTGAATTGTTTCGCTTACGAATACTTAGGCTTTTAAGGACATTCTTTCGGAATTACGGGCAGTGGTCTAAAAATGACGTAATACCCTGGAGCCCCGCATGTCATTCATACATGTTACAAATCAATCAACGTACGGTAGTTTGAAGTGATGATCATGTGGTTCTTGGATAAATTATTGCAAGCCCGCCCCTCAGATAATATAACATCAATCTCTTCTTGAAACATTGAGCAGGAAATAGACAAGTTGTAGTTAATCCATCACATGTCTAAGTCAAAGTCGCCAGGATGTTATGGTCAACTCGCCTCCCTACTGTGAAATCAACTAATACCTGATGTGCAACACTTTCATCAGCCGGGTATATACGTCTGACCTGATCGTAACTGGATGTCTAATTTATGGATGTGTTTAAGACACCCCTGCCTTTCTAAAGAGGATCTGAAATCCGGGAATAGTAACTTCGTCGTTTTGAATTCTTGCGTGAAGCCACGTTCAGTAACATATATGACATGATCTGTTCCTAACATCTCGTGTGTCTTCAAGACTACGATTTCTGCAATGCAGCATCTTTATATCAAGATGTTCTGATCAGAGATTAAGGTGACATTGATTCACTCCAGTGTTGTTGTCAGTCAGCAGATAGATGTGATATGTGCATAGACTCACTCCATCGTTGACAATGAGCAGATTGAGGCGACATGTACATTGACTCACTCCAGTGGAATGACTTGACGAGGTTATGAATAAGGGGTGTCCATGTTAGGTGTAGGCCAAATGTAACTCCTAGTAATTTTATTCTTTTTGGAAAATGATTTCTTCGTAATGTAAGTTTAGTTTGGGTGTAGAATTTGTCGTGTTAAAATAGTAAGCCAATCTTTATGGGGTATTGATTTGAAATCCCAATTTGATAGACCAGTTTTGGATGATATTTAATACAGATTGGGTTTTAGTTTGTGCTTGTTTAATGAAGTGGTGGAGTTCCAGAGAGAAATGTCAACTGCAAATTTTGCTGTTGATAAGTTTTCATTTTGGACGAAATTTGGAAAAATATCAATCATGAAATTAAAAAGGGTCGGCGACAGCACGCTACCTTGTAGGGTGCCATTTTGTAATGGGTAGGTGTTAGATAGGGTCTTATGTGATTGAACTTTTTTTCTCTGTCCGCTAGAAAATAGTGGATGAAATGTAGTATATGCCCATTAATGGCTCTATTTTCCAGTTGTTGTATGTTGCCTTTGTTCAAAACCATGTCGTAAGCCTTGCTGGCATCTATAAATATGGCCAAAGTATGTTGTTTTTATGCATGTGCTGTTGTGATATCTTGTTCTAAATCCGAAGTGGTTAACGTCTGAGACCTGCTCCACTTCGGGCTTTCCTCCCACATTAAGCTGACACGCCAGTATATAACTGGAATACTGTTAAAGGCTTGCTCTAAATGTTAACTATGGTCTGAAGCTTCCTTATTGGGTGTGAAGCTGCTGTGTGCAGGTTAAATAAGGATTTTGGGGGGAAATTTCGAACTTGAGTCTGCTGTATATTATTTTTTACCTAATTTAGCAAATGTGGGAGGTGAGTGAGATGAGGCCGTAGGAGTCAGGTTCATTTTGGGGTTTCCCCGGTTTCAGGACTGGTGCTACCTTGGCGTGTTTTCCCACTGTGTGGTCATAGTGCATTGATCCATATTTAGTGAAAAGTTGTAATAATATTTTTTTGCATGTTAATTGGGATTTTGTCGTGAATGATGCAGCTGATGTTGTCTAGTCCTGTGATTGAGGCTGTGTTTTTGTTTTAAAGTGTTGTCTGTAATTCATGTATATTTATTGTTTTATTAATTGAAATGTGTGTGTGTGTTGTCTGGTCTTTTGGCGTATTTGGGGTAGTTATTTATATGGTGTTTTGGAATTTGGGGAGTGAAGAAGGTACCTTTTATGGCTTTAGATTTGTTCCCAAGTGTTCTAGTATTTTCATTGCCATTCTTTAGGTATTACTGAAAGTTTGCCAGTGACATGTCTTTGGTGCGAATATAATTTTGTTAGTGTTATTCCTGTTAAAAAGTAATATAGAACGCTCTCTCTTTGATTGATTGAGAGCCTGTTTTCTTTTGTTTTCCAGGATATATTATTTCATTGCTCCACCAAAGGACTGGGTGGTGTGTATGGTTAATTGTAGATGTAGGGATACATTTAGTAGCAATTCCATGTGTTGTATTGGTGAAGTTAGGGTTAAAAATGTCTGTGATGGTACTTTGTAATTGTGTAGTGCAGATGATAGCAGAGTTAAAGAAACAACTTCCAGTGTGCTTCTTTGAATTTATTTTGCTAAAGGGGGGTTGTTTAGTACATTAAGGGGTATTTTGATTGGGCGGGGGTCACTGCCCCAGGTGTCACTATGAACCTTCGAACTTGTTGGGTCTGAGGGTTGTGATGTTGGTGGGTTGGGTGGTAGTGGTATGTTGAGGGCTGATTTAAATTGGGATTGGGGGCATGTGTTTTGGTTTAGAAGGAGGGCTGGTTTAGGGATGAGGGGGGCTGTGTTTTCGTGTGTGTGTGTGTGAGGGGGGGATTTGTTTTGGTAGGGGGCGGGGTTATTTGTCTGCTGTGGTTACTGTGTATGTGTGTGTGTGGTGGGTTGGGAGGTTGGGGGTAGTTGTTTAGGTTTGGGTTTTTGTCTTTGAGGTTTTGTGGGGAGGGGTTGGAAGGAGCTGATTTTGGATTCTAAGGATTGGTCTTTTAATGGTTGAAATTCTTCGTCAGATAGAATAGAATTGTTAGAATAGTAGGAGATATGTATGGTTTTGGTAGGTCTGAGTGTTTGATATGTTTATTAAGTTTAAAGGATGCGCTGTTGTTTAATGGGGCGGGTGTTGTGGATAGCTGTGTGGTATTCGGCAATTTACACAGAAGTGGGCCGACGTGCATTCCTGGATGAGGTGGTTTTCAAGGCCACATTTGTGACACAGTGGGTAATTTTTGCAAGCTGTACAGTTACGATCAAAATAGTGGCAGTGGAGGCATTGGATTCTCTTTTTCTGAGGGGGAGGACTTTATAATTCTGTAGTGAGGTGGGTTTAAATGTGTTGTGTGGTTTGTTGTAGGTCTGTTGGTGATATGTATGATCTTTTATTATTTCTGTTGGTTTTAGATTGTGTGTTTGGGGTGTTTGTTGGTGATTGTTCTTTGTGAGGTATAATGGGTTGGGACGGTGTTATAATGGAGAAGGAGGACCTTGTTTGGGGTAGAACATCATGATGTGCATAGGAGGAGGAAGGACATAATTACCTATGGTGAAGAAGTTGAACCAAAACAAATACAGAAAACAAATAGGCTTGATGTAGAAAAGGCCGGGATGACTGGGGGCGTGCCTGCGAACGTCTGTTGTAGCGGCGGTACTGGCTAGGAGAGAGTTTATGGTTTATTTTATAGTTGAGTTTGTAGATTATGATGACGTGTACAGACGATGATGACGTTCACCAGAGAGGAGGTGAAATGCGTTCGAGGATCATGGATATCGAATGATGACATTACCTATAAAATGAATGAATAAATGAACCGAATTAACGAAAGAAATGGAAAGGTTTTGATTCCTAACCTGTAGCCACGTTTCAGTAACATATACAACATAATCTGTTCCGAACATCTCGTATAACTTCAAGACTGCCAACAGTTTAACGCATTATCTTTATATCAAGATATTCTGGTCTGGGGATAGGATGACCCGCATGACATAAGCCGTGATGCACACTGATATGTTTATAGTTTTATAGGCCGAGGTTGGAGGTTAATACTGTGTTTAAGTTGAAACCTGATTGGCAGTCTTGTTAGCTTCTTCGTTTCCAAATATTCCAATGTGGCCTGGGACCCTGGTGGAGCTCCATATCCGTTTTTATGGATTGTGTTGTCACCGACATTTGGTACAGCTCTCATCTTCATGATCTGTTTCCTCTTGTCATCATTTGTTCACAGAAACACGGCGTGTAGGGATGGTGGATCCTGAACATAAGGATGAGGAGGGTGCATCTCGCTCACATCCCCAGAAGGACGATGACGAAACATCTCACCCCCATATCCAGGATACGGGCGACAATAGCTCTCTTCTCTCCCAATCCCCAAAGAAGGAAGTTGAGGACACCTGTCTCCCACATCCACAGGAGACAGAAGAAGATAAAACGTTTCACCCACATCCCCAGCAAACATACATCAAGGGCACGATCAAATATCAACCCATCGGGCTAAAGAAAGGTAATATTCAGTTTGGCAAGGTGAATTGCTTAGTGTTTGCCTTTTGAAGCATGGAAACTAACTGTGCATCACTTGTGAAATAATGTCTCATTACGTGATGATCACAATTAGTATTAAGGATCCATATGGGAGATTCTTGGGATTTTATACCTCTCAGTCGTAGGCTATGTCGCAGTCGGTCAGAGAGGTGAGGAGCGTGGTGTCGGTGACTGGGAGCTGGCGGCTGAGGCCTTGAACTTGGGGAAGAGGCTGGATTAAGGAGTCTTTGTGTAGAGTAGTCTTGATATGAAGGTATTGTGCGTGCGGACGTCGCAGTAGACAGTCAGCGCTTAAAATTTCGATCCCGATCTGAATCATGAAAAGTGTAAATTTATAGTTATTTTGATATATTCTCATTTTATAAATACGAGTCGTAGGACTATAAAAAGAGCATATATTAAAATAACGCGAATTGACCTAATCTAGCCTGTCCTCACTGACATTGTGATTACCCTTAAAATATAATTTTACAGCTAAAATGCTGATAAATCCGTGTGTTGTCATGCATGTATGAAATGGCCTATAACCTGAGGTAATTATCTCACACCTGTCTCGAGATGATGACCTCACAGTCCCATGCATTCTCCCAGGTACAAATGTCATCGAGTTGGGTGTGGTTTCAAAATATTACTGTTATTGTACTTAATTGACATGCGTTGATGGGGTAGCAATAGGATATGTACTGCATTATGTTTGCTTGGAAACATGACGAACAAGTTAAAAGCTATGAAACGGGGTGAGTGTTGGAAGGTTGCGGATTTGAAATCCAGAAGTATTTGTTGTTCTATAGATGGTTTCTTGAGGTAGCAGTTAGTTATCTCCGCTGATGACGTTATGAATCTGTACTTTTTCATGTTGTGTTATGTCTTGCCTAGAACCCGTTACAATCAGCCAAGATGGGTACAACAGGGTTGAGCTCACAATGTCTGACTGGCGTACGTAAGACAACGTAACCGTGTTGTGCCGCCAGCACATATGTCTTGTACTTTACTGGTTTCTTATTCAGCCGAATTTTCTCCATGAGTTGAACTTTCGTTTCATATAGTCTGAAGTCGACAATGTCATACATTCCTGTATGGTCGCCTTCAGACTATTCATGGTTGGGGCGACTGTATCTGGTTCCCGGACGTTATATTACCTGGCGTTATCTATGACAATGACACTGACGTTGTTTAAAATGAAAATAGCTGAAGTTCCAACAAGTCTATGAACACATCACCTCCTATAATTTCCTTATGAAAATCAACAGTTTTCTTTTTCGCCTCGAAAACTGGCACGCATCTATCAATAAGCCCCATATCATGGGTTGCAGCATGTGAAACAATGACACGATTACCTTTACCTGATGGTACCATGGGTGCTTTTTGTCCATCTGCCTATAACCACATGTAGTTATTTGAATGATTCATCGAGGTAAAGTATCTGGACGCCCTGACTGTGATAGTTATGAATAGTTGGGAGATAATTGTCATCGCCACACGCAGTGTATCGAACTCCCATCTCTTGGAGGGCAATAGTGCAGTCCGGGAAACATTAATTGTATCTTCAATACCTCCAAAATTCTACTACAAGTCAGGGTTACCTTAGGCTCATATGGCTTGTACACTATACGCCTAACCACCCTGTATCAAATCTGTCTAATATCCTTTTACGTCCCAGTTTTGTTTTTGAGACCACCCCTATACCTGTTTTGTTTTCTTATAGTCTGGTCATTTTGGTCGAAATAAATGGCCAAGCTCAAGAAAATTGCAACAGAATTAATTCATACTTTATGTTCTTTGGTAGCATGTCAGCTTTCAGGAAAAAAAAGTCTACCAAAATCAACTCATGGGAATGACCTTTCTCAAGGTCACAAGATATAAGCCTATGTAATTCGTAATTTCGTATTCTTGGATATTTGTAGGAAGGAAAAGATTCAAATTTATTATAGTTTTCTTTCTAATATAACTAACTTAAAGAACAATCTGCGTATACAACTTTTATTTACTTTATAAAAAATACCACAGGGAACAATTTAATTCATTATAATAGTTCAAGGTCAAATAGAGGACATATATGAAGAGTGGCCGCGAAGTTAAATGTTGCCATAGATTTTCAAATATTGGAATAAAGTCATACATATTATATTCAAATGTAAAATAATCACACTTCATATATTATCATTTTAAGAACTTAATGTACTAATTGTGGAAGAAATTGTGGGTGGGTTGGGGTAATTGTATCCATTGACAGTCTGAGGTAACAATGAGCATGCCTCCAAGCCTCCGACTGAAATATTTGCTATTTTATGTTATTTGGACGCAAGTTTTGACGTTTATATAATTCCAAAGACAAGGGATGATTTTGATAAGTCAAGTGTCCTTCAATACAAGTTTTACAATTTCGTACAAGTAATACCATTTTGTTCGTAGAAACGGGTCGTGGCAGAATGTTCCTTTGATTGAGACTCGCAGTTGGGATCGATGACATGCATCAACCAAGTCAACGAGTCTGACCACCCGATCCCGTTAGTAGTCGCCTTTAACGACAAGCAGAGTCGCCTTTTACGGCAAGTATATATGATACTGTGATGTTGTGCTAGATGTAAATAATATAACGTAGCTGAAGTTTCGAAAGATAATCCAGTAATAAAACACTTACAGAACAATAATCATCTTTAATGTCAATTACATCATGTATGCTATTTCTCATATCACTTTAATACATTGTAATTTGTATGTGTATCATGTTTGGGAGAGGCATTCAGATAAGCAAAATTTGCTTGTTTGCCAACCCCTCCACTTTATGGAAATAAATCTGTTAATATCATAAAGAACTGGAACTTGGTAACGCATAGGTAGTTGGCCGACCATAGTCTATTCTGGTGAAAGGGGCCCCGGCGAAACTCATGTCAGCCGGTTACCTATTACTGTCGCTGATACGCTGAGTGAACACAGGCTAAACTGACTATAGATCCATTTATTTTAGTGAGCGCATCTATTCGATTTGAGTATAAGTACAAGATAATCATAGACTATTGCATAGCATAGCAATATGGCAAACGCTCAAGTGAGTGAGTGAGTATGGTTTTACGCCGCTTTTAGCAATATTCCAGTTATATCAAGGCGGGGGACACCTGAGTGAGTGAGTTGAGTTTGACGCCGCTTTTGACATTATTCAAGTTATATCACGATGCGTCAGCTTAGTGTGAAGGAAGGCCCGAAGTGATGCAGGTCTTAGACGTTTACCAATTCGGTGAAACCCACGAGCACGGGTATGGTGCTGACAAACCTAGAAACATAAAAGGGGCGAACCAGGATTCGAACCCACAATCATAGGTTTCTGGGGTGCCCAAGGGACGCAACTCTGCACAGCGAATCATGGCGCCTTAGATGATTGGGCCACCCATGCCACCGAGAGCGATCTCATTAAAATCAGATCTTAGTTCTCGCTACCGCTAAACAAAGATCTGAGGATATTCCATTACGGGTCACATCAGAGCGACCTTTCTCGAATTTTGACCGACCAATGAAATGACTGACAAGAAATCGACATTAGCCAATCAGAAGGCAGCTTTCTCGAGCTTAACGACACTAGTTTCAAACTGGCGACTACGCTTCGAAACATATTTTGACGTATTCTCGATTAAAAAAATTAAAACTGATAAGAATATTTCGTGGTTGCATGATTAGAAAACACGTCCCGACTGTCACTTTCATGATCTGGTAAGCGACGCTCTGATTGGTCGCTTTCATGATCTGTTAAGCGACGCTCTGATTGGTCGGATGAAAGGTCTTCGGCGAATAAACACACAAGTGTCTTGCTGTATTCCAAACAATCTTTGGGGACAGTATTTGGTCTACTCCTTCTACAAATTTGGTTTCAAGTCAAGAAACGGTGACAGAATCCACTGGCGCTGTTGTCTGAGATCATGCCGTTCCAGAATGGTAGCCGTAATTCTAAAAGAAGAAAAATGTCTTACAGCATCGTGCCAAAAGAGAGTAAAGTTGTTTAAATTCCTATATATTTCAAGTAATTACATCTGCATTCGCTGAATTTTCCTGGTTCCGTTTTCACGAATTTCCCAGACAAAAAAAAAGTTACCAGCCGGTTAAAAGAGTTAATTTTGTGACTTTAAACAGTAAAACAAATGCACTCAAGGCGAGAAATGTCAATATCAAGTGTTTTAGAAATAGGTAACTTTTTCTGATATCAATCTTGTCAAGATTGGTTGTAAAACGTAATGAATTGAATGAATTGCAAATTACGTACGCATTACGCAAATGATTTTACATCATGTCACTCATGGGCTTCCATATATTTTTTTTATTTTATCGAGGAGGGTCCACTTTTCGATATAATTTTTCAAATAATTTTGTTTCTAATAATTGTAGAAACATGTCCCCTGCTGGTGCAGTCGTAGTTATGTAGATCTAGCAGACGACGCTACACAATTTATGGTTGATGGGCATGTTAGAAGTTTATTGGAAGCCAACTGCTATTATTTTCATCATTATTAATTTCATTTTTAAATAAATGTGTATTTGTCAACTTACCATGAAATAATACGGCTCCGTTATCGTGTTTTTTTCTGAATATTTTCCCAAGGCACTAGCAGGATCACTACGAATTATCTCCCTTTGCGAGCTCTTCTTGATGTACGGCGGCCCGTAGATGCCATATTCTCCTCATTGGTTTTTATCTTTTTTGATGCGGGAATTAACCATTTTCCCGAAGATTGATTTTGGTAGACTTTTTTATACAAACTCAAATACATTCAATTAAAAGGAAACAGTCGTAAAATATTCGGTTGCAATTTTCTTGAGGTTAAATTAAAGAATGACCAGACTATAATCAAACCGTAGACTTGCTGGTATGAATTGAAAACCCCATAGCTTTGGCAGTTCGGAAATTCACCCTATCTAAATTAATAAATAGTTTCCTTGTATCTCTCTAAAGTGTAAAGAACTTGCCTACATTTCCCAGTACAGACTCCATATCGTGTACCATGGCCATGGCTATGCAAGTGTAATGTAACATGCATCATGGGAGCTGTGTTGACAAAACAAACGCAGCTTCATTTTGTCATTTTAGAAGATGCACATCTAGAATTTTCTCAAAATGATTTGTGTGTGTGGATTAGATGTTTTACGAAGGCTACATTATTATCACGGAGTCACGTGCGCATATTTCTATAGTCCGTTTCAGACTGTCATCTTTTGACTTAATAAATGTGAACTTTCTGTTTTCGTTCGAATTTGTCTCCTGTAAACTTGTCGATAGGACTCCTTGTGACTGAAATACTTCAAACCACAGGTAGGGCGATCGGAAGTTACTCGATATTTTAATAACAACAGTCTGTGAAAATATGTATTTTTTTTAACAGGCAAAAAGCAGTTGTCTAGCATTTCCGACAGTGCTTTAGTGCTTGTAGCTGGTAATTTGTTGGGACTGGTCTAAAGTCTGTTTTGAAGGTTTGTTGTTTTTAAAGATTTGGCGAAGTGTGTGTATATGGCTGTGTTATTGAATGGTCGTAATAGTAATGTGATGTTGTTTTATGTATTGTGTGTGTGTTGTTGTTGTTGTTATTTTTTTATTTATTTATTTTTTTTTGGGGGGGGGGGGGGATTTATATAGTTCTATTAGTTGTTGTTTGTAGTGGGGGCAGAGGTTGAATATATGATTTAGCTTTTCAGGTTTATAGCAATGTGTGCAGTTTGGATGTGGGTGTCTGTTTTGATTATGTAGTTTTTCATTTTGGTTGAATAGGCCGCTATGTATTCTGTTTATTATTTTATCTGAAAGTATAGACTTTGTAAAGCTGCGGCATTTTACGACTGGTTTATTGAAGAGGGACTTTATCCATGTGGATTTACAGTTTTAAATATTAATTTGGAAATTTTGACTTTTTATGTTTTTTCTATTGAGTGATTTATCCTAGGCTCTACTGGTACTAAAGTTAATTGTGGGTGAGGTATGTGTGGTTGCTAATGTTGCTGCTACGCCTGCTTGTTCATTTCCCTGTATGCCGGTATGGCCAAGTACCTATAGTATTGTTATTGTTTTGTTGTTTGATGTAAGATTGGAATTTATATCTATGATGTTACTAATAATGTCTGGACAAGATTTTAAGTGTTTTGAATTCGTGTTATCCAGCCTAATGAGTCCGAAATGATTATTTTTGTTCTATTTTTAGATAGTTTGATTTGATTATAGGCACATTGTATGGCTAGAAATTCAGCTGTGGTTTGTGGTGATTGGTTCTGGTTGAGTTACCTGGATGCCTAGCCCTGTTATGTTGTTGTTTATTTGTAAAGCAATTGTGTAGATATGGGTGTGTTGTGGCCAGTTTTGTTGTACGTATTTTGTTGACATTGTTGATTTTTCTGTGTCGGCGAGCTCGAGACGGTTTAGGAATGTTGTGTGTAGTGTTGTGTTTGTGTCTGGTGGGGGTTTGTCATTTATGTATGTGTTAGTGAGTGGAGTATGTTTAATGTTTTCTAGTTTTGGGGTTTGATAAGAGTATGTAGGTGTGTGAGGTAGGGAACTAAGTGTTGGTTGTTGTTTTTAATTTTTAATATGTTGCAGGTCTTAAGTTTTGGTATTTATGGGTGATTTGTTTGTATATTGGGTTGTGTTGGGCCCCAGCCCAATAATTGAGTATTGTATAACTCCTTTTTAACGCATTATCTTTATATCAAGATATTCTGGTCTGGGGACAGGATGACCCGCATGACATAAGCAGTGACGCACACTGATATGTTTATAGTTTTATAGGCCGAGGTTGGAGGTTAATACTGTGTTTAAGTTGACACCAAATTGGCAGTATTGTTAGCTTCTTAGTTTCCAAATATTCCAATGTGGGCTGGGTCCCTGGCGGGACTCCATATCTTGTTTTTTTTTTATTGTGTTGTCACTGACATGTGTACATCTCTCATCTTCATCATATGTGTTCTCTTGTCATCATTTGTTCACAGAAACACGGCCTAGAGGGATGGCGGATCCTGAACATAAGGATGAGGAGGGCACATCTCGCTCACATCTGCAACAGAAGGACGAAACATCTCACCTAAAATCCCAGGAGGTGTACGTAAAGGAGGAGTTCAAATATCAACCCACCGGGATAGAGAAAGGTAATATCTATTGTGTCAAGGTGAATTCCTCAGCAGTTGTAGATAGAGGCGACATGTACAATGACTCACTCCAGTGTTCACAATGAGCAAATAGACTTGACATGTACATGAATTCACTCTAGTGTTGACAGTAAGTAGACATACTTGATATGTACATTGACTTACTCCAGTGTTGACAGTGTGTACATGTACTTGACATGTACATAGAATGACTCTAGTGTTTACAGTGAGTATATAGTGAGTAGATAGAGATGATATGTACATTGACTCACTCCAGTGTTGATAGTGAGCAGATAGAGGTGACATGTACATAGACTCACTCCAGTGTTGACAGTGAGTAGATAGGGGCGAAATGTGCATAGAATCACTCCGGTGTTGACAGTGAGTAGATAGATGTGACATGTACATTGACTCACTCCAGTGTTGACAGTGATAAGATAGATGTGACATGTACATTGACTCACTCCAGTGTTGACAGTGAGCAGACAGAGGTGACATGTACATTGACTAACTCCAGTGTTGACAGTGATAAGATAGATGTGACATGTACATGGACTCACTCCAGTGTTGACAGTGAGCAGACAGAGGTGACATGTACATTGACTCACTCCGGTATTGACAGTGATAAGATAGATGTGACATGTACATTGACTCACTCCAGTCTTGACAGTGAGTAGATAGAGTTGACATGTACATTGACTCACTCCAGTGTTGACAGTGAGCAGATAGAGGTGACATGTACATTGAATCACTCAGGTGTTGACAGTGATAAGATAGATGTGACATGTACATTGACTCACTCCGGTGTTGACAGTCAGTAGATAGATGTGACATGTACATTGACTCTCTCCAGTGTTGGCAGTGAGCAGACAGAGGTGACATGTACATTGACTCACTCCGGTATTGACAGTGATAAGATAGATGTGACATGTACATTGACTCACTCCGGTGTTGACAGTCAGTAGATAGATGTGACATGTACATTGACTCACTCCAGTGTTGACAGTGAGTAGGTAGAGGTGACATGTACATTAACTCACTCCAGTGTTGACAGTGAGTAGGTAGAGGTGACATGTAACTTGACTCACTCCAGTTTTGACAGAGAGTAGATAGAGGCGACATGTACAATGTCTCACTCCAGTGTTGACAGTGAGTAGATAGAGGTGACATGTACATTGACTCACTCCAGTTTTGACAGTGAGTAGATAGAGGCAACATGTACATTGACTCACTCCAGTGTTGACAGTAAGTAGATAGAGGTGGCATGTACATTGACTCACTCCAGTGTTGACAGTGAGTAGGTATAGGTGACATGTACATTGACTCACTCCAGTGTTGACAGTGAATAGATAGAGGTGACATGTACATTGACTCACTCCAGTGTTGACAGTGAATAGATAGATGTGACATGTACATTGACTCACTCCAGTGTTGACAGTGAATAGATAGATGTGACATGTACATTGACTCACTCCGGTGTTGACAGTGATAAGATAGATGTGACATGTACATTGACTCACTCCAGTGTTGACAGTGAGCCGACAGAGGTGACATGTACATTGACTCACTCCAGTATTGACAGTGATAAGATAGATGTGACATGTGCATTGAAACACTCCAGTGTTGACAGTGATAAGATAGATGTGACATGTACATTTGACTCACTCCAGTGTTGAGAGTAAGCAGACAGAGGTGACATGTACATTGACTCACTCCGGTGTTGACAGTGATAAGATAGATGTGACATGTAGATTGACTAACTCCAGTGTTGACAGTGAGTAGATAGAGGTGACATGTACATTGACTAACTCCAGTGTTGGCAGTGAGTAGATAGAGGCGACATTTACATTAACTCACTCCAGTGTTAAAAGTAAGTAGATAGAGTTGACATGTACATTGACTCTCTCCAGTGTTGGCAGTGAGCAGACAGAGGTGACATGTACATTGACTCACTCCGGTATTGACAGTGATAAGATAGATGTGACATGTACATTGACTCACTCCGGTGTTGACAGTCAGTAGATAGATGTGACATGTACATTGACTGACTCCAGTTTTGACAGAGAGTAGATAGGGGCAACATGTACATTGACTCACTCCAGTGTTGACAGTAAGTAGATACAGGTGGCATGTACATTGACTCACTCAAGTGTTGACAGTGCGTAGATAGAGGTGACAAGTACATTGAATCACTCCAGTGTTGACAGTGAGTAGGTAGAGGTGACATGTACATTAACTCACTCCAGTGTTGACAGTGAGTAGGTAGAGGTGACATGTAACTTGACTCACTCCAGTTTTGACAGAGAGAGGATTGAGGCAACATGTACATTGACTCACTCCAGTGTTGATAGTGAGTAGATAGAGGTGACATGTACATTGACTCACTCCAGTTTTGACAGTGAGTAGATAGAGGCAACATGTACATTGACTCACTCCAGTGTTGACAGTAAGTAGATAGAGGTGGCATGTACATTGACTCACTCCAGTGTTGACAGTGAGTAGGTAGAGGTGACATGTACATTGACTCACTCCAGTGTTGACAGTGAGTAGATAGAGGTGACATGTACATTGACTCACTCCAGTGTTGACAGTGAATAGATAGATGTGACATGTACATTGACTCACTCCAGTGTTGACAGTGAATAGAGAGATGTGACATGTACATTGACTCATTCCGGTGTTGACAGTGATAAGATAGATGTGACATGTACATTGACTCGCTCCAGTGTTGACAGTGATAAGATAGATGTGACATGTACATTGACTCACTCCAGTGTTGACAGTGATAAGATAGATGTGACATGTGCATTGACTCACTCCAGTGTTGACAGTGATAAGATAGATGTGACATGTACATTGACTCACTCCAGTGTTGAGAGTGAGCAGACAGAGGTGACATGTACATTGACTCACTCCGGTGTTGACAGTGATAAGATAGATGTGACATGTACATTGACTAACTCCAGTGTTGACAGTGAGTAGGTAGAGGTGACATGTACATTGACTCACTCCAGTGTTGGCAGTGAGTAGATAGAGGCGACATTTACATTAACTCACTCCAGTGATAAAAGTAAGTAGATAGAGTTGACATGTACATTGACTCACTCCACTGTTGGCAGTGAGCAGACAGAGGTGACATGTACATTGACTCACTACGGTATTGACAGTGATAAGATAGATGTGACATGTACATTGACTCACTCCAGTATTGACAGTGAGTAGATAGAGTTGACATGTACATTGACTCACTCCAGTTTTGGCAGTGAGCAGATAGAGGTGACATGTACATTGACTCACTCCGGTGTTGACAGTGATAAGATAGATGTGACATGTACATTGACTCACTCCGGTGTTGACAGTCAGTAGATAGATGTGATATGTACATTGACTCACACCAGTTTTGACAGAGAGTAGATAGTGGCAACATGTACATTGACTCACTCCAGTGTTGACAGTGAGTAGATACAGGTGGCATGTACATTGACTCACTCAAGTGTTGACAGTGCGTAGATAGAGGTGACATGTACATTGAATCACTCCAGTGTTGACAGTGAGTAGGTAGAGGTGACATGTACATTAACTCACTCCAGTGTTGACAGTGAGTAGGTAGAGGTGACATGTAACTTGACTCACTCCAGTTTTGACAGAGAGTAGATAGAGGCGACATGTACATTGACTTACTCCAGTGTTGACAGTGAGTAGATAGAGGTGGCATGTACATTGACTCACTCCAGTGTTGAAAGTGATTAGATAGAGGTGACATGTACATTGACTCACTCCAGTGTTGACAGTGAATAGATAGATGTGACATGTACATTGACTCACTCCAGTGTTGACAGTGAAGAGATAGATGTGACATGTACATTGACTCACTCCAGTGTTGACAGTGATAAGATAGATGTGACATATACATTGACTCACTCCAGTGTTGACAGTGATAAGATAGATGTGACATGTACATTGTCTCACTCCAGTGTTGACAGTGAGTAGATAGAGGTGACATGTACACTGACTCACTCCAGTCTTGACAGTGATAAGATAGAGTTGACATGTATATTGACTCACTCAAGTGTTGACAGTGAGCAGATAGAGGTGACATGTACATTGACTCACTCCGGTGTTGACAGTGATAAGATAGATGTGACATGTACATTGACTCACTCCAGTGTTGACAGTGAGCAGAAAGAGGTGGCATGTACATTGACTCACTCCAGTGTTGACAGTGATAAGATAGATGTGACATGTACATTGACTCACTCCAGTGTTGACAGTGATAAGATAGATGTGACATGTACATTGACTCACTCCAGTGTTGACAGTGAGCAGACAGAGGTGACATGTACATTGACTCACTCCGGTGTTCACAGTGATAAGATAGATGTGACATGTACATTGACTAACTCCAGTGTTGACAGTGAGTAGGTAGAGGTGACATGTACATTGACTAACTCCAGTGTTGGCAGTGAGTAGATAGAGGCGACATTTACATTAACTCACTCCAGTGATAAAAGTAAGTAGATAGAGTTGACATGTACATTGACTCACTCCAGTGTTGGCAGTGAACAGACAGAGGTGACATGTACATTGACTCACTCCGGTGTTGACAGTGATAAGATAGATGTGACATGTACATTGACTAACTCCAGTGGTGACAGTGAGTAGATAGAGTTGACATGTACACTGACTCACTCCACTGTTGATAGTGAGTAGATAGATGTGACATGTACATTGACTAACTCCAGTGTTGGCAGTGAGTAGATAGAGGCGACATTTACATTAACTCACTCCAGTGTTAAAAGTAAGTAGATAGAGATGACATGTACATTGACTCACTCCAGTGTTGACAGTCAGTAGATAGATGTGACATGTACATTGACTCACTCCAGTTTTGACAGAGAGTAGATAGGTGCCACATGTACATTGACTCACTCCAGTGTTGACAGTGCGTAGATACAGGTGGCATGTACATTGACTCACTCAAGTGTTGACAGTGCGTAGATAGAGGTGACAAGTACATTGACTCACTCCAGTGTTGACAGTGAGTAGGTAGAGGTGACATGTACATTAACTCACTCCAGTGTTGACAGTGAGTAGGTAGAGGTGACATGTAACTTGACTCACTCCAGTTTTGACAGAGAGTATATAGAGGCGACATGTACAATGTCTCATTCCAGTGTTGACAGTGAGTAGTTAGAGGTGACATGTAAATTGACTCATTCCAGTTTTGACAGTGAGTATATAGAGGTAACATGTACATTGACTCACTCCAGTGTTGACAGTAAGTAGATAGAGGTGGCATGTAGATTGACTCACTCCGGTGTTGACAGTGAGTAGGTAGAGGTGACATGTACATTGACTCACTCCAGTGTTGACAGTGAATAGATAGAGGTGACATGTACATTGACTGACTCCAGTGTTGACAGTGAATAGATAGATGTGACATGTACATTGACTCACTCCAGTGTTGAGAGTGAGCAGACAGAGGTGACATGTACATTGACTCACTCCGGTGTTGACAGTGATAAGATAGATGTCACATGTACATTGACTAACTCCAGTGTTGACAGTGAGTCGATAGAGGTGACATGTACATTGACTAACTCCAGTGTTGGCAGTGAGTAGATAGAGGCGACATTTACATTAACTCACTCCAGTGTTAAAAGTAAGTAGATAGAGTTGACATGTACATTGACTCACTCCAGTGTTGGCAGTGAGCAGAGAGAGGTGACATGTACATTGACTCACTCCGGTATTGACAGTGATAAGATAGATGTGACATGTACATTGACTCACTCCAGTCTTGACAGTGAGTAGATAGAGTTGACATGTACATTGACTCACTCCAGTTTTGGCAGTGAGCAGATAGAGGTGACATGTACATTGACTCACTCCGGTGTTGACAGTGATAAGATAGATGTGACATGTACATTGACTCACTCCGGTGTTGACAGTCAGTAGATAGATGTGACATGTACATTGACTCACTCCAGTTTTGACAGAGAGTAGATAGGGGCAACATGTACATTGACTCACTCCAGTGTTGACAGTAAGTAGATACAGGTGGCATATACATTGACTCACTCAAGTGTTGACAGTGAGTAGATAGAGGTGACAAGTACATTGAATCACTCCAGTGTTGACAGTGAGTAGGTAGAGGTGACATGTACATTAACTCATTCCAGTGTTGACAGTGAGTAGATAGAGGTGGCATGTACATTGACTCACTCCAGTGTTGAAAGTGAATAGATAGAGGTGACATGTACATTGACTCACTCCAGTGTTGACAGTGAATAGATAGATGTGACATGTACATTGACTCACTCCAGTGTTGACAGTGAAGAGATAGATGTGACATGTACATTGACTCACTCCAGTGTTGACAGTGATAAGATAGATGTGACATATACATTGACTCACTCCAGTGTTGACAGTGATAAGATAGATGTGACATGTACATTGTCTCACTCCAGTGTTGACAGTGAGTAGATAGAGGTGACATGTACACTGACTCACTCCAGTCTTGACAGTGATAAGATAGAGTTGACATGTATATTGACTCACTCAAGTGTTGACAGTGAGCAGATAGAGGTGACATGTACATTGACTCACTCCGGTGTTGACAGTGATAAGATAGATGTGACATGTACATTGACTCACTCCAGTGTTGACAGTGAGCAGAAAGAGGTGGCATGTACATTGACTCACTCCAGTGTTGACAGTGATAAGATAGATGTGACATGTACATTGACTCACTCCAGTGTTGACAGTGATAAGATAGATGTGACATGTACATTGACTCACTCCAGTGTTGACAGTGAGCAGACAGAGGTGACATGTACATTGACTCACTCCGGTGTTCACAGTGATAAGATAGATGTGACATGTACATTGACTAACTCCAGTGTTGACAGTGAGTAGGTAGAGGTGACATGTACATTGACTAACTCCAGTGTTGGCAGTGAGTAGATAGAGGCGACATTTACATTAACTCACTCCAGTGATAAAAGTAAGTAGATAGAGTTGACATGTACATTGACTCACTCCAGTGTTGGCAGTGAACAGACAGAGGTGACATGTACATTGACTCACTCCGGTGTTGACAGTGATAAGATAGATGTGACATGTACATTGACTAACTCCAGTGGTGACAGTGAGTAGATAGAGTTGACATGTACACTGACTCACTCCACTGTTGATAGTGAGTAGATAGATGTGACATGTACATTGACTAACTCCAGTGTTGGCAGTGAGTAGATAGAGGCGACATTTACATTAACTCACTCCAGTGTTAAAAGTAAGTAGATAGAGATGACATGTACATTGACTCACTCCAGTGTTGACAGTCAGTAGATAGATGTGACATGTACATTGACTCACTCCAGTTTTGACAGAGAGTAGATAGGTGCCACATGTACATTGACTCACTCCAGTGTTGACAGTGCGTAGATACAGGTGGCATGTACATTGACTCACTCAAGTGTTGACAGTGCGTAGATAGAGGTGACAAGTACATTGACTCACTCCAGTGTTGACAGTGAGTAGGTAGAGGTGACATGTACATTAACTCACTCCAGTGTTGACAGTGAGTAGGTAGAGGTGACATGTAACTTGACTCACTCCAGTTTTGACAGAGAGTATATAGAGGCGACATGTACAATGTCTCATTCCAGTGTTGACAGTGAGTAGTTAGAGGTGACATGTAAATTGACTCATTCCAGTTTTGACAGTGAGTATATAGAGGTAACATGTACATTGACTCACTCCAGTGTTGACAGTAAGTAGATAGAGGTGGCATGTAGATTGACTCACTCCGGTGTTGACAGTGAGTAGGTAGAGGTGACATGTACATTGACTCACTCCAGTGTTGACAGTGAATAGATAGAGGTGACATGTACATTGACTGACTCCAGTGTTGACAGTGAATAGATAGATGTGACATGTACATTGACTCACTCCAGTGTTGAGAGTGAGCAGACAGAGGTGACATGTACATTGACTCACTCCGGTGTTGACAGTGATAAGATAGATGTCACATGTACATTGACTAACTCCAGTGTTGACAGTGAGTCGATAGAGGTGACATGTACATTGACTAACTCCAGTGTTGGCAGTGAGTAGATAGAGGCGACATTTACATTAACTCACTCCAGTGTTAAAAGTAAGTAGATAGAGTTGACATGTACATTGACTCACTCCAGTGTTGGCAGTGAGCAGAGAGAGGTGACATGTACATTGACTCACTCCGGTATTGACAGTGATAAGATAGATGTGACATGTACATTGACTCACTCCAGTCTTGACAGTGAGTAGATAGAGTTGACATGTACATTGACTCACTCCAGTTTTGGCAGTGAGCAGATAGAGGTGACATGTACATTGACTCACTCCGGTGTTGACAGTGATAAGATAGATGTGACATGTACATTGACTCACTCCGGTGTTGACAGTCAGTAGATAGATGTGACATGTACATTGACTCACTCCAGTTTTGACAGAGAGTAGATAGGGGCAACATGTACATTGACTCACTCCAGTGTTGACAGTGAGCAGACAGAGGTGACATGTACATTGACTCACTCCGGTGTTCACAGTGATAAGATAGATGTGACATGTACATTGACTAACTCCAGTGTTGACAGTGAGTAGGTAGAGGTGACATGTACATTGACTAACTCCAGTGTTGGCAGTGAGTAGATAGAGGCGACATTTACATTAACTCACTCCAGTGATAAAAGTAAGTAGATAGAGTTGACATGTACATTGACTCACTCCAGTGTTGGCAGTGAACAGACAGAGGTGACATGTACATTGACTCACTCCGGTGTTGACAGTGATAAGATAGATGTGACATGTACATTGACTAACTCCAGTGGTGACAGTGAGTAGATAGAGTTGACATGTACACTGACTCACTCCACTGTTGATAGTGAGTAGATAGATGTGACATGTACATTGACTAACTCCAGTGTTGGCAGTGAGTAGATAGAGGCGACATTTACATTAACTCACTCCAGTGTTAAAAGTAAGTAGATAGAGATGACATGTACATTGACTCACTCCAGTGTTGACAGTCAGTAGATAGATGTGACATGTACATTGACTCACTCCAGTTTTGACAGAGAGTAGATAGGTGCCACATGTACATTGACTCACTCCAGTGTTGACAGTGCGTAGATACAGGTGGCATGTACATTGACTCACTCAAGTGTTGACAGTGCGTAGATAGAGGTGACAAGTACATTGACTCACTCCAGTGTTGACAGTGAGTAGGTAGAGGTGACATGTACATTAACTCACTCCAGTGTTGACAGTGAGTAGGTAGAGGTGACATGTAACTTGACTCACTCCAGTTTTGACAGAGAGTATATAGAGGCGACATGTACAATGTCTCATTCCAGTGTTGACAGTGAGTAGTTAGAGGTGACATGTAAATTGACTCATTCCAGTTTTGACAGTGAGTATATAGAGGTAACATGTACATTGACTCACTCCAGTGTTGACAGTAAGTAGATAGAGGTGGCATGTAGATTGACTCACTCCGGTGTTGACAGTGAGTAGGTAGAGGTGACATGTACATTGACTCACTCCAGTGTTGACAGTGAATAGATAGAGGTGACATGTACATTGACTGACTCCAGTGTTGACAGTGAATAGATAGATGTGACATGTACATTGACTCACTCCAGTGTTGAGAGTGAGCAGACAGAGGTGACATGTACATTGACTCACTCCGGTGTTGACAGTGATAAGATAGATGTCACATGTACATTGACTAACTCCAGTGTTGACAGTGAGTCGATAGAGGTGACATGTACATTGACTAACTCCAGTGTTGGCAGTGAGTAGATAGAGGCGACATTTACATTAACTCACTCCAGTGTTAAAAGTAAGTAGATAGAGTTGACATGTACATTGACTCACTCCAGTGTTGGCAGTGAGCAGAGAGAGGTGACATGTACATTGACTCACTCCGGTATTGACAGTGATAAGATAGATGTGACATGTACATTGACTCACTCCAGTCTTGACAGTGAGTAGATAGAGTTGACATGTACATTGACTCACTCCAGTTTTGGCAGTGAGCAGATAGAGGTGACATGTACATTGACTCACTCCGGTGTTGACAGTGATAAGATAGATGTGACATGTACATTGACTCACTCCGGTGTTGACAGTCAGTAGATAGATGTGACATGTACATTGACTCACTCCAGTTTTGACAGAGAGTAGATAGGGGCAACATGTACATTGACTCACTCCAGTGTTGACAGTAAGTAGATACAGGTGGCATATACATTGACTCACTCAAGTGTTGACAGTGAGTAGATAGAGGTGACAAGTACATTGAATCACTCCAGTGTTGACAGTGAGTAGGTAGAGGTGACATGTACATTAACTCATTCCAGTGTTGACAGTGAGTAGGTAGAGGTGACATGTAACTTGACTCACTCCAGTTTTGACAGAGAGTAGATAGAAGTGACATGTACATTGACTCACTCCAGTGTTGACAGTAAGTAGATAGAGGTGGCATGTACATTGACTCACTCCAGTGTTGACAGTGAGTAGGTAGAGGTGACATGTACATTGACTCACTCCAGTGTTAACAGTGAATAGATAGAGGTGACATGTACATTGACTCACTCCAGTGTTGACAGTGAATAGATAGATGTGACATGTACATTGACTCACTCTAGTGTTGACAGTGAATAGATAGATGTGACATGTACATTGACTCACTCGGGTGTTGACAGTGAGCAGACAGAGGTGACATGTACATTGACTCACTCCGGTATTGACAGTGATAAGATAGAGTTGACATGTACATTGACTCACTTCAGTTTTGGCAGTGAGCAGATAGAGGTGACATGTGCATTGACTCACTCCAGTGTTGACAGTGATAAGATAGATGTGACATGTACATTGACTCACTCCAGTGTTGAGAGTGAGCAGACAGAGGTGACATGTACATTGACTAACTCCAGTGTTGACAGTGAGTAGATAGAGGCGACATTTACATTAACTCACTCCAGTGTTAAAAGTAAGTAGATAGAGTTGACATGTACATTGACTCACTCCAGTGTTGGCAGTGAGCAGACAGAGGTGACATGTACATTGACTCACTCCGGTATTGACAGTGATAAGATAGATGTGACATGTACATTGACTCACTCCAGTCTTGACAGTGAGTAGAAAGAGTTGACATGTACATTGACTCACTCCAGTTTTGGAAGTGAGCAGATAGAGGTGACATGTACATTGACTCACACCAGTTTTGACAGTGAGTAGATAGAGGCAACATGTACATTGACTCACTCCAGTGTTGACAGTAAGTAGATAGAGGTGGCATGTACATTGACTCACTCCAGTGTTGACAGTGAGTAGGTAGAGGTGACATGTACATTGACTCACTCCAGTGTTGACAGTGAATAGATAGAGGTGACATGTACATTGACTCACTCCAGTGTTGACAGTGAATAGATAGATGTGACATGTACATTGACTCACTCCAGTGTTGACAGTGAATAGAGAGATGTGACATGTACATTGACTCACTCCGGTGTTGACAGTGATAAGATAGATGTGACATGTACATTGACTCACTCCAGTGTTGACAGTGATAAGATAGATGTGACATGTACATTGACTCACTCCAGTGTTGACAGTGCGTAGATAGAGGTGACATGTACACTGACTCACTCCAGTCTTGACAGAGAGTAGATAGAGTTGACATGTACATTGACTCACTCCAGTGTTGACAGTGAGCAGATAGAGGTGACATGTACATTGACTCACTCCGGTGTTGACAGTGATAAGATAGATGTGACATGTACATTGACTAACTCCAGTGGTGACAGTGAGTAGATAGAGTTGACATGTACACTGACTCACTCCACTGTTGACAGTAAGTAGATAGATGTGACATGTACATTGACTAACTCCAGTGTTTGCAGTGAGTAGATAGAGGCGACATTTACATTAACTCACTCCAGTGTTAAAAGTAAGTAGATAGAGTTGACATGTACTTTGACTCACTCCAGTGTTGGCAGTGAGCAGACAGAGGTGACATGTACATTGACTCACTCCGGTGTTGACAGTGATAAGATAGATGTGACATGTACATTGACTCACTCCGGTGTTGACAGTCAGTAGATAGATGTGACATGTACATTGACTCACTCCAGTTTTGACAGAGAGTAGATAGGGGCAACATGTACATTGACTCACTCCAGTGTTGACAGTGAGTAGATACAGGTGGCGTGTACATTGACTCACTCAAGTGTTGACAGTGAGTAGATAGAGGTGACAAGTACATTGACTCACTCCAGTGTTGACAGTGAGTAGGTAGAGGTGACATGTAACTTGACTCACTCCAGTTTTGACAGAGAGTAGATAGAGGCGACATGTACATTGACTCACTCCAGTGTTGACAGTGAGTAGATAGAGGTGACATGTACATTGACTCACTCCAGTTTTGACAGTGAGTAGATAGAGGCAACATGTACATTGACTCACTCCAGTGTTGACAGTAAGTAGATAGAGGTGGCATGTACATTGACTCACTCCAGTGTTGACAGTAAGTAGACAGAGGTGACATGTACACTGACTCACTCCAGTGTTGACAGTGAATAGATAGATGTGACATGTACATTGACTCACTCCAGTGTTAACAGTGATAAGATAGAGGTGACATGTACATTGACTTACACAAGTGTTGACAGTGAGTAGATAGATGTGACATGCTCATTGACTCGCACCAATTTTGACAGTGAGTAGATAGATGTGACATGTACATAGATAGACTCACTCCAGTGTTGACAGTGCGTAGATAGAGGTGATATGTACATTGACTCACTCCAGTGTTGACAGTGAGTAGATAGAGGTGACATGTACATTAACTTGCTCCAGTTTTGACAGTGCGTAGATAGAGGTGACATGTACGTTGGCTCACTCCAGTGTTGACAATGAGTAGATAGAGGTGACATGTGTACAGACTCACTCCAGTGTTGACAGTGAGTAAGTAGATGTGACATGTACATTGACGCACTCCAGTGTTGACAGTGATTAGGTAGAGGTGCCATATACATTGACTTACTCCAGTGTAAATAGTTTCCTTGTATCTCTCTAAAGTGTAAAGAACTTGCCTACATTTCCCAGTACAGACTCCATATCGTGTACCATGGCCATGGCTATGCAAGTGTAATGTAACATGCATCATGGGAGCTGTGTTGACAAAACAAACGCAGCTTCATTTTGTCATTTTAGAAGATGCACATCTAGAATTTTCTCAAAATGATTTGTGTGTGTGGATTAGATGTTTTACGAAGGCTACATTATTATCACGGAGTCACGTGCGCATATTTCTATAGTCCGTTTCAGACTGTCATCTTTTGACTTAATAAATGTGAACTTTCTGTTTTCGTTCGAATTTGTCTCCTGTAAACTTGTCGATAGGACTCCTTGTGACTGAAATACTTCAAACCACAGGTAGGGCGATCGGAAGTTACTCGATATTTTAATAACAACAGTCTGTGAAAATATGTATTTTTTTTAACAGGCAAAAAGCAGTTGTCTAGCATTTCCGACAGTGCTTTAGTGCTTGTAGCTGGTAATTTGTTGGGACTGGTCTAAAGTCTGTTTTGAAGGTTTGTTGTTTTTAAAGATTTGGCGAAGTGTGTGTATATGGCTGTGTTATTGAATGGTCGTAATAGTAATGTGATGTTGTTTTATGTATTGTGTGTGTGTTGTTGTTGTTGTTATTTTTTTATTTATTTATTTTTTTTGGGGGGGGGGGGGGGGGGGGATTTGTATAGTTCTATTAGTTGTTGTTTGTAGTGGGGGCAGAGGTTGAATATATGATTTAGGTTTTCTGGTTTTTAGCAATGTGTGCAGTTTGGATGTGGGTGTCTGTTTTGATTATGTAGTTTTTCATTTTGGTTGAATTGGCCGCTATGTATTCTATTTATTTTTTTATCTGAAAGTATAGACTTTGTAAAGCTGCGGCATTTTACGACTGGTTTATTGAAGAGGGACTTTATCCATGTGGATTTACAGTTTTAAATATTAATTTGGAAATTTTGACTTTTTATGTTTTTTCTATTGAGTGATTTATCCTAGGCTCTACTGGTACTAAAGTTAATTGTGGGTGAGGTATGTGTGGTTGCTAATGTTGCTGCTACGCCTGCTTGTTCATTTCCCTGTATGCCGGTATGGCCAAGTACCTATAGTATTGTTATTGTTTTGTTGTTTGATGTAAGATTGGAATTTATATCTATGATGCTACTAATAATGTCTGGACAAGATTTTAAGTGTTTTGAATTCGTGTTATCCAGCCTAATGAGTCCGAAATGATTAATTTTTGTTCTATTTTTAGATAGTTTGATTTGATTATAGGCACATTGTATGGCTAGAAATTCAGCTGTGGTTTGTGGTGATTGGTTCTGGTTGAGTTACCTGGATGCCTAGCCCTGTTATGTTGTTGTTTATTTGTAAAGCAATTGTGTAGATATGGGTGTGTTGTGGCCAGTTTTGTTGTACGTATTTTGTTGACATTGTTGATTTTTCTGTGTCGGCGAGCTCGAGACGGTTTAGGAATGTTGTGTGTAGTGTTGTGTTTGTGTCTGGTGGGGGTTTGTCATTTATGTATGTGTTAGTGAGTGGAGTATGTTTAATGTTTTCTAGTTTTGGGGTTTGATAAGAGTATGTAGGTGTGTGAGGTAGGGAACTAAGTGTTGGTTGTTGTTTTTAATTTTTAATATGTTGCAGGTCTTAAGTTTTGGTATTTATGGGTGATTTGTTTGTATATTGGGTTGTGTTGGGCCCCAGCCCAATAATTGAGTATTGTATAACTTCTTTTTAACGCATTATCTTTATATCAAGATATTCTGGTCTGGGGACAGGATGACCCGCATGACATAAGCAGTGACGCACACTGATATGTTTATAGTTTTATAGGCCGAGGTTGGAGGTTAATACTGTGTTTAAGTTGACACCAAACTGGCAGTATTGTTAGCTTCTTAGTTTCCAAATATTCCAATGTGGGCTGGGTCCCTGGCGGGACTCCATATCTTGTTTTTTTTTATTGTGTTGTCACTGACATGTGTACACCTCTCATCTTCATCATATGTGTTCTCTTGTCATCATTTGTTCACAGAAACACGGCCTAGAGGGATGGCGGATCCTGAACATAAGGATGAGGAGGGCACATCTCGCTCACATCTGCAACAGAAGGACGAAACATCTCACCTAAAATCCCAGGAGGTGTACGTAAAGGAGGAGTTCAAATATCAACCCACCGGGATAGAGAAAGGTAATATCTATTGTGTCAAGGTGAATTCCTCAGCAGTTGTAGATAGAGGCGACATGTACAATGACTCACTCCAGTGTTCACAATGAGCAAAAAGACTTGACATGTACATGAATTCACTCTAGTGTTGACAGTAAGTAGACTATTGATATGTACATAGACTCAATCCTATGTTGACAGTGAGTAGATAGACTTGATATGTACATTGACTTACTCCAATGTTGACAGTGTGTACATGTACTTGACATGTACATAGACTGACTCTAGTGTTTACAGTGAGTAGATAGTGAGTAGATAGAGATGATATGTACATTGACTCACTCCAGTGTTGATAGTGAGCAGATAGAGGTGACATGTACATAGACTCACTCCAGTGTTGACAGTGAGTAGATAGGGGCGAAATGCGCATAGAATCACTCCAGTGTTGACAGTGAGCAGATAGGGGCAAAATGTGCATAGAATCACTCCAGTGTTGACAGTGAGTAGCTAGGGGTGACATGTACATTGACTCACTCCAGTGTTGACAGTCAGTAGATAAAGGTGACATGTACATTGACTCACTCCAGTCTTGACAGTGAGTAGATAGAGTTGACATGTACATTGACTCACTCCAGTGGTGACAGTGAGCAGATAGAGGTGACATGTGCATTGACACACTCCAGTGTTGACAGTGATAAGATAGATGTGACATGTACATTGACTCACTCCAGTGTTGACAGTGAGTAGATAGATGTGACATGTATATTGACTCACTCTGGTGTTGACAGTGAGCAGATAGAGGTGACACGTACATTGACTCACTCCGGTTTTGACAGTGAGCATACAGAGGTGACATGTACATTGACTCACTCTGGTGTTGACAGTGAGTAGGTAGATGTGACATGTACATTGACTGACTCTAGTGTTTACAGTGAGTAGATAGTGAGTAGATAGAGATGATATGTACATTGACTCACTCCAGTGTTGATAGTGAGCAGATAGAGGTGACATGTACATAGACTCACTCCAGTGTTGACAGTGAGTAGATAGGGGCGAAATGTGCATAGAATCACTCCAGTGTTGACAGTGAGTAGATAGAGTTGACATGTACATTGACTCACTCCAGTGGTGACAGTGAGCAGATAGAGGTGACATGTGCATTGACACACTCCAGTGTTGACAGTGATAAGATAGATGTGACATGTACATTGACTCACTCCAGTGTTGACAGTGAGTAGATAGATGTGACATGTATATTGACTCACTCTGGTGTTGACAGTGAGCAGATAGAGGTGACACGTACATTGACTCACTCCGGTTTTGACAGTGAGCATACAGAGGTGACATGTACATTGACTCACTCCAGTGTTGACAGTGAGTAGGTAGATGTGACATGTACATTGACTGACTCTAGTGTTTACAGTGAGTAGATAGTGAGTAGATAGAGATGATATGTACATTGACTCACTCCAGTGTTGATAGTGAGCAGATAGAGGTGACATGTACATAGACTCACTCCAGTGTTGACAGTGAGTAGATAGATGTGACATGTATATTGACTCACTCTGGTGTTGACAGTGAGCAGATAGAGGTGACACGTACATTGACTCACTCCGGTTTTGACAGTGAGCATACAGAGGTGACATGTACATTGACTCACTCTGGTGTTGACAGTGAGTAGGTAGATGTGACATGTACATTGACTGACTCTAGTGTTTACAGTGAGTAGATAGTGAGTAGATAGAGATGATATGTACATTGACTCACTCCAGTGTTGATAGTGAGCAGATAGAGGTGACATGTACATAGACTCACTCCAGTGTTGACAGTGAGTAGATAGGGGCGAAATGTGCATAGAATCACTCCAGTGTTGACAGTGAGTAGATAGAGTTGACATGTACATTGACTCACTCCAGTGGTGACAGTGAGCAGATAGAGGTGACATGTGCATTGACTCACTCCAGTGTTGACAGTGATAAGATAGATGTGACATGTACATTGACTCACTCCGGTGTTGACAGTGAGTAGATAGATGTGACATGTACACTGACTCACTCCCGTCTTGACAGTGAGTACTGACTCACTCCCGTCTTGACAGTGAGTAGATAGAGTTGACATGTATATTGACTCACTCCGGTGTTGACAGTGAGCAGATAGAGGTGACATGTACATTGACTCACTCCAGTGTTGACAGTGAGTAGATAGAGGTGACATGTACATTGACTCACTCCAGTCTTGACAGTGAGTAGATAGTGAGTAGATAGAGATGATATGTACATTGACTCACTCCAGTGTTGATAGTGAGCAGATAGAGGTGACATGTACATAGACTCACTCCAGTGTTGACAGTGAGTAGATAGGGGCGAAATGTGCATAGAATCACTCCAGTTTTGACAGTGAGCAGATAGGGGCAAAATGTGCATAGAATCACTCCAGTGTTGACAGTGAGCAGATAGGGGCAAAATGTGCATAGAATCACTCCAGTGTTGATAGTGAGCAGATAGAGGCAACATGTACATTGACTCACTCCAGTGTTGACAGTAAGTAGATAGAGGTGGCATGTACATTGACTCACTCCAGTGTTGACAGTGAGTAGGTAGAGGTGACATGTACATTAACTCACTCCAGTGTTGACAGTGAGTAGGAAGAGGTGACATGTAACTTGACTCACTCCAGTTTTGACAGTGAGTAGATAGAGGCAACATGTACATTGACTCACTCCAGTGTTGACAGTAAGTAGACAGAGGTGACATGTACATTGGCTTACTACAGTGTTAACAGTGAGTAGATAGAGACATGTACATTGAGTCACTCCAGTGTTTACAGAGAGTAGATAGTGAGTAGATAGAGATGATATGTACATTGACTCACTCCAGTGTTGATAGTGAGCAGATAGAGGTGACATGTACATAGACTCACTCCAGTGTTGACAGTGAGTAGATACAGGTGGCGTGTACATTGACTCACTCAAGTGTTGACAGTGAGTAGATAGAGGTGACAAGTACATTGACTCACTCCAGTGTTGACAGTGAGTAGGTAGAGGTGACATGTACATTAACTCACTCCAGTGTTGACAGTGAGTAGGTAGAGGTGACATGTAACTTGACTCACTCCAGTTTTGACAGAGAGTAGATAGAGGCGACATGTACATTGACTCACTCCAGTGTTGACAGTGAGTAGATAGAGGTGACATGTACATTGACTCACTCCAGTTTTGACAGTGAGTAGATAGAGGCAACATGTACATTGACTCACTCCAGTGTTGACAGTAAGTAGATAGAGGTGGCATGTACATTGACTCACTCCAGTGTTGACAGTAAGTAGACAGAGGTGACATGTACACTGACTCACTCCAGTGTTGACAGTGAATAGATAGATGTGACATGTACATTGACTCACTCCAGTGTTAACAGTGATAAGATAGAGGTGACATGTACATTGACTTACACAAGTGTTGACAGTGAGTAGATAGATGTGACATGCTCATTGACTCGCACCAATTTTGACAGTGAGTAGATAGATGTGACATGTACATAGATAGACTCACTCCAGTGTTGACAGTGCGTAGATAGAGGTGATATGTACATTGACTCACTCCAGTGTTGACAGTGAGTAGATAGAGGTGACATGTACATTAACTTGCTCCAGTTTTGACAGTGCGTAGATAGAGGTGACATGTACGTTGGCTCACTCCAGTGTTGACAGTGAGTAGATAGAGGTGACATGTGTACAGACTCACTCCAGTGTTGACAGTGAGTAAGTAGATGTGACATGTACATTGACGCACTCCAGTGTTGACAGTGATTAGGTAGAGGTGCCATATACATTGACTTACTCCAGTGTAAATAGTTTCCTTGTATCTCTCTAAAGTGTAAAGAACTTGCCTACATTTCCCAGTACAGACTCCATATCGTGTACCATGGCCATGGCTATGCAAGTGTAATGTAACATGCATCATGGGAGCTGTGTTGACAAAACAAACGCAGCTTCATTTTGTCATTTTAGAAGATGCACATCTAGAATTTTCTCAAAATGATTTGTGTGTGTGGATTAGATGTTTTACGAAGGCTACATTATTATCACGGAGTCACGTGCGCATATTTCTATAGTCCGTTTCAGACTGTCATCTTTTGACTTAATAAATGTGAACTTTCTGTTTTCGTTCGAATTTGTCTCCTGTAAACTTGTCGATAGGACTCCTTGTGACTGAAATACTTCAAACCACAGGTAGGGCGATCGGAAGTTACTCGATATTTTAATAACAACAGTCTGTGAAAATATGTATTTTTTTTAACAGGCAAAAAGCAGTTGTCTAGCATTTCCGACAGTGCTTTAGTGCTTGTAGCTGGTAATTTGTTGGGACTGGTCTAAAGTCTGTTTTGAAGGTTTGTTGTTTTTAAAGATTTGGCGAAGTGTGTGTATATGGCTGTGTTATTGAATGGTCGTAATAGTAATGTGATGTTGTTTTATGTATTGTGTGTGTGTTGTTGTTGTTGTTATTTTTTTATTTATTTATTTTTTTTTTTGGGGGGGGGGGGGATTTGTATAGTTCTATTAGTTGTTGTTTGTAGTGGGGGCAGAGGTTGAATATATGATTTAGGTTTTCTGGTTTTTAGCAATGTGTGCAGTTTGGATGTGGGTGTCTGTTTTGATTATGTAGTTTTTCAGTTTGGTTGAATTGGCCGCTATGTATTCTATTTATTTTTTTATCTGAAAGTATAGACTTTGTAAAGCTGCGGCATTTTACGACTGGTTTATTGAAGAGGGACTTTATCCATGTGGATTTACAGTTTTAAATATTAATTTGGAAATTTTGACTTTTTATGTTTTTTCTATTGAGTGATTTATCCTAGGCTCTACTGGTACTAAAGTTAATTGTGGGTGAGGTATGTGTGGTTGCTAATGTTGCTGCTACGCCTGCTTGTTCATTTCCCTGTATGCCGGTATGGCCAAGTACCTATAGTATTGTTATTGTTTTGTTGTTTGATGTAAGATTGGAATTTATATCTATGATGCTACTAATAATGTCTGGACAAGATTTTAAGTGTTTTGAATTCGTGTTATCCAGCCTAATGAGTCCGAAATGATTAATTTTTGTTCTATTTTTAGATAGTTTGATTTGATTATAGGCACATTGTATGGCTAGAAATTCAGCTGTGGTTTGTGGTGATTGGTTCTGGTTGAGTTACCTGGATGCCTAGCCCTGTTATGTTGTTGTTTATTTGTAAAGCAATTGTGTAGATATGGGTGTGTTGTGGCCAGTTTTGTTGTACGTATTTTGTTGACATTGTTGATTTTTCTGTGTCGGCGAGCTCGAGACGGTTTAGGAATGTTGTGTGTAGTGTTGTGTTTGTGTCTGGTGGGGGTTTGTCATTTATGTATGTGTTAGTGAGTGGAGTATGTTTAATGTTTTCTAGTTTTGGGGTTTGATAAGAGTATGTAGGTGTGTGAGGTAGGGAACTAAGTGTTGGTTGTTGTTTTTAATTTTTAATATGTTGCAGGTCTTAAGTTTTGGTATTTATGGGTGATTTGTTTGTATATTGGGTTGTGTTGGGCCCCAGCCCAATAATTGAGTATTGTATAACTTCTTTTTAACGCATTATCTTTATATCAAGATATTCTGGTCTGGGGACAGGATGACCCGCATGACATAAGCAGTGACGCACACTGATATGTTTATAGTTTTATAGGCCGAGGTTGGAGGTTAATACTGTGTTTAAGTTGACACCAAACTGGCAGTATTGTTAGCTTCTTAGTTTCCAAATATTCCAATGTGGGCTGGGTCCCTGGCGGGACTCCATATCTTGTTTTTTTTTATTGTGTTGTCACTGACATGTGTACACCTCTCATCTTCATCATATGTGTTCTCTTGTCATCATTTGTTCACAGAAACACGGCCTAGAGGGATGGCGGATCCTGAACATAAGGATGAGGAGGGCACATCTCGCTCACATCTGCAACAGAAGGACGAAACATCTCACCTAAAATCCCAGGAGGTGTACGTAAAGGAGGAGTTCAAATATCAACCCACCGGGATAGAGAAAGGTAATATCTATTGTGTCAAGGTGAATTCCTCAGCAGTTGTAGATAGAGGCGACATGTACAATGACTCACTCCAGTGTTCACAATGAGCAAAAAGACTTGACATGTACATGAATTCACTCTAGTGTTGACAGTAAGTAGACTATTGATATGTACATAGACTCAATCCTATGTTGACAGTGAGTAGATAGACTTGATATGTACATTGACTTACTCCAATGTTGACAGTGTGTACATGTACTTGACATGTACATAGACTGACTCTAGTGTTTACAGTGAGTAGATAGTGAGTAGATAGAGATGATATGTACATTGACTCACTCCAGTGTTGATAGTGAGCAGATAGAGGTGACATGTACATAGACTCACTCCAGTGTTGACAGTGAGTAGATAGGGGCGAAATGCGCATAGAATCACTCCAGTGTTGACAGTGAGCAGATAGGGGCAAAATGTGCATAGAATCACTCCAGTGTTGACAGTGAGTAGCTAGGGGTGACATGTACATTGACTCACTCCAGTGTTGACAGTCAGTAGATAAAGGTGACATGTACATTGACTCACTCCAGTCTTGACAGTGAGTAGATAGAGTTGACATGTACATTGACTCACTCCAGTGGTGACAGTGAGCAGATAGAGGTGACATGTGCATTGACACACTCCAGTGTTGACAGTGATAAGATAGATGTGACATGTACATTGACTCACTCCAGTGTTGACAGTGAGTAGATAGATGTGACATGTATATTGACTCACTCTGGTGTTGACAGTGAGCAGATAGAGGTGACACGTACATTGACTCACTCCGGTTTTGACAGTGAGCATACAGAGGTGACATGTACATTGACTCACTCTGGTGTTGACAGTGAGTAGGTAGATGTGACATGTACATTGACTGACTCTAGTGTTTACAGTGAGTAGATAGTGAGTAGATAGAGATGATATGTACATTGACTCACTCCAGTGTTGATAGTGAGCAGATAGAGGTGACATGTACATAGACTCACTCCAGTGTTGACAGTGAGTAGATAGGGGCGAAATGTGCATAGAATCACTCCAGTGTTGACAGTGAGTAGATAGAGTTGACATGTACATTGACTCACTCCAGTGGTGACAGTGAGCAGATAGAGGTGACATGTGCATTGACACACTCCAGTGTTGACAGTGATAAGATAGATGTGACATGTACATTGACTCACTCCAGTGTTGACAGTGAGTAGATAGATGTGACATGTATATTGACTCACTCTGGTGTTGACAGTGAGCAGATAGAGGTGACACGTACATTGACTCACTCCGGTTTTGACAGTGAGCATACAGAGGTGACATGTACATTGACTCACTCCAGTGTTGACAGTGAGTAGGTAGATGTGACATGTACATTGACTGACTCTAGTGTTTACAGTGAGTAGATAGTGAGTAGATAGAGATGATATGTACATTGACTCACTCCAGTGTTGATAGTGAGCAGATAGAGGTGACATGTACATAGACTCACTCCAGTGTTGACAGTGAGTAGATAGATGTGACATGTATATTGACTCACTCTGGTGTTGACAGTGAGCAGATAGAGGTGACACGTACATTGACTCACTCCGGTTTTGACAGTGAGCATACAGAGGTGACATGTACATTGACTCACTCTGGTGTTGACAGTGAGTAGGTAGATGTGACATGTACATTGACTGACTCTAGTGTTTACAGTGAGTAGATAGTGAGTAGATAGAGATGATATGTACATTGACTCACTCCAGTGTTGATAGTGAGCAGATAGAGGTGACATGTACATAGACTCACTCCAGTGTTGACAGTGAGTAGATAGGGGCGAAATGTGCATAGAATCACTCCAGTGTTGACAGTGAGTAGATAGAGTTGACATGTACATTGACTCACTCCAGTGGTGACAGTGAGCAGATAGAGGTGACATGTGCATTGACTCACTCCAGTGTTGACAGTGATAAGATAGATGTGACATGTACATTGACTCACTCCGGTGTTGACAGTGAGTAGATAGATGTGACATGTACACTGACTCACTCCCGTCTTGACAGTGAGTACTGACTCACTCCCGTCTTGACAGTGAGTAGATAGAGTTGACATGTATATTGACTCACTCCGGTGTTGACAGTGAGCAGATAGAGGTGACATGTACATTGACTCACTCCAGTGTTGACAGTGAGTAGATAGAGGTGACATGTACATTGACTCACTCCAGTCTTGACAGTGAGTAGATAGTGAGTAGATAGAGATGATATGTACATTGACTCACTCCAGTGTTGATAGTGAGCAGATAGAGGTGACATGTACATAGACTCACTCCAGTGTTGACAGTGAGTAGATAGGGGCGAAATGTGCATAGAATCACTCCAGTTTTGACAGTGAGCAGATAGGGGCAAAATGTGCATAGAATCACTCCAGTGTTGACAGTGAGCAGATAGGGGCAAAATGTGCATAGAATCACTCCAGTGTTGATAGTGAGCAGATAGAGGCAACATGTACATTGACTCACTCCAGTGTTGACAGTAAGTAGATAGAGGTGGCATGTACATTGACTCACTCCAGTGTTGACAGTGAGTAGGTAGAGGTGACATGTACATTAACTCACTCCAGTGTTGACAGTGAGTAGGAAGAGGTGACATGTAACTTGACTCACTCCAGTTTTGACAGTGAGTAGATAGAGGCAACATGTACATTGACTCACTCCAGTGTTGACAGTAAGTAGACAGAGGTGACATGTACATTGGCTTACTACAGTGTTAACAGTGAGTAGATAGAGACATGTACATTGAGTCACTCCAGTGTTTACAGAGAGTAGATAGTGAGTAGATAGAGATGATATGTACATTGACTCACTCCAGTGTTGATAGTGAGCAGATAGAGGTGACATGTACATAGACTCACTCCAGTGTTGACAGTGAGTAGATACAGGTGGCGTGTACATTGACTCACTCAAGTGTTGACAGTGAGTAGATAGAGGTGACAAGTACATTGACTCACTCCAGTGTTGACAGTGAGTAGGTAGAGGTGGCATGTACATTGACTCACTCCAGTGTTGACAGTAAGTAGACAGAGGTGACATGTACACTGACTCACTCCAGTGTTGACAGTGAATAGATAGATGTGACATGTACATTAACTCACTCCAGTGTTGACAGTGAGTAGATAGAGGTGACATGTACATTGACTCACTCCAGTTTTGACAGTGAGTAGATAGAGGCAACATGTACATTGACTCACTCCAGTGTTGACAGTAAGTAGATAGAGGTGGCATGTACATTGACTCACTCCAGTGTTGACAGTAAGTAGACAGAGGTGACATGTACACTGACTCACTCCAGTGTTGATAGTGAGCAGATAGAGGTGACATGTACATTAACTCACTCCAGTGTTGACAGTGAGTAGGAAGAGGTGACATGTAACTTGACTCACTCCAGTTTTGACAGTGAGTAGATAGAGGCAACATGTACATTGACTCACTCCAGTGTTGACAGTAAGTAGACAGAGGTGACATGTACATTGGCTTACTACAGTGTTAACAGTGAGTAGATAGAGACATGTACATTGAGTCACTCCAGTGTTTACAGAGAGTAGATAGTGAGTAGATAGAGATGATATGTACATTGACTCACTCCAGTGTTGATAGTGAGCAGATAGAGGTGACATGTACATAGACTCACTCCAGTGTTGACAGTGAGTAGATACAGGTGGCGTGTACATTGACTCACTCAAGTGTTGACAGTGAGTAGATAGAGGTGACAAGTACATTGACTCACTCCAGTGTTGACAGTGAGTAGGTAGAGGTGACATGTACATTAACTCACTCCAGTGTTGACAGTGAGTAGGTAGAGGTGACATGTAACTTGACTCACTCCAGTTTTGACAGAGAGTAGATAGAGGCGACATGTACATTGACTCACTCCAGTGTTGACAGTGAGTAGATAGAGGTGACATGTACATTGACTCACTCCAGTTTTGACAGTGAGTAGATAGAGGCAACATGTACATTGACTCACTCCAGTGTTGACAGTAAGTAGATAGAGGTGGCATGTACATTGACTCACTCCAGTGTTGACAGTAAGTAGACAGAGGTGACATGTACACTGACTCACTCCAGTGTTGACAGTGAATAGATAGATGTGACATGTACATTGACTCACTCCAGTGTTAACAGTGATAAGATAGAGGTGACATGTACATTGACTTACACAAGTGTTGACAGTGAGTAGATAGATGTGACATGCTCATTGACTCGCACCAATTTTGACAGTGAGTAGATAGATGTGACATGTACATAGATAGACTCACTCCAGTGTTGACAGTGCGTAGATAGAGGTGATATGTACATTGACTCACTCCAGTGTTGACAGTGAGTAGATAGAGGTGACATGTACATTAACTTGCTCCAGTTTTGACAGTGCGTAGATAGAGGTGACATGTACGTTGGCTCACTCCAGTGTTGACAGTGAGTAGATAGAGGTGACATGTGTACAGACTCACTCCAGTGTTGACAGTGAGTAAGTAGATGTGACATGTACATTGACGCACTCCAGTGTTGACAGTGATTAGGTAGAGGTGCCATATACATTGACTTACTCCAGTGTAAATAGTTTCCTTGTATCTCTCTAAAGTGTAAAGAACTTGCCTACATTTCCCAGTACAGACTCCATATCGTGTACCATGGCCATGGCTATGCAAGTGTAATGTAACATGCATCATGGGAGCTGTGTTGACAAAACAAACGCAGCTTCATTTTGTCATTTTAGAAGATGCACATCTAGAATTTTCTCAAAATGATTTGTGTGTGTGGATTAGATGTTTTACGAAGGCTACATTATTATCACGGAGTCACGTGCGCATATTTCTATAGTCCGTTTCAGACTGTCATCTTTTGACTTAATAAATGTGAACTTTCTGTTTTCGTTCGAATTTGTCTCCTGTAAACTTGTCGATAGGACTCCTTGTGACTGAAATACTTCAAACCACAGGTAGGGCGATCGGAAGTTACTCGATATTTTAATAACAACAGTCTGTGAAAATATGTATTTTTTTTAACAGGCAAAAAGCAGTTGTCTAGCATTTCCGACAGTGCTTTAGTGCTTGTAGCTGGTAATTTGTTGGGACTGGTCTAAAGTCTGTTTTGAAGGTTTGTTGTTTTTAAAGATTTGGCGAAGTGTGTGTATATGGCTGTGTTATTGAATGGTCGTAATAGTAATGTGATGTTGTTTTATGTATTGTGTGTGTGTTGTTGTTGTTGTTATTTTTTTATTTATTTATTTTTTTTTTTGGGGGGGGGGGGGGATTTGTATAGTTCTATTAGTTGTTGTTTGTAGTGGGGGCAGAGGTTGAATATATGATTTAGGTTTTCTGGTTTTTAGCAATGTGTGCAGTTTGGATGTGGGTGTCTGTTTTGATTATGTAGTTTTTCAGTTTGGTTGAATTGGCCGCTATGTATTCTATTTATTTTTTTATCTGAAAGTATAGACTTTGTAAAGCTGCGGCATTTTACGACTGGTTTATTGAAGAGGGACTTTATCCATGTGGATTTACAGTTTTAAATATTAATTTGGAAATTTTGACTTTTTATGTTTTTTCTATTGAGTGATTTATCCTAGGCTCTACTGGTACTAAAGTTAATTGTGGGTGAGGTATGTGTGGTTGCTAATGTTGCTGCTACGCCTGCTTGTTCATTTCCCTGTATGCCGGTATGGCCAAGTACCTATAGTATTGTTATTGTTTTGTTGTTTGATGTAAGATTGGAATTTATATCTATGATGCTACTAATAATGTCTGGACAAGATTTTAAGTGTTTTGAATTCGTGTTATCCAGCCTAATGAGTCCGAAATGATTAATTTTTGTTCTATTTTTAGATAGTTTGATTTGATTATAGGCACATTGTATGGCTAGAAATTCAGCTGTGGTTTGTGGTGATTGGTTCTGGTTGAGTTACCTGGATGCCTAGCCCTGTTATGTTGTTGTTTATTTGTAAAGCAATTGTGTAGATATGGGTGTGTTGTGGCCAGTTTTGTTGTACGTATTTTGTTGACATTGTTGATTTTTCTGTGTCGGCGAGCTCGAGACGGTTTAGGAATGTTGTGTGTAGTGTTGTGTTTGTGTCTGGTGGGGGTTTGTCATTTATGTATGTGTTAGTGAGTGGAGTATGTTTAATGTTTTCTAGTTTTGGGGTTTGATAAGAGTATGTAGGTGTGTGAGGTAGGGAACTAAGTGTTGGTTGTTGTTTTTAATTTTTAATATGTTGCAGGTCTTAAGTTTTGGTATTTATGGGTGATTTGTTTGTATATTGGGTTGTGTTGGGCCCCAGCCCAATAATTGAGTATTGTATAACTTCTTTTTAACGCATTATCTTTATATCAAGATATTCTGGTCTGGGGACAGGATGACCCGCATGACATAAGCAGTGACGCACACTGATATGTTTATAGTTTTATAGGCCGAGGTTGGAGGTTAATACTGTGTTTAAGTTGACACCAAACTGGCAGTATTGTTAGCTTCTTAGTTTCCAAATATTCCAATGTGGGCTGGGTCCCTGGCGGGACTCCATATCTTGTTTTTTTTTATTGTGTTGTCACTGACATGTGTACACCTCTCATCTTCATCATATGTGTTCTCTTGTCATCATTTGTTCACAGAAACACGGCCTAGAGGGATGGCGGATCCTGAACATAAGGATGAGGAGGGCACATCTCGCTCACATCTGCAACAGAAGGACGAAACATCTCACCTAAAATCCCAGGAGGTGTACGTAAAGGAGGAGTTCAAATATCAACCCACCGGGATAGAGAAAGGTAATATCTATTGTGTCAAGGTGAATTCCTCAGCAGTTGTAGATAGAGGCGACATGTACAATGACTCACTCCAGTGTTCACAATGAGCAAAAAGACTTGACATGTACATGAATTCACTCTAGTGTTGACAGTAAGTAGACTATTGATATGTACATAGACTCAATCCTATGTTGACAGTGAGTAGATAGACTTGATATGTACATTGACTTACTCCAATGTTGACAGTGTGTACATGTACTTGACATGTACATAGACTGACTCTAGTGTTTACAGTGAGTAGATAGTGAGTAGATAGAGATGATATGTACATTGACTCACTCCAGTGTTGATAGTGAGCAGATAGAGGTGACATGTACATAGACTCACTCCAGTGTTGACAGTGAGTAGATAGGGGCGAAATGCGCATAGAATCACTCCAGTGTTGACAGTGAGCAGATAGGGGCAAAATGTGCATAGAATCACTCCAGTGTTGACAGTGAGTAGCTAGGGGTGACATGTACATTGACTCACTCCAGTGTTGACAGTCAGTAGATAAAGGTGACATGTACATTGACTCACTCCAGTGTTGACAGTGAGTAGATAGAGTTGACATGTACATTGACTCACTCCAGTGGTGACAGTGAGCAGATAGAGGTGACATGTGCATTGACACACTCCAGTGTTGACAGTGATAAGATAGATGTGACATGTACATTGACTCACTCCAGTGTTGACAGTGAGTAGATAGATGTGACATGTATATTGACTCACTCTGGTGTTGACAGTGAGCAGATAGAGGTGACACGTACATTGACTCACTCCGGTTTTGACAGTGAGCATACAGAGGTGACATGTACATTGACTCACTCTGGTGTTGACAGTGAGTAGGTAGATGTGACATGTACATTGACTGACTCTAGTGTTTACAGTGAGTAGATAGTGAGTAGATAGAGATGATATGTACATTGACTCACTCCAGTGTTGATAGTGAGCAGATAGAGGTGACATGTACATAGACTCACTCCAGTGTTGACAGTGAGTAGATAGGGGCGAAATGTGCATAGAATCACTCCAGTGTTGACAGTGAGCAGATAGGGGCAAAATGTGCATAGAATCACTCCAGTCTTGACAGTGAGTAGATAGAGTTGACATGTACATTGACTCACTCCAGTGGTGACAGTGAGCAGATAGAGGTGACATGTGCATTGACTCACTCCAGTGTTGACAGTGATAAGATAGATGTGACATGTACATTGACTCACTCCGGTGTTGACAGTGAGTAGATAGATGTGACATGTACACTGACTCACTCCCGTCTTGACAGTGAGTACTGACTCACTCCCGTCTTGACAGTGAGTAGATAGAGTTGACATGTATATTGACTCACTCCGGTGTTGACAGTGAGCAGATAGAGGTGACATGTACATTGACTCACTCCAGTGTTGACAGTGAGTAGATAGAGGTGACATGTACATTGACTCACTCCAGTCTTGACAGTGAGTAGATAGTGAGTAGATAGAGATGATATGTACATTGACTCACTCCAGTGTTGATAGTGAGCAGATAGAGGTGACATGTACATAGACTCACTCCAGTGTTGACAGTGAGTAGATAGGGGCGAAATGTGCATAGAATCACTCCAGTTTTGACAGTGAGCAGATAGGGGCAAAATGTGCATAGAATCACTCCAGTGTTGACAGTGAGCAGATAGGGGCAAAATGTGCATAGAATCACTCCAGTGTTGATAGTGAGCAGATAGAGGCAACATGTACATTGACTCACTCCAGTGTTGACAGTAAGTAGATAGAGGTGGCATGTACATTGACTCACTCCAGTGTTGACAGTGAGTAGATAGAGGTGACATGTACATTGACTCACTCCAGTCTTGACAGTGAGTAGATAGTGAGTAGATAGAGATGATATGTACATTGACTCACTCCAGTGTTGATAGTGAGCAGATAGAGGTGACATGTACATAGACTCACTCCAGTGTTGACAGTGAGTAGATAGGGGCGAAATGTGCATAGAATCACTCCAGTTTTGACAGTGAGCAGATAGGGGCAAAATGTGCATAGAATCACTCCAGTGTTGACAGTGAGCAGATAGGGGCAAAATGTGCATAGAATCACTCCAGTGTTGATAGTGAGCAGATAGAGGCAACATGTACATTGACTCACTCCAGTGTTGACAGTAAGTAGATAGAGGTGGCATGTACATTGACTCACTCCAGTGTTGACAGTGAGTAGGTAGAGGTGACATGTACATTAACTCACTCCAGTGTTGACAGTGAGTAGGAAGAGGTGACATGTAACTTGACTCACTCCAGTTTTGACAGTGAGTAGATAGAGGCAACATGTACATTGACTCACTCCAGTGTTGACAGTAAGTAGACAGAGGTGACATGTACATTGGCTTACTACAGTGTTAACAGTGAGTAGATAGAGACATGTACATTGAGTCACTCCAGTGTTTACAGAGAGTAGATAGATGTGACATGTACATTGACTCACTCCAGTGTTAACAGTGATAAGATAGAGGTGACATGTACATTGACTTACACAAGTGTTGACAGTGAGTAGATAGATGTGACATGCTCATTGACTCGCACCAATTTTGACAGTGAGTAGATAGATGTGACATGTACATAGATAGACTCACTCCAGTGTTGACAGTGCGTAGATAGAGGTGATATGTACATTGACTCACTCCAGTGTTGACAGTGAGTAGATAGAGGTGACATGTACATTAACTTGCTCCAGTTTTGACAGTGCGTAGATAGAGGTGACATGTACGTTGGCTCACTCCAGTGTTGACAGTGAGTAGATAGAGGTGACATGTGTACAGACTCACTCCAGTGTTGACAGTGAGTAAGTAGATGTGACATGTACATTGACGCACTCCAGTGTTGACAGTGATTAGGTAGAGGTGCCATATACATTGACTTACTCCAGTGTAAATAGTTTCCTTGTATCTCTCTAAAGTGTAAAGAACTTGCCTACATTTCCCAGTACAGACTTCATATCGTGTACCATGGCCATGGCTATGCAAGTGTAATGTAACATGCATCATGGGAGCTGTGTTGACAAAACAAACGCAGCTTCATTTTGTCATTTTAGAAGATGCACATCTAGAATTTTCTCAAAATGATTTGTGTGTGTGGATTAGATGTTTTACGAAGGCTACATTATTATCACGGAGTCACGTGCGCATATTTCTATAGTCCGTTTCAGACTGTCATCTTTTGACTTAATAAATGTGAACTTTCTGTTTTCGTTCGAATTTGTCTCCTGTAAACTTGTCGATAGGACTCCTTGTGACTGAAATACTTCAAACCACAGGTAGGGCGATCGGAAGTTACTCGATATTTTAATAACAACAGTCTGTGAAAATATGTATTTTTTTTAACAGGCAAAAAGCAGTTGTCTAGCATTTCCGACAGTGCTTTAGTGCTTGTAGCTGGTAATTTGTTGGGACTGGTCTAAAGTCTGTTTTGAAGGTTTGTTGTTTTTAAAGATTTGGCGAAGTGTGTGTATATGGCTGTGTTATTGAATGGTCGTAATAGTAATGTGATGTTGTTTTATGTATTGTGTGTGTGTTGTTGTTGTTGTTATTTTTTTATTTATTTATTTTTTTTTTGGGGGGGGGGGGGGGGGGATTTGTATAGTTCTATTAGTTGTTGTTTGTAGTGGGGGCAGAGGTTGAATATATGATTTAGGTTTTCTGGTTTTTAGCAATGTGTGCAGTTTGGATGTGGGTGTCTGTTTTGATTATGTAGTTTTTCATTTTGGTTGAATTGGCCGCTATGTATTCTATTTATTTTTTTATCTGAAAGTATAGACTTTGTAAAGCTGCTGCATTTTACGACTGGTTTATTGAAGAGGGACTTTATCCATGTGGATTTACAGTTTTAAATATTAATTTGGAAATTTTGACTTTTTATGTTTTTTCTATTGAGTGATTTATCCTAGGCTCTACTGGTACTAAAGTTAATTGTGGGTGAGGTATGTGTGGTTGCTAATGTTGCTGCTACGCCTGCTTGTTCATTTCCCTGTATGCCGGTATGGCCAAGTACCTATAGTATTGTTATTGTTTTGTTGTTTGATGTAAGATTGGAATTTATATCTATGATGCTACTAATAATGTCTGGACAAGATTTTAAGTGTTTTGAATTCGTGTTATCCAGCCTAATGAGTCCGAAATGATTAATTTTTGTTCTATTTTTAGATAGTTTGATTTGATTATAGGCACATTGTATGGCTAGAAATTCAGCTGTGGTTTGTGGTGATTGGTTCTGGTTGAGTTACCTGGATGCCTAGCCCTGTTATGTTGTTGTTTATTTGTAAAGCAATTGTGTAGATATGGGTGTGTTGTGGCCAGTTTTGTTGTACGTATTTTGTTGACATTGTTGATTTTTCTGTGTCGGCGAGCTCGAGACGGTTTAGGAATGTTGTGTGTAGTGTTGTGTTTGTGTCTGGTGGGGGTTTGTCATTTATGTATGTGTTAGTGAGTGGAGTATGTTTAATGTTTTCTAGTTTTGGGGTTTGATAAGAGTATGTAGGTGTGTGAGGTAGGGAACTAAGTGTTGGTTGTTGTTTTTAATTTTTAATATGTTGCAGGTCTTAAGTTTTGGTATTTATGGGTGATTTGTTTGTATATTGGGTTGTGTTGGGCCCCAGCCCAATAATTGAGTATTGTATAACTTCTTTTTAACGCATTATCTTTATATCAAGATATTCTGGTCTGGGGACAGGATGACCCGCATGACATAAGCAGTGACGCACACTGATATGTTTATAGTTTTATAGGCCGAGGTTGGAGGTTAATACTGTGTTTAAGTTGACACCAAACTGGCAGTATTGTTAGCTTCTTAGTTTCCAAATATTCCAATGTGGGCTGGGTCCCTGGCGGGACTCCATATCTTGTTTTTTTTTATTGTGTTGTCACTGACATGTGTACACCTCTCATCTTCATCATATGTGTTCTCTTGTCATCATTTGTTCACAGAAACACGGCCTAGAGGGATGGCGGATCCTGAACATAAGGATGAGGAGGGCACATCTCGCTCACATCTGCAACAGAAGGACGAAACATCTCACCTAAAATCCCAGGAGGTGTACGTAAAGGAGGAGTTCAAATATCAACCCACCGGGATAGAGAAAGGTAATATCTATTGTGTCAAGGTGAATTCCTCAGCAGTTGTAGATAGAGGCGACATGTACAATGACTCACTCCAGTGTTCACAATGAGCAAAAAGACTTGACATGTACATGAATTCACTCTAGTGTTGACAGTAAGTAGACTATTGATATGTACATAGACTCAATCCTATGTTGACAGTGAGTAGATAGACTTGATATGTACATTGACTTACTCCAATGTTGACAGTGTGTACATGTACTTGACATGTACATAGACTGACTCTAGTGTTTACAGTGAGTAGATAGTGAGTAGATAGAGATGATATGTACATTGACTCACTCCAGTGTTGATAGTGAGCAGATAGAGGTGACATGTACATAGACTCACTCCAGTGTTGACAGTGAGTAGATAGGGGCGAAATGCGCATAGAATCACTCCAGTGTTGACAGTGAGCAGATAGGGGCAAAATGTGCATAGAATCACTCCAGTGTTGACAGTGAGTAGCTAGGGGTGACATGTACATTGACTCACTCCAGTGTTGACAGTCAGTAGATAAAGGTGACATGTACATTGACTCACTCCAGTGTTGACAGTGAGTAGATAGAGTTGACATGTACATTGACTCACTCCAGTGGTGACAGTGAGCAGATAGAGGTGACATGTGCATTGACACACTCCAGTGTTGACAGTGATAAGATAGATGTGACATGTACATTGACTCACTCCAGTGTTGACAGTGAGTAGATAGATGTGACATGTATATTGACTCACTCTGGTGTTGACAGTGAGCAGATAGAGGTGACACGTACATTGACTCACTCCGGTTTTGACAGTGAGCATACAGAGGTGACATGTACATTGACTCACTCTGGTGTTGACAGTGAGTAGGTAGATGTGACATGTACATTGACTGACTCTAGTGTTTACAGTGAGTAGATAGTGAGTAGATAGAGATGATATGTACATTGACTCACTCCAGTGTTGATAGTGAGCAGATAGAGGTGACATGTACATAGACTCACTCCAGTGTTGACAGTGAGTAGATAGGGGCGAAATGTGCATAGAATCACTCCAGTGTTGACAGTGAGCAGATAGGGGCAAAATGTGCATAGAATCACTCCAGTCTTGACAGTGAGTAGATAGAGTTGACATGTACATTGACTCACTCCAGTGGTGACAGTGAGCAGATAGAGGTGACATGTGCATTGACTCACTCCAGTGTTGACAGTGATAAGATAGATGTGACATGTACATTGACTCACTCCGGTGTTGACAGTGAGTAGATAGATGTGACATGTACACTGACTCACTCCCGTCTTGACAGTGAGTACTGACTCACTCCCGTCTTGACAATGAGTAGATAGATTTGACATGTATATTGACTCACTCCGGTGTTGACAGTGAGCAGATAGAGGTGACATGTACATTGACTCACTCCAGTGTTGACAGTGAGTAGATAGAGGTGACATGTACATTGACTCACTCCAGTCTTGACAGTGAGTAGATAGTGAGTAGATAGAGATGATATGTACATTGACTCACTCCAGTGTTGATAGTGAGCAGATAGAGGTGACATGTACATAGACTCACTCCAGTGTTGACAGTGAGTAGATAGGGGCGAAATGTGCATAGAATCACTCCAGTTTTGACAGTGAGCAGATAGGGGCAAAATGTGCATAGAATCACTCCAGTGTTGACAGTGAGCAGATAGGGGCAAAATGTGCATAGAATCACTCCAGTGTTGATAGTGAGCAGATAGAGGCAACATGTACATTGACTCACTCCAGTGTTGACAGTAAGTAGATAGAGGTGGCATGTACATTGACTCACTCCAGTGTTGACAGTGAGTAGGTAGAGGTGACATGTACATTAACTCACTCCAGTGTTGACAGTGAGTAGGAAGAGGTGACATGTAACTTGACTCACTCCAGTTTTGACAGTGAGTAGATAGAGGCAACATGTACATTGACTCACTCCAGTGTTGACAGTAAGTAGACAGAGGTGACATGTACATTGGCTTACTACAGTGTTAACAGTGAGTAGATAGAGACATGTACATTGAGTCACTCCAGTGTTTACAGAGAGTAGATAGATGTGACATGTACATTGACTCACTCCAGTGTTAACAGTGATAAGATAGAGGTGACATGTACATTGACTTACACAAGTGTTGACAGTGAGTAGATAGATGTGACATGCTCATTGACTCGCACCAATTTTGACAGTGAGTAGATAGATGTGACATGTACATAGATAGACTCACTCCAGTGTTGACAGTGCGTAGATAGAGGTGATATGTACATTGACTCACTCCAGTGTTGACAGTGAGTAGATAGAGGTGACATGTACATTAACTTGCTCCAGTTTTGACAGTGCGTAGATAGAGGTGACATGTACGTTGGCTCACTCCAGTGTTGACAGTGAGTAGATAGAGGTGACATGTGTACAGACTCACTCCAGTGTTGACAGTGAGTAAGTAGATGTGACATGTACATTGACGCACTCCAGTGTTGACAGTGATTAGGTAGAGGTGCCATATACATTGACTTACTCCAGTGTAAATAGTTTCCTTGTATCTCTCTAAAGTGTAAAGAACTTGCCTACATTTCCCAGTACAGACTTCATATCGTGTACCATGGCCATGGCTATGCAAGTGTAATGTAACATGCATCATGGGAGCTGTGTTGACAAAACAAACGCAGCTTCATTTTGTCATTTTAGAAGATGCACATCTAGAATTTTCTCAAAATGATTTGTGTGTGTGGATTAGATGTTTTACGAAGGCTACATTATTATCACGGAGTCACGTGCGCATATTTCTATAGTCCGTTTCAGACTGTCATCTTTTGACTTAATAAATGTGAACTTTCTGTTTTCGTTCGAATTTGTCTCCTGTAAACTTGTCGATAGGACTCCTTGTGACTGAAATACTTCAAACCACAGGTAGGGCGATCGGAAGTTACTCGATATTTTAATAACAACAGTCTGTGAAAATATGTATTTTTTTTAACAGGCAAAAAGCAGTTGTCTAGCATTTCCGACAGTGCTTTAGTGCTTGTAGCTGGTAATTTGTTGGGACTGGTCTAAAGTCTGTTTTGAAGGTTTGTTGTTTTTAAAGATTTGGCGAAGTGTGTGTATATGGCTGTGTTATTGAATGGTCGTAATAGTAATGTGATGTTGTTTTATGTATTGTGTGTGTGTTGTTGTTGTTGTTATTTTTTTATTTATTTATTTTTTTTTGGGGGGGGGGGGGGGGGGATTTGTATAGTTCTATTAGTTGTTGTTTGTAGTGGGGGCAGAGGTTGAATATATGATTTAGGTTTTCTGGTTTTTAGCAATGTGTGCAGTTTGGATGTGGGTGTCTGTTTTGATTATGTAGTTTTTCATTTTGGTTGAATTGGCCGCTATGTATTCTATTTATTTTTTTATCTGAAAGTATAGACTTTGTAAAGCTGCTGCATTTTACGACTGGTTTATTGAAGAGGGACTTTATCCATGTGGATTTACAGTTTTAAATATTAATTTGGAAATTTTGACTTTTTATGTTTTTTCTATTGAGTGATTTATCCTAGGCTCTACTGGTACTAAAGTTAATTGTGGGTGAGGTATGTGTGGTTGCTAATGTTGCTGCTACGCCTGCTTGTTCATTTCCCTGTATGCCGGTATGGCCAAGTACCTATAGTATTGTTATTGTTTTGTTGTTTGATGTAAGATTGGAATTTATATCTATGATGCTACTAATAATGTCTGGACAAGATTTTAAGTGTTTTGAATTCGTGTTATCCAGCCTAATGAGTCCGAAATGATTAATTTTTGTTCTATTTTTAGATAGTTTGATTTGATTATAGGCACATTGTATGGCTAGAAATTCAGCTGTGGTTTGTGGTGATTGGTTCTGGTTGAGTTACCTGGATGCCTAGCCCTGTTATGTTGTTGTTTATTTGTAAAGCAATTGTGTAGATATGGGTGTGTTGTGGCCAGTTTTGTTGTACGTATTTTGTTGACATTGTTGATTTTTCTGTGTCGGCGAGCTCGAGACGGTTTAGGAATGTTGTGTGTAGTGTTGTGTTTGTGTCTGGTGGGGGTTTGTCATTTATGTATGTGTTAGTGAGTGGAGTATGTTTAATGTTTTCTAGTTTTGGGGTTTGATAAGAGTATGTAGGTGTGTGAGGTAGGGAACTAAGTGTTGGTTGTTGTTTTTAATTTTTAATATGTTGCAGGTCTTAAGTTTTGGTATTTATGGGTGATTTGTTTGTATATTGGGTTGTGTTGGGCCCCAGCCCAATAATTGAGTATTGTATAACTTCTTTTTAACGCATTATCTTTATATCAAGATATTCTGGTCTGGGGACAGGATGACCCGCATGACATAAGCAGTGACGCACACTGATATGTTTATAGTTTTATAGGCCGAGGTTGGAGGTTAATACTGTGTTTAAGTTGACACCAAACTGGCAGTATTGTTAGCTTCTTAGTTTCCAAATATTCCAATGTGGGCTGGGTCCCTGGCGGGACTCCATATCTTGTTTTTTTTTATTGTGTTGTCACTGACATGTGTACACCTCTCATCTTCATCATATGTGTTCTCTTGTCATCATTTGTTCACAGAAACACGGCCTAGAGGGATGGCGGATCCTGAACATAAGGATGAGGAGGGCACATCTCGCTCACATCTGCAACAGAAGGACGAAACATCTCACCTAAAATCCCAGGAGGTGTACGTAAAGGAGGAGTTCAAATATCAACCCACCGGGATAGAGAAAGGTAATATCTATTGTGTCAAGGTGAATTCCTCAGCAGTTGTAGATAGAGGCGACATGTACAATGACTCACTCCAGTGTTCACAATGAGCAAAAAGACTTGACATGTACATGAATTCACTCTAGTGTTGACAGTAAGTAGACTATTGATATGTACATAGACTCAATCCTATGTTGACAGTGAGTAGATAGACTTGATATGTACATTGACTTACTCCAATGTTGACAGTGTGTACATGTACTTGACATGTACATAGACTGACTCTAGTGTTTACAGTGAGTAGATAGTGAGTAGATAGAGATGATATGTACATTGACTCACTCCAGTGTTGATAGTGAGCAGATAGAGGTGACATGTACATAGACTCACTCCAGTGTTGACAGTGAGTAGATAGGGGCGAAATGCGCATAGAATCACTCCAGTGTTGACAGTGAGCAGATAGGGGCAAAATGTGCATAGAATCACTCCAGTGTTGACAGTGAGTAGCTAGGGGTGACATGTACATTGACTCACTCCAGTGTTGACAGTCAGTAGATAAAGGTGACATGTACATTGACTCACTCCAGTCTTGACAGTGAGTAGATAGAGTTGACATGTACATTGACTCACTCCAGTGGTGACAGTGAGCAGATAGAGGTGACATGTGCATTGACTCACTCCAGTGTTGACAGTGATAAGATAGATGTGACATGTACATTGACTCACTCCGGTGTTGACAGTGAGTAGATAGATGTGACATGTACACTGACTCACTCCGGTGTTGACAGTGAGTAGATAGATGTGACATGTACATTGACTGACTCTAGTGTTTACAGTGAGTAGATAGTGAGTAGATAGAGATGATATCTACATTGACTCACTCCAGTGTTGACAGTGAGTAGATAGGGGCGAAATGTGCATAGAATCACTCCAGTGTTGACAGTGAGCAGATAGGGGCAAAATGTGCATAGAATCACTCCAGTGTTGACAGTGAGTAGCTAGGGGTGACATGTACATTGAATCACTCCAGTGTTGACAGTGAGTATATAGAGGTGACATGTACATTGACTCACTCCAGTCTTGACAGTGAGTAGATAGAGTTGACATGTACATTGACTCACTCCAGTGGTGACACTGAGCAGATAGAGGTGACATGTGCATTGACTCACTCCAGTGTTGACAGTGATAAGATAGATGTGACATGTACATTGACTCACTCCGGTGTTGACAGTGAGTAGATAGATGTGACATGTACACTGACTCACTCCCGTCTTGACAGTGAGTAGATAGAGTTGACATGTATATTGACTCACTCCGGTGTTGACAGTGATAAGATAGATGTGACATGTACATCGACTCACTCCAGTGTTGACAGTGAGCAGATAGAGGTGACATGTACATTGACTCACTCCGGTGTTGACAGTGATAAGATAGATGTGACATGTACATTGACTCACTCCAGTGTTGACAGTGATAAGATAGATGTGACATGTACATTGACTCACTCCAGTGTTGACAGTGAGCAGACAGAGGTGACATGTACATTGACTCACTCCGGTGTTGACAGTGATAAGATAGATGTGACATGTACATTGACTCACTCCAGTCTTGACAGTGAGTAGATAGAGTTGACATGTACATTGACTCACTCCAGTGTTGACAGTGAGCAGATAGAGGTGACATGTACATTGACTCACTCCGGTGTTGACAGTGATAAGATAGATGTGACATGTACATTGACTCACTCCAGTGTTGACAGTGAGCAGATAGAGGTGACATGTACATTGACTCACTCCTGTGTTGACAGTCAGTAGATAGATGTGACATGTACATTGACTCACTCCAGTTTTGACAGAGAGTAGATAGAGGCAACATGTACATTGACTCACTCCATTTTTGACAGTGAGTAGATAGAGGTGGCATGTACATTGACTCACTCAAGTGTTGACAGTGCGTAGATAGAGGTGACAAGTACATTGACTCACTCCAGTGTTGACAGTGAGTAGGTAGAGGTGACATGTACATTAACTCACTCCAGTGTTGACAGTGAGTAGGAAGAGGTGACATGTAACTTGACTCACTCTAGTTTTGACAGAGAGTAGATAGAGGCGACATGTACATTGACTCACTCCAGTGTTGACAGTGAGTAGGTAGAGGTGACATGTACATTGACTCACTCCGGTGTTGACAGTGATAAGATAGATGTGACATGTACATTGACTCACTCCAGTCTTGACAGTGAGTAGATAGAGTTGACATGTACATTGACTCACTCCAGTGTTGACAGTGAGCAGATAGAGGTGACATTTACATTGACTCACTCCGGTGTTGACAGTGATAAGATAGATGTGACATGCACATTGACTCACTCCAGTGTTGACAGTGAGCAGATAGAGGTGACATGTACATTGACTCACTCCAGTGTTGACAGTCAGTAGATAGATGTGACATGTACATTGACTCACTCCAGTTTTGACAGAGAGTAGATAGAGGCAACATGTACATTGACTCACTCCATTTTTGACAGTGAGTAGATGGAGGTGGCATGTACATTGACTCACTCAAGTGTTGACAGTGCGTAGATAGAGGTGACAAGTACATTGACTCACTCCAGTGTTGACAGTGAGTAGGTAGAGGTGACATGTACATTAACTCACTCCAGTGTTGACAGTGAGTAGGAAGAGGTGACATGTAACTTGACTCACTCTAGTTTTGACAGAGAGTAGATAGAGGCGACATGTACATTGACTCACTCCAGTGTTGACAGTGAGTAGGTAGAGGTGACATGTACATTGACTCACTCCGGTGTTGACAGTGATAAGATAGATGTGACATGTACATTGACTCACTCCAGTCTTGACAGTGAGTAGATAGAGTTGACATGTACATTGACTCACTCCAGTGTTGACAGTGAGCAGATAGAGGTGACATTTACATTGACTCACTCCGGTGTTGACAGTGATAAGATAGATGTGACATGCACATTGACTCACTCCAGTGTTGACAGTGAGCAGATAGAGGTGACATGTACATTGACTCACTCCTGTGTTGACAGTCAGTAGATAGATGTGACATGTACATTGACTCACTCCAGTTTTGACAGAGAGTAGATAGAGGCAACATGTACATTGACTCACTCCATTTTTGACAGTGAGTAGATGGAGGTGGCATGTACATTGACTCACTCAAGTGTTGACAGTGCGTAGATAGAGGTGACAAGTACATTGACTCACTCCAGTGTTGACAGTGAGTAGGTAGAGGTGACATGTACATTAACTCACTCCAGTGTTGACAGTGAGTAGGAAGAGGTGACATGTAACTTGACTCACTCTAGTTTTGACAGAGAGTAGATAGAGGCGACATGTACATTGACTCACTCCAGTGTTGACAGTGAGTAGGTAGAGGTGACATGTACATTGAGTCACTCCAGTGTTGACAGTGAGTAGATAGAGGTGACATGTACATTGACTCACTCCAGTGTTGACAGTGAGTAGGTAGAGATGACATGTACATTGACTTACTCCAGTGTTGACAGTGAATAGATAGAGGTGACATGTACATTGACTCACTCCGGTGTTGACAGTGAATAGATAGATGTGACATGTACATTGACTCACTCCAGTGTTGACAGTGAATAGATAGATGTGACATGTACATTGACTCACTCCAGTGTTGACAGTGAGTAGATGGATGTGACATGTATACATTGACCCACTCCAGTGTTGACAGTGAGTAGGTAGAGCTGACATGTACATTGACTCACTCCAGTGTTGACAGTGAATAGATAGAGGTGACATGTACATTGGCTTACTACAGTGTTGACAGTGAGTAGATAGAGACATGTACATTGAGTCACTCCAGTGTTGACAGAGAGTAGATAGATGTGACATGTACATTGACTAACTTCAGAGTTGACGGTTTAGGGAATGAGGAAATATTTCACAGAAAACTCTTTGTATCCAAATGTTGGGTAGTAAACTAATCCCTGCTGTAAAGGGATTTCAATTAGATAGTTCTTGCGTAACAGTTATTATGATACAAGCAGAAACAATGTCAACGACTAGACATTTCTTGTTTAAATGATCCGGCAGACCTTGAATGAATTGAAAATACTAATGTATTTTATCTCCCTTTACAGGTTCAGGATCACACTCAAGTGGATACAGTAAGAACACATTAACAATGCAGTAGCTGTCACATCTAATTGCTAAAAAGATATCCGAGAGATATTCAAACTGTACTTTACGATTGTAGCTGTTATGCATTATTCATTCGCACATCAAGAAAAAACTAAAAATGTACAATAGTGTTGAGGTCGGACTCCCGGCAATCTCCAACATCAGAAGCAGGTTTATAAGATATATTCAACCTAAGAGACAACAATCATTTGGAGATAAGGTTTAATCAATATTATGACAATAATGTATATGGAAGTGTTTGGTGGAAACATAGTTTAATATTCATTCAGAGACGTAGCCGAATAGTTGATGTGGTCGCTCTAGCATCATGAATCACGTTGAATACAACAGGTGGTGCGAGCAGAGAACAGAATACACCCCATCCACTTAATTGTCAGCGGCCGAGTGCAGACACAAATCCAATTTTAGCAGTCGTATAAATTCTCAAAAATATCAAGAGGATTATATGAAGCGTTAACATAGTTCACAGCCCAGGGTTATTGGGTGAATTACGTACATACCCATGAAGATCCGGGTTAGCCTTCGTCTCCAGCAACCCATGCGTATACGTACGAGGCGACTAATGGGATCGGGTTGTCAGACTCGCCGACCTGGTTGATGCATGTCATCATATCTCAGTTACGACACACATTTGTTCATGAAGACAATTCTAACCCGGATATTGGTGGGTTACTTAATCAACACTTCTTATTGTAACACTTAATTAACACTTACTATGGGTGAAGCCATGTATGTTGATAAACTACACACACCGTGTCAACTGACAACTGTACTACCATGCAGTCTCTTGGCCCACACCTTGGCGATTTTTCATTCAAAAAGTGTGCAAATATATCTGTATAGCAGCACATTTATGAAACTCTGCCTCGTTACCTGGTGATTTGTCATTGGCCAGTACTGACCACGCCTCTCCCGCCATGTACACCAAAAACAATGTAACACAAAAAGAACATTGTTTTAGGTCAACATATCAGACTATATCAAAACATAACCGCCACAATGAAGTACAACGTTGATGTAACAGTTCGCCTCTATAACAAATACCTCAATACGAAACAGCATTCTCCCTCGCCGTTATGTGGCTTATATATTTCCGAAACGGCCTCAGATTGAATTCTCTCAATCACTAACTCACTCAATCTTTCACTCACTCACTCAGTCACCATAACGTCAAGGTATAATTAGTCCTCACCGTTAGGTAGCTTGCATATTACCGATACAGCTTCAGATTGAATTCTCTCACTCACTCACTCACTCACTCGCTCACTCACTCACTCACTCACCATAACGTCAATGTATAATTAGTCCCCGGCGTTATGTGGCTTATATATTACCGAATAATTGATTGACCTCTCTTACTCACTCATCCCCCTCACTCTCTTTCTCTCTCACTCACTATAAAGTCAGACCATGATTTACTTCGTCTTCCTCAATTAATGTCCACGTTATTATTTCTTTACACAAAATGAATTCAATATATTTCACACAAATGTTCCTATAAAGTATGGCCATTGCTATTATGAATAACAAATAACCCTTGCAAATATAATTAAAGCGTAGGTATTCTTTTTACGAAAAGCGTCTTTTAATCACTATATAGATTTTTTTCCAAAATAAAGACGCACGGTGATAAGGTAAACTTCCTTAACCAATGCAGTAGGCTTAATGTAGACCTTAGCCTGCAATTTGAATCAAAATGAGGCCAGTTTACATATTTTTTGACTGTCAGCCAATGACGCTCCTGTGATGTTTACACAATACAATTAAGAATATTATTCATGTTCACTTAATTTTCATTCCCTGTGATATGTAAGTTTAAGGATTCAATCTCGTCATTATTAAATCTATCTTAAAGTGGCGGCTGGCTGGTGTGAGGTTTGGGCCTAGGTCAACTAGCGCTTGATCTGTACAAACAGTTGAGCGCCAAACTATGCCATGCTCCAAGCCAGACACGTCACAATGACGTCATAGGTCGCACCTTGGTGGCCGTAGTGTCGCCGGTCATGGCATTTCATGACCGGCAGTGAGATGTGTCACTCGTGTTAGGACGTAATCGGTGGGTAAGTTATCTATTTCTACTTTTGGGAAATTAGATGAAACAGAAATTGTACATATAGTAAGATTGATGTACAACAGAATGAATGTTGTAGGAATCAGATGCTTGCTTCACACAGTGTTTACGCCCAGACAGTTGTTTAGCCTGTCAGAAACAAACGTCTGCATGTAAACATTTCTAAATAGCGTTTCAACCGATAGGCTTGTTCTATTTTATCAGTTCTGTTTTATCAATCTTTGTCACCTTATTTTGTCACATATTTGTATCCTTGTTCTTTATCAAACAAAACACCGTCTAACACATGAAGTACTATTGTGTTGGCTGTAATTTCGGCCTCAGATAGTAAGCTGATCTGTGATGATTGTACTACCGCCATCGCTTGCTACATGAAAATTATGACAGCGCTACATAGGAAAGTTTGCCCGACATAGAATTACAACTGTGTTGCACAAGCTCCGAGTCAAGTAGACCTGTTGCTCTTTACAGTGCTTTATCATTACATTGTCATAACTGAAATATTAATTTGTTTCATGAGGTATGTCTATATTTGAATTTAAGGAATTACTGAAAATACAATAAACACTGCAACCCGACACACCAAAATCATGCCCTGAGTAAACGCTGCATCAAACGTAAAATAATTATTTTAATTACATAATGCTCCCTTGTCAACAGGACGATTATTTGTGTCGTTAGAAAATAGAAACCTCTCGTGAGATCAGTTTATTCTGATGTAAAAAGGGATTACTGACAATTGAAGTTATGGCAGTGTTTTCATAGACATGCCAGAGGTATCGCTGTAACTGGAATATTGTTGAGTGTGGCGTTAAACAACAAACCAATCAACCAACCTTAAGAAGAGAATAGATCTAATTGCAACAATTTCAGTATAAATAATGCAGTATTAAGTTAGAGTTTCTGAATGAACATTATCTTCTGATTAAAACAGACGTTGAAATGCACGACAAATTTACTACTATACTATTACTATATCAAAATTTATAACAGTATGCACTGATATCCACAGACAGCAAACACCTGGCAACCATACAACTGATTAATGATTTTATCATATGCTTGATTTTCAACAGAAATTATCTCAAGTTAAAGATATTGTACTAACGCTTTAAAAGTCAGCAATTTAAGAATACTTCTACGTGTATAGGTCTATATTATTTTTAAAACATTTCAATTCCAAACTGCTGATGTGTAACTTAGACATCTTATCTTCAAACATGGTAGGAGTCTGTCATGTCGTTCCAAATTCATTCCTTCCCCCTGTTTTCATTGAACCAATTCATTTTACACAAATAACCCAACCACAGATTCTGTTCGACAAACTGTTGCAGGAAACTGTGATTGTTAGAAAGACACTTTCAAGTTTCTCGTATCAAGAATCAGTTTTTTTAATTTTCAATCAGACTTCATTATACAAACTCCGTATATTTTGACTTTCATTTTATTTCTGTTGTAAAATTAAAGACACACGGGGTAGATGGGCAACAATCTCAGTGTTTGTTGTACGAGGGATTTATCCAGGATTCTAAACTAAGACAGATTGGGAACGAAGTGTTATTTTGTTCAAAATTTGGATTATTAAGTTCTTAATTTCTTAAATTCAGTTGTTGTTTTTTGTAACGTTGTATTTAACAATTGTAAAGTCAGTGTAATAATATCAAACAAAGCATTAAAACTCTTCCTGTGTGTTGTCCTGGTATCAGTGGAATACAGCTTACCCATACAAAGCCGTACGGTTAGACGAATTAATGATAGATATATTAACATGGATTTGGACTGTTTTTATTCCGATTTGGGAATGTTTACTGACATTTGCAGCCGAATATCGGCTTCTGAGCAGGTCCATAGTTATTACCCCTGTGTTAGTGTATATCATGTCATCTATATTATGTCACTTAGACCCCCCGTGTGAAACAGGTCTCCGGCAACCCATGCTTGCCGTAAAAGGTGACTATGCTTGTGAGAGGCGACTAACGGGACCGGGTGGTCAGACTCGCTGACTTGGTTGATGCATGTCATCGTATCCCGATTGCGTGGAACGATGCTCATGATGTCAGTCGCTCGATGGTCTGGTCGAGCCTTGTTTATTTACTGACCGCTGTCACATACCTGAAATATATTGCTGAGTAAACAACAAACAAATCATTTATAGCCATTTACCAATCACTGAAATAGGCCTACCTGATATTTAAACCTTTGCTACAAACACATTCATGAGTGAACAAGTCTAGGGGGATTCTACTCCGAAAATGTCCTATAAACAGTCTCTGCAATTTGATACATGTTTTATCCTATTAATTTATCAACAAATCAACAGTTGCACTAATAGTATCATCATTTGTTTCATAAAGGTAAATTCAACAAGCAGTTGTATTGACACGCTGGATAGATGAACAACAATATATACTTGTGTTGTAATTTTATGAGTCATTTTATCTATTTGACAATCACAAAACTATATATTTACACTTTCGCTATAATAAACGTATTTCAAATCTAGTTCTGTAGTAAACGTTTCAAAAGGCTTCAAATTTGTGGAATGGCAAAACTGGTCTGTGGCCAATATTTAAAATGCTTATGTGCTAGACCTCTATATATAGTTTTCTAAACAGCATATTCTGTGTTTCAGCTTCGATTGACCTGGGTTTGAATCCAAGCCAGAGCGAGAGGTATCCACGGCTCTCCACTGCTTCACACGGTAGGTGAGAGCTCACTCCTAACCCTTCATACATACAGTGTATTCAATGAACAAGCTTACGTAAAGCAATGTAAAAATAAATATCATATTATCTTAAAGGGGAAGTGTACACGCAAAAATCACTTTCTTTCTTTTTCTAAACAAAACGCAGTTTTAGAATTAGTTAGTATCTGTGTTTGAAAATATACACTCATTTTTTTTCACAGTGAAAGTAGGAAGCTCACAATAGTGTGAAAGTGATATGCCGTTATGAGGCCTTCGTTTTACGAGCGAAATAGGCCTGAGTTATCCCCCTTAGATTATGACGTAATTGGTGCCAATTCAACTGGGTCCCTGTCTATTCTCAACGCAAACGATATCAAGGACCAGTTTGCGGTAAAACAACATGGTCTACGACACACTCCGGCGCAGTGGTGACTCAGCATAACACAATTCTGGCTGGCATCTGAGATGCTAGAATCACAAAACTGTACCTACACCACGTGAAGCGGCTCTAACAAAGCATGATGACGTCATAATGTTTATCAATTGGCACCAATGACGTCATATTGCAAGGGACATAAGCCATGGTGTTTTTGTTATGGAAATAGAACACTTGGTAAATGTGAAAAATATAAATCGTTTTAGTGCAAAAAATATGTTAATTAAATATGATGTTTTTATATTTTTGTCTATGTCACTTCTATGTTAACACTTTTAATGTGGAAAAAGTACAAGAAAAAAAGGTTCATTTCCGTGTGAACTTGCCCTTTAAGAATTTGAGACAGCAATTGTACTGACAGTGTCTGACTAATATCTTATAAAGCAAACAAACGTTAACGCTCCCAAGCCGTACACAGAATATTGTTACAACTACTGGATGTAGAAGAAAACACTTGAACAAATGTCACGTGAATAGATTATTCTTAGTTCTTTACATAAACCACTCCCCACATCGTTATAGTGTTGTCATCCACACAGGAAGTGGTTCATCGTGTATCGATGTTGCTGTCACGTACCAACACTTCGAGATGTGAACACAGTAGATGTATGACAAAGATGTGTACAGAGTTTACATTGTATTACAGCGACTCCATCACAAGCAGGCCTTGACCTCTTCTACGCCAGCGGGGCCGGGGACCTGAAGGAGGTGAAGCGGCTCCTGACTACACTGGGAGTCGACGTCAACTATAGAGTGGGAGTGGGGAGCTGGACACCGGTGATGGAGGCAGCATACAAGGGACACAGAGACGTTGTTGAGCTTCTGGTGAGTGAAGAGGCTGATGTGCCACTGGTGGACGAGGACGGTGACAGCATTCTTCACTGGGCCTGTATGGGAGGAGACGTGGAGACGGTGGAGTTTGTGCTGTCTCTGAACGTGGTGGACATCGACGCTAGGAACAAGTCGGGGGAGAGAGCGGCCGACCTGGCGAGGGACTGGGGACATCAGCGAGTAGTGGAACTGCTGGTGTCCCGCGGTGCTCAGTGACGTCGGTGTCGTGTTTGTGTAGACGGTAGAGGGGGACAGATGTTACAGACAGTGACGTGGTGGGCCGTGCACGTCGTCGTGTTATATTTTCCCGGATTTGCTGAGAATGTTTCTTGTGTTTGAGGAGAAATAAAACTTGTCATTTGTTGTGTTTGGAACTTCGCATGATCAGGTAAGAAAATTGTTACCTCACTTAAAGCCCCACCCTGAGTATAAATAGCCCGCAAGGTGTTTCAGTTTCGAACATTGACTGACAATGTAAACACAACCGAGTGTTGGGAGAAGCTTTTTTAAAACCATACGGGAACAAGATCGCCATCAACTTGAATGACAAACCATGGATACAACAAATGGCTCCATATCTAAATATAAGTCAATATATTTTCAGTAGTTTTGTCATAAAAAATCGAATCGATCGTGTTTGGCGTCTGCATCAATCACAGTGGGCGAAGCTTATTTACGGTTGCGCTATAAATAGCAAAGCACATGGTCATGACTTCATGTGACGCATTCAATGTATTTGTGGTCAAAGTGCATTGTGTTGTATATTTACGACAGAACAGCAGCAGAACCTGTGTGAACCTGTGTGAAGCATGATTATTTTTTTTAACATTTTCTGGGACAATATGTTTTTTCAATAAGTCCCAGACCCCCTACAGTCACCAGTTTATCACATAGGAACTGCAGTCATATTTCAGAAAACAAATTATCTTTGGGACTGGTCATTTATTATAGGGGTGGGTGAGCCAGTGAGATTGTCTTTGGATGGTATCAGATTTGGCTCTCAACAACATTGCTGATAAGTATATTGGCTGTTTTTAAAATATGCAAGTTTTATCAAAATCAGTGACTTTGCAGAGATACAGTAATTTCTAAAATGTTTATAAAATATAAAATCCTTTTCTATGTGTTTAAGTTAATACAGGTTTTACAACTGCCCTTATTATCTTTACTCTATGCTATAATAATTTTTCAGTAATAATAATAGGTTATCACTGATTTTTATAATGTCTTTATATATTGTTTTTCACAGATCCTGAGAGATATCCTCAATGATGAGCAGAAGACTGAAACAAATCCACCCAAAGACTTTAAAGGAGCCATGGATGAACATGATGAATTCGACAAGAAAGAACAAGAATATTTACATGAATATGATTCCATGTCAACTGAGGGAAATGAAACACAAATATCAGTTGGAGAGTCTGTCAGTTCAACCTCATCCTTGAACACCTGCTCACGTTTTGTCACCAAGAAAACTCAGACTATTTCACAACAGCAAGTTACATCACAACGTACTCGGAGGATTCAAGTAACAACTCCCTGCCAGTGCAAGTCAGTCACTACCATCTCCAAAGAAGTTCAATGTGAGCTTGTTTCATTGCCATCACTACAGCTATTTTCATCTGAATGTGCATCTGTAGCACAAGTTTCACCTGATCAGCATGAGATGTGGAGTGTCACAAGCCAAGCAGTGGAGGATGACCATGCCTGTGAGGACACAGTTTCAGCTAGTGACGAGGAGTACATGCCTTCTGAATATTCAGAGTTTGATGAAAGTGAAACTGACACCGACTGTGATACAGATACTGAAACTGATCATTTGCTCCACATGTCATCAAATCCACAAAATGAAAGACAGTTTCTCGTCTCTGAAACATCACTTGCCAAACTGTTTCAGTTTTGCTCACATCAGTCACGTACAAGTTCATTTTGTGGCGTGGCTTGTCAAGTTAAGCTGATGCAACAACAAGGCGTCATGATAATTGTTGAGACTGAATGCTTGATTGGGCACAATACAAGATGGAACAACCTGTCAATGAAAGGGACAATGTCCTGGGGCAATCTTCTGTGTGCCAGCAGTATTCTTGTGAGTGGGGGATGTGCTGCGCAAGTATTGAGAATGTTCAGGTTCATGAAAATGCCAATTTTTAACATGGATACTTTCATCAACATACAGCGATGCTATGCAGTTACCATCTTGTCTGAAAGTTTGGAACGAACATCAGTCCAGCTTGTTGGCGAATGTTGGTGGGAAACAGCTTGGTTTGGGAGGTGATGGGAGATGCGACAGCCCGGGCCATTGTGCAAAATATGGCACATATACCTTGATGGATTTTCTCCCCATGAGAATTTTAGATATACAGCTTGTTCAGGTGAGTAATAATAAGTGAGGCTCAGATTCATTGCTGTAATGATTTGCAAAAAGTATCAATATAGCCAATAGATGTTTGTTTGCTGTCTGTAATATTCCAGTCTGAACCAGACAGTACAGTGATTGATATCATGAACATTAATCCATGCAATTGGATTTCGATGACGTGATAAATATGTTGTAGAATGTTTTAGCATATCAACTTTTGTACATCTGATTCATTGGTTGTATGATTGCTATTAAATGATCTTGATATTGTTTTAGTGTAATGAAGTGAAGAATTAACATCACATGGAACTTGAGGGACTGATGCGAGGGTTATCATTTCTCAAAAAGAAAGGGTGTTCCATTGAGGAAGTCATCACCGATCGCCATGTCTCAGTGAAGAAATACATGAGAGAGGATCATAAAGACAAGAAACATTACTTTGATGTGTGGCATGTGTCCAAAGGTAAGGATACTCATCATGGTGATTGGTGAATACTAAACATTTTGTGTAAGTCAGTTTATTATTACAGATTATAAAATTAATTGGCAACTTCCATTGCACGATCGCCGAACATTGCTGCATTACAAGACTCCTAATGCGTTGTAAGCAATCATTAATCAATCACTCACATGCACATTACTATTTATTGTCATCATCTATTTGCTGACATTCATGACATTATCTGTCCCCAAAAATGCAACCGGGACTAGAGAAAATGGGATTAGTTATTTTACATAAACCGCTGGTCTGAAAGGAGCTGTAGACAAGGTGTTTATGCAAATGGTTTCTACCCCGAATGACATGTTACAATTGATTACAGGAGTTGGGAAGAAACTGGAAGCAGCTGCGAAAAAGAGTGGATGTGCTGCAATCCGCCCTTGGATCAAGTCAACGACAAACCATATGTACTGGGTAGCAGCTTCATGTAAAGATGATCCAGATATGAAGGTGGACAAATGGTTGTCAGTGACAAATCATGTTGCAAACAAGCATGAAGGACACTCAACTAAATTCAGGCAGTGCGAGCATGGACTATTGGCTGAGGAAAGACTGTGGTTGAAAGAAGGTAAGCTGGTTCATCCGTTTAAAACAAAGGCTTAAAATGTTTATTTGTAATGAATTTTCATTTCATTTACCTGATATAGGTGAATCCTATGGGAAGGACTTTTTTATTTTCATATTATCTTTTGTCATCCTCTTGATCTGATGATGATGGTAACTGTTTGGGTTTTTGTTTTGCCTTTGGTTTGTCAGTACCAACTGATGCTTGTTGTTTTCATGGTATCACATTTATTGGATGTGCAGGATTTCATTGCTGACTGATATAATTGACATTCACTGCTGACTGATATACTTGACATTCACTCACTTGTTTCTTTAAATAAATATTAAACATGCATATTTTACCAATACCAGTGTAAAATAGTGTGTGCTATAATGTTGTAAAATATTGCTTTACACAGAGTCATACATTCCTTTATAAGTTGTGTATTAGAAATGTATAAAGTTACACATACCATTAACCATGTTAGCATGCATTAGATAATAAACAGTATCAATTTTGTTTTTATAGGTTCCAAACCTTATAAAGCTTCTAATGAGGTTGTCAGCAGTGGTTACCTTGTGAGAGATTTGCCAAATCTGTCTCCAGTGTATCAGACGTATGCGTTGGAGGTTTTCCACAATGTGGTTAATCACTTTGCCCCTAAGAACACCCACTACTTTTATGCTGCAATGATGGCAAGGTGAGTCATCACAGAGAACCCAAACAATACTTCATAATAATTGCTTTTTATACTCTGCAATAAAGAAACGCAAAAGTAGTAAAATCGCTAATATCTGATTGTATCTGACATCCATACAAATTTTATACCACTGCATGGATTGTGAGGAAAGAATGTGGTACTGCAGAAGCTAAGATGCTTGGTTTACACATGGTAGAAGTCCAATAGCCATTGTATTTTCACTTTTCAAACAATCTGGGGGCATGGGTGGCCCAGTCGTCTGAGGTGTCGCTCTTCGCTGCGCAGTGTTGCGTCCCTTGCGCATGGCTGAAACGTGTGATCGTGGGTTCGAATCATGGTTCACCCCGATTATGTTTCTAGGTTTGTCAGCACCATACCCATGTTTGTGGGTTTTCCCGAAGTGGTAAACGTCTGAGACCGACATCACTTCAGGCTTTCCTCCCTTGTTAAGCTGACACGCTGTGATATAAATGGAAAAATGTTAAAAGCATCATTAAACACAACTCACTCACCCACACTTTCAAACAAACTTTCAGACCAAAACATTGACCATTTCAGGATGTTCCTCGCAGCTCTCACAACAGATTGTGAGGGAAATTTGAGATGGAAGATGGTGTATCCCAAATCAAAGAAAGGAGAGGATGCTGTTGTAAAACCTGTTAAACAACCGGCTACTTTCAGTAAGTTTAAGCACTGCAGATGATTCTAGCTCATGGTGAAGTAAGACTGAAGTGAAAATAATTGTTTTCCTAATAACAAATTTGTTCAGAATTATAGCTTCAACTTTTTCATAAAGACCATTTTCAGCATATGACTTATTCATTTTATTCATTTGACCTTATGCACCAAATAACATATAGAAGATTTCTATTTACATGTCGTTTCAAATAGAAAACTATATAACCTGTGTTGTCTCACCTGTACCTTCTTAATTTGTTTACAGCAAAATTGTTATTTTTTTTATTGTATTGTGCAGACTATGCCGAAGACCTGCGGCAGGCTGTAATAGAGAGAAGAACAGCCGCAAGGAAAGATGCAGACAAGCATTTCCCCAGTAAACCTTTGCCGCTTACCAAGAGCTTTAAACCCTTTGTGAAGGAAGAATTGGTCTCCCAACAAAAGTCAAGATTCTGTATTCCAAAATAGTGACATTTCAAGACTGTCATTATTTCTATGACTTGTGACTGTTCTGAATGTAACCCCTGTGACCTCATTACCTGCTGTGCATCGCTTATGAATGTTACTAAGGGGGTGGCTTAGCCAGGTAGAACAAGAGACCAGTAGTACAATGTATGCAGATTTATTACATGATCTATGCAAGTAGCTTACAGATATGTACAACAATGGTGAGCATACTCCATAGGGACCAAGCATGTTCCTATGAAGGTGAGAGGTAGATATGTAAAAGAAGCACCAGTCAGCTCAGCATGTTGTTTTTTATGCAGCGTTCCCGTTCGCCATGAATACCAGTTTTTTATCGGTAAAAATAGACCTGGACCGGAAATCCATGTGACTGCCAGTCCCTGTGTACCGGCAAATAAAGTACCTTATAAATTTTTGTTGTTCATACTCGTACATTTTTCTAAGAAAGTCAGCTTGTCTGATACATCAGGGTTTTACCTTGTCTATTTCTAGGTTAAATATCCATTTGTCACGACTGTGTCTTGAAATATTACAAACAGTTGGGACTGGCAAAAATTTGGGGGTGCTGGTAATTTTTAGAGTTAAATCATAGTTGAACAGTCGACAGTTTTTATCACAACAGCTGCATCTTCCATACATCTATTTTGGCAAACAGTGATCTGGAAATTCATTCAGACTCGTTTTAAAAACTGGTGTTGTTGATTTGAACTTGATGTCTTGAGAAACTCTGCCTAATCTGATGAATTAGTGGTATTATTCCTTCATTAAAATAAATATATATATATATATATATATATATATATATATATATATATATATTTAGTAAGTGTCTCAACATTTATTCATCATATTTCATTGAGAAACTAGCTAGGAGCAGTTTACATCAGTTTGTGCTTATTGTCTCTTAGTTTGTCAGCACTATACTAGTGTTTTCAGGTTTCGCAAAATTTGCGAACATCAGAGACATGCATTACTTCGGGTTTTCCTCCCACATTAATATGTGACATGAATGGAAAACTGTTGAAAGCAGGGTTAATCCCAATAAACTGACTAACTGAATTGTTAGTGATCCCATGAATCAACGATCTATGCAAGTAGCTTACAGATATGTACAACAATGGTGAGCATACTCCATAGGGACCAAGCATGTTCCTATGAAGGTGAGAGGTAGATATGTAAAAGAAGCACCAGTCAGCTCAGCATGTTGTTTTTTATGCAGCGTTCCCGTTCGCCATGAATACCAGTTTTTTATCGGTAAAAATAGACCTGGACCGGAAATCCATGTGACTGCCAGTCCCTGTGTACCGGCAAATAAAGTACCTTATAAATTTTTGTTGTTCATACTCGTACATTTTTCTAAGAAAGTCAGCTTGTCTGATACATCAGGGTTTTACCTTGTCTATTTCTAGGTTAAATATCCATTTGTCACGACTGTGTCTTGAAATATTACAAACAGTTGGGACTGGCAAAAATTTGGGGGTGCTGGTAATTTTTAGAGTTAAATCATAGTTGAACAGTCGACAGTTTTTATCACAACAGCTGCATCTTCCATACATCTATTTTGGCAAACAGTGATCTGGAAATTCATTCAGACTCGTTTTAAAAACTGGTGTTGTTGATTTGAACTTGATGTCTTGAGAAACTCTGCCTAATCTGATGAATTAGTGGTATTATTCCTTCATTAAAATAAATATATATATATATATATATATATATATATATATATATATATATATATATATTTAGTAAGTGTCTCAACATTTATTCATCATATTTCATTGAGAAACTGGCTAGGAGCAGTTTACATCAGTTTGTGCTTATTGTCTCTTAGTTTGTCAGCACTATACTAGTGTTTTCAGGTTTCGCAAAATTTGCGAACATCAGAGACATGCATTACTTCGGGTTTTCCTCCCACATTAATATGTGACATGAATGGAAAACTGTTGAAAGCAGGGTTAATCCCAATAAACTGACTAACTGAATTGTTAGTGATCCCATGAATCAACTATGTTCAATGATTGTTACTGAGTTGTGACGCTCACATTAATGCTACCATGCTACAGCTTGATTGAAAATGAATTGGCAAATGTTTTGTTGTTATTCTGGTCTCAGCTGACGAGAAATGATTTCATCACATCAGACTTCTCGCAGATGAAAATGACTAATCTGACACAGCATTGTTACAACAATATCAAGCTAATCTGTTTGACAGTTTATTTAATTGACAGAATACAATAATGTAATGATCAATTAGCCTGATAAGTCGAAAAGACCTGAGAAGCAACCCATGCTTGCCGTAAAAGGCGACTATGCTTGTAACATGATCGGGTGGTCGGACTCGCTGACTTGATTGATGCATGTCATCGTATCCCAATTGCGTGGATCAATGCTCATGTCAATCACTGGATTGTCTTTCCCAGGCTCGATATTTACAAGCTGCTGTCATACAGCTGGAATACTGCCGAGTGGTGCAGACAATAAATAAACAAACAATAAGACAAAAGTCTTTTCCCTTAGTTCACACTCCACACAATCATCAAAACTCATTTCATACAAGACTTCCAAGATAGTCAGGGCGGTCGGGTAGCCCAGTGGTTAAAGCGTTCGCTCGTCACGCCGAAGACCTGAGTTCGACTCCCGACATGGGTACAATGTGTGAAGCCCATTTCTGGTGTCCCCCGCCGTGATATTGCTGGAATATTGCTAAAACACGCGTAAAATCAAACTCGCTCACACTCACTCCAAGATAGTCATGGTTTTGCACACTTGAAGCCAGTGGACGAGTCATATTCTGCTGGGAATGCCTCTCTAATTTTCTTCACAACACACGAAGGATGAACTTTCCTGCATTTCTTCTGAAGACTATGGTAAACCAGTCTGGAGAAGCGACGATATGAACAGTATCTGTATGCCCTGTAATCAAACAGTAGTATGATAACTTTTTCATTTAGTATATGCTTTCACAAAGCAGACATGCCATCATTTGGCCATTCCCCAAACGCTATGACAGCTTTTGTAGTACATGTAATGATACTGACAATAAATTAATAGAGCTGACACCTTTCACTGATTGAACTGAACATAATTTTGGAACATTTGAGGAGTAAAAACAATTCCAACAGTGATGAAAATATAACATTTGACAATAAACTTTTGATAATTTTTTAATTTGAAGTTTACACGATATACGGCTTTTCCATTGGACGAGAGGGCGGTCACATGACCGCGAAATTGACGTTCATAAGTGTATGAACGACACAATTTGACGTTCATACGTTTTTCAAGGGACCGTGTTCTTGTGTTCCTACATTAATGAACAAACGAAGAAATGCACATCTAAACTATCGTAGTATCGACTCGATGCGTGCCTAGGCTGACATTGACCGTCTCCAGCAATATATGAATTTACCTTTGTGTCTGTTTGACGCATATTTATTCACCTTTCAATAATCGGCCAGTAGATCAATGATGACTAACACATGTAACCGCCACAGGTTCATTAACAACTTAGGAAATCTCTCCCGTCACGTTTATCGTGTTGGCCATTTTGACGTCTTGTACTTGATGTAAATGTATTACGACGCGCTGTCGTTGTGACTGACTTACTGAGGTAGTTCTTTACAGACCTTTCTCATCTAATAAGGATATGATTTGAACACATTTGCTGCGTAAGATGTTCTTGAAGAGCAAGTTGTGCATCCATACGCCCATGTCACCTCTTTTTTTGAGGAACTATTTTACCCTGCGATATAGCTGGCTGTTGTTTGGCTGTCAGTGTAAACATGAAGTCACATGTACTAAATAAAATTGTGTTAAGATTTTGGCCTTTATCCTTTGAGATAAGAAATTGTAATAAAAAAAATATAAGAATTGACTTTCACTTTGTGTGAGTTCATTGGAGTATGAACCTTCATAGAGTGAGGGCCAAACATTGTATGAACGTCGTCGCAAGCTCCTACGTTCATACAGTTTGGCCTTTAACTTTTTAATAAACAATTTTCTGTTCATCATTTAATCATAACAACTTACTCATGTACTGGTTCGTTATCATCGAGTGGTCCATCCTGCTGAACAAACTCCAGTAATGAAACCCAAACGACTCCTCTCCGGAGGCAGTTGTCTATGACACATTCATGTTCAGTGATGCACTGCACACCTGCTTCATCGCACATGTGTTCCGTTTGCTGAATCTCCTGGCAACATTTGCTCTCAAGACCAGTTGGCATTGTGATGCACTGACCACAGTCACACCTAAAAAATAAGTTACAGTCCATTAATAGCAAATGGGTATGTCTAAAATAATAAAGATAATCATGTTAATTGAGCCTACCGCCGGCTATACACATCGTTACCTATTAACCAGAAAACGGGCATTTTGTTGTTTCGAATATTATTTAAAATAAATATCACATAAACTGTGTGTTTTACAAGAATATTTGTTAAAACGAAACGAATTCCGATAAATATGGATTCGATTGAAAGGGGTGAAAACTTGCCAACAGCGTCAAAATTAAAGATAATCCAAAACTGTTCTTAGACAACAGCTTGTTACATAACATATATGTCAAATACAGTTTATAAGTCACAATTTGGGAGATTGACAATATAATCGTACCGATAAACCCGATTATTAAATAGTTGTTTATATGACGAACTTACCAGTCCGTGTTCCCGAGTCTTTCGATGTTGACATCATCTAATGCCTCCGTTTCGCTTGAGTCTTCTTCTTCACTGGAAGTTTCCCTTGCAAGATGTAAAATCGGCTGATACGGCCTAACATCAACATCAAAAATGACATCGGGAACGTATTTTACTGCTTCAGAATCCATGGTTACTGTCAAGTTGTCACGTTAGTTCTATGGAAAGCCATCGGCAATAGGCACATTGACGTCATGTCACGTGATACCCGCTTCGGCTCATTAACTGTCGGGTGTTTCCGTAGCAGGTGGAAGTACGAAACATTGTTTGATAGGCATTACCTAGAAGTTGACGGATGACAAGATAGGCACAAGTTTTATGGATAACAACTTCTTTAATACTGTAAAAAGCAACGTTTCCGTATAGATCCTTATACCGTTGTCAAGCAAGACTTGCTCAGTCTTGCTTGACAACGGTATAAGGATCTAAACCGAAACGTCGCTGTTTACAGTATTAAAGAAGTTGTTATCCATAAAACTTGTGTCTATCTTGTGGAAGTACGAGTGCGTTTTTTACGTATGTATTGCCATTTTACCAACTTTGTGTCAATTTTTTTATCGTGGAAGGTGGCCTTTAGAATGCTTTTACACCTATGAAAAAAATGTTTTGCCTTAGTATTCTCCTTTAATGTAACACTAACGATACTTCAATACGAAATGGACGACACGATTGTGTCAGTTCAATCCGAAAATTACAGAATTTGTTTAGTTTTGGTCATTCGTATTCAACAGTTAGATCTGTGCCACACAATAATCAGCTTATATTTAGAAAACTTAAAATATTACACATATTTTTCAACTAGTGTTTAGGAAGGGGCCTTATTTGAAGCGCCAGAAGTTGCGCCAATATTTCTCAGCTTGACTACAATAGATGAATATGTCACGTGTATCAACATAACAATGCACATAAGCAACTGATAAATAAGAAACGAAATATACTTGATGTTTTGACCTACATAAGGCGTATCCAGATAATATTGTAGATCTACTTACGATAAACGAAAACTCCAATACACATATTCCAAGACAACTTTAATTATGAATTTCCTTTTCCTTCACAGAATTTTCGCACACAAAATTTTGATCATTAGATCCACACTTGTCCCATGTACTTTTTGTTCGGGTATTTAAATACACATCGTGCACAAGTTTTAAAATACAACCTTGGATCCCTTTCCCGTTTTGTCCACACCAATCCTTCATTTGCTGCAACGTTTAATTACGTTTCTTCAAGCCCAAGTATCTACGATCTCTCCAAACACTTCGTTTATTTAGCTCAGTCCAGAAGCAATGTGTTCGAATCGACGAATTTCTGCAACATGGTGGCCGCACCATTACCTAACTGCGATTGCCTGTGCCATGTCACGCATGGTTGACAAAAGAAGTGTGAACATACATATTCAGCTTCATCTGGTTCCACAATGCAATCTCGCTGTGACACTGATTCACTACTCCCAGGAATCGGCACTGAATTTGAAGTTTCTGTTGCACTTGCAAGGGCGGGAAGAGAGGCGCCATCTTGTCGATTCGAGTTGTGAATCGGAATGATGTCATCTTGAATTGGAACTTTCTCCACGAGAAAGCCACCAATGTCATAATCGAAATGACCAAAGGCTCCCTGATTATCTCGAACAACTCTTCGTCAAATTAGGATTTACATGAAAATGTTTTGTTGCTCATATTGAAAACAAGCGAAATTGCAAAGTTCTTGTCAGTTGTAAGCAGCAACTCGATGCACTCACTCATGGGGCGTGGTTGCTATGAGATCGCGAGGTCAGAAAGGGGAAAACAAAAAGTTTTAGAAAGTAATAAAAAAAATCCGCAGTGCAATCCCAAAGTACCATGTACAGGATATTTTTGAATAATAATATTCACGAAAAAAAATCTTTTCTAAAAGTGCAAATTAATTTATTATTTCATCCCAAGGTCGTAACCCTGATCACGTGGTGGGTATTTGGAAGGAATCTTGTGATGAAGCCGTGAATGAGGCCGTGTGTATAACATTGTTGAATTCAACTGACCAGGAAGGTTGAGGCACATTATGACAGATGCTCGTACGTCATGGATGGAGAAAAACATGTATCTGAGAGAAACATTGTTGTCTTTAGCTTCGCGACAAAACATGTGTTCATGCCGAAGTAGTTTACAAGAGAGGATGATCTGTGCAGCCAGCGACCTGAATATGCTTGATGAAAATAATGTTGAAATCCATTTTCTCGCACATGACAGAATTAATGTGAACAAATATTTATTTAAACATCGTTTCGAAGTCTGTGAGGCTGTCCGTATTTTAATATTCTTATTTCCATTGCGACGTGAAATAATATAATGTTTTCGTGTCTTAATGTTGCTGCCGCTGTGGAAAATTGCGCACCGATCTATTAAAAGAAATACTACTAGATCAACTTTATAAAAGAACCAGATCAACTTTATCTTTGTTCCGTTGTTTATTAAAAATTCGCTTCCGAAGCAAAGCGAATCGATGTACATAATAAACATATTCATAGACAAGATTCTAGTACCAAGTATTTCAACCTTTCTTTAAATGTTATAAAATAACTTACACAATTATTGAAAGACATTTTTTTATAAGTAATATATTTTATTTCGTCCGCCCGCTCGGTTAGTTTAGGCTTCAGGAGAGAAACACATACAAAAAATATTGATGGCCTTATGCAAATGACACTTCACGGATCGAGTTACTTCGGCACGAAGTGTGACTTTGCCAAAATACATTGCTACTGGGCAATGAAAAAATTGTTACGGAAACGACAAAAAACTACTTTGATCACTTGAAAATATATTTGACCATTACCAGGGTTTTTTACACGATCGTTGTCATCTAGATTCCAGATGAGGCAAGACGAACACAACGAAGAAAAACACTGTTGAAATCACCGATTACCGTGTATATGTGAGAAAAGCTATTTATAAACTGCAGATATACCGTACACCACAGGATAAGGATTGGTGCCGTGACACATATTATGTTTGTTTTTTGTTCAATTACACTGTTCATATTCATCACGACAAACGTATTAATTCGTTGTCGTCGGGAGATCTAGAATAGCTCAGAACAAGAACGTCTATAATTTCTGTGTTGGACTGCGTTGGATATATCGTGGACATTCCGCGGTATCATTTTATGAAGATGTGAAGACGACATGGCAGGTAGGTTTTGAAACCAAAGACCTACGCGTTTGTTGAAAAGTCTTGGAATCGTTTGATAGATATTTATTACCATTAAAACTTACGTCCTTGTTGTCAAACGGTCCACGTGGGTGGGTGTTTACATGACGTCACCCGTTTACGCAATAACCAATGAAATGAGTGTGTTATCATGACGTCATATTGACCTGTCAGATCACTCGTATAAGCTCCGCCCACTAGAGTGCGGTAGTTCCTACCGCAGATGGGGCTTTAACTGAGAGTAAATATTGATGATGTGTGATTATTATGTGAACACTGCATCTCGTACTATAATTAGTCTGTGTTAATTGTTTGTCACAAGTTTATAATTAATCATGGAACACACAACAAACTGTTTGTTTACATCTCGCTGCACTCTGTGACCTCAGACAATCTCATTAAAATCAGATCTTAGTTCTCGCTACCGAGATTTGAGGACATCCCATTACGGGTCACGTCAGACCGACCTTGCACGAACTTTGACCGACCAATGGAATGACCTATCAGAAGGCAGCTTCCTCGTGCTTTACGGCACTAATTTCAAATTGGCGACTACGCTTCGAAACATATTTTGACAAATTCTCGAATACAAATTTGAATCCTGAACAAAAGAACATTCTGGAATGGCTGAAAGATGTCTAAATTGTATCGATTCAGTCGTTATACCAGTAACTTTCTTTCGAGTTTTCGAGGCTGCATGATTAGAAATCATATTACGACTGTCACTTCCATGATCTGGTAAGCGATGCTCTGATTGGTCGGATGAAAGGTCGTTCTGACGTGACCCCTAATGGGATGTCCTCAGATCTTTGTTTAGCGGTGGCGAGAATTGAGGTCTGATTTTAATGAGATTGTGACCTCAGACTGAGCCGAGGTTCGCCCAGCTGACGTGGCGCCAATTGTACAATGACAGTGACGTCACACTGTCCATGACGTCACGGCATTGCGGTCAAGGTCGTGCACCAAAGTGACCGTCTGTTTTCTCTGCCAAAACAGGGCAGCACAATGCAGGCTTCATGGCATATGCATACAACACATGGACTTTGTGGTAGATATAGTTTAACAAAGGCAGATATATACATCTATTTCTATGGTGTTACTTTTAATGTGCAAATTATTGCTGTTTGAATTCAAAAAAATTAAAAGCGGAAAAACCTTTTCCGTATTCATAAGAAATCGACTGTCGATTTTACACTTCCGTCTATATCCTGAGCATGTGTATATCCCTCATGGTGCCTGGCCGTCAGTCGCAGTTTCCAAATCGTAACATTGTATCAAAAGTGTAACAACGTTCTTATTTCTTCACACAGTGTAACCAAATAAAAAACATGAACTAGCGCTGACTGCCTTTACCGATCAGTCATCGCCATTATTTCCATGGTACATTTATTTCTGAATTATTCCTTGTACAAATTTTTCTGTTCCAATGAATTATTTTGTGTGTGTGAAACTATTAGCAAATGCACTTATTTCTATCACAGGAATATGATTCACTTGATTTCTGTTGTAACGGTACGAATGGGAATCAAAACAGTGGAAACTAAACTTTTCACGTGGATTACCAGTAATCGCCATTGTCTTAACAGCACGTGCCACGTGATCACGCGCACCGTTTCAGTTATACAAATTACATTATTTAGTATCTCGGGCATCGAACTCAATTTTTTATTCATCAAAATGAATAAGAAATTGCTAATTTTAACTTGTCGTCTGCAAACTGACAAAACACAACATTCCCCAAATTCGATCTAGATCCTTAACACTGTATGTACTGTGGATTTCGCGATGTTTACAGGGTTATGCAGCAATAGAAAATTACAGTTTTACTCCACTAGTCCTTACAGTGATAGCATATAGCAAAACCCTTAAAATTGTCAAATTTCTACTAGTCCTAACGATACCATATCTATTCGGCAGTTTGGTAAAGACCAGAATAGTGCTGTTATGCAGTTTTGGAAATATTGCTCAAATAGCTTTGAGTATTGTATTTTGGGGAAGAAATGACAGACAGTAAACTATAAGCAAACTGAATGTGCTTCATCGTGTTGTTGGATTTATATTTTCTTGTGAATTAGTCACGTGAAACCGCCCGCCTCTCTTTTCTAAAGGTGTATGTGAACAAGGTGATTATTGTTTTTTTTAAGAATATTGCCTTACAAAATTTCCTTACAAAGACCAGGTTTCGATTCCTGACATGGGTACAATGTGGGAAGCCCATTTCTGGTGTCCCCCGCCGTGATATTGCTGGAATATTGCTAACAGCGGCGTTAAACCATAATCACTTACTCACTGAAGAATAGAGGGTACTTGGGTCGCTTTATGTCATCAGAAACAATGATTAAATGTGAAATTTCCTCTGGGAAAAATAATCAGTTGAACCAATTTTCGAACTCAGTGTTCACAAGCATCTCTTAGATAGACGTGCAAACTTTCATCTATGTAACTTCAGTAGTTTCTCAGAAACATCATAACCTGTAACATCAGTGTGAAAAGTTTCATTTCTCTGGACAGACGGGCGAAAGAACGAACTCCGTTCCTATATCCTCGGCCCCACTCGGTGGTTTGTTTGTTGTTTAACGTCGAACTCAATAATATTCCAGCCTTATGACGGCGGTCTGTACAGGATCAAGTCTGGGACAGACAATCCAGTGAGTGATATCATGAACATCGATCCATGCATTTTTGGTACGATGACATGCATCAACCAAGTCAGCAAGTCAGACCACTCAATCATGTTAGTCGCCTCTTACAACAAGCATTGGTTGCTGAAAACCTATTCTAACCCAGAATCTTCACGGGACTATTACAGTTATAGGCTAGGTTGACCAGTGATAATCTGTAGCGTGGTTGCAACACACCATCCATGTTTGTTTCTTGTTTAATGCCGCACTCATCAATATTCCACCGGTAGGAAGGCGGTCTGTGATTGATATCATGAGCATTGATCTACGCAATTGGGATACGATGACATGCATCAACAAAGTCAGCGAGCCTGAAAATTCGAGATTTTGTCGTTATTTCGATTATATGTTCTTAATTTCTATTAATTTCTTGTTATTTCGATTATTTTCTCGTTGCTTCAATGTTTTTCTCTCGTAAATTCTTTTCTATTGTCGTGTTTTCATTGTTAAGGAGAAATTTCGATTTAACAATATAGATATTCTAGCATTATGCTTTCGTAAAAAATGTGAACGTTCTGCCAGGACTTTTTCGCTGGCACCCCTGGGGCTTGTAACCCAAACATTAGCAGCAAGAGCACTCGGTATGGTTGGTTGGTTGGTTTGTTGTTTTACGCCGCACTCAGCAATATTCCAGCTATATTACGGCCGTCTGTAAATAATCCAGTCTGGAAAAGACAAACCAGTAATGGACATCATGTGCATCGATCTACGCAATTGGAATCAATGACATGCTTCAAACAAGTCTGCAACCCTGACCACCCGATCCCCTTAGTTGCCTCTTACGGCGAGCATAGTCGAAAGAGCATGAGTTCGAAACATTTGTGATGTTACAGGCGTCTCATAACCGGTACACGTGAAACGTGATTTTGTAAACACTATCCAGTATGGCGGAACGTTCACATAATTGGCGTTCGTGTTTGCGTATTTTCTAAAACATTTCTTGGGTTATTTATATCGTTTCAGAATGAGGTTTGGTCATTTGATAAACAACAGATAACCTTGATCATTCATATGCTATTTTTAAAACTCATTTCTTAATATCCGAGTAAATATCCGATATTTAGGTTTCAAAACATACATTAAATAAACTCGCCTGTATGGTGATTTAGTAATATGTGTCCAAAATGGAGAGATCAACAATGTACCTAATTTTCAGGGGTCATTTTCAGTAATCTTGCTTTGTCTAAAATGACAGTGGATGACATCACAGAACAGGGCGTTGCCCACACATTCAAAACCTTAAAGTGTATTTGTCTGCTTGATGTATTGTGAATGAATTTTATTCGAGTGCAAAGTGAGGGGGTGAAGAGGGATGACACATAATATGTCCTTCTGTCATCCAGGGTAAGGTTGGGCCGTACGTTTTGCAAATATCTACCATATAGAGATAGTAACGCGGGGATACTATCGGGAAAAACATTGTCCCAGAATTTATAAAAAAAAAAAAATTGCTTTAGAAAATTGAGAAAAGATTTAACTGACTGCCACAAAAATTACATCGTTCCAAAACGATACATTTAGTCCATCGGAACCTATAAGTCCTATTTCACCGATTTGATTCCTTCTCGTCGCATTATAATTAAGAGAAATTTATTCGAACTTTTTCCGCCTTTTTATAAACGTTCACAAAAATAAAAGTTGTTTCTAAAGTCAACTTTGTAAACCGAATGTTTCAGAAATAAGACTAAAAGAAATGGCGGAAAACAGTCGGTGGCACAACAACATTCTCTGTAAGCATTCATTTTGCTCTTTTTAGCATAACCTTGGAGTTTCCAAATGTTTCATTTCTTTGTAAAATGTTATAATGAGCTGAAGGTCCAGGGTTCGATCCCCAACCGTGTCATACCAAAAGACGTTAAAAGATGGAACTTGTTGTTACCCTGTCTAGTGCTCGGTATTAAGGGGTTAAAACAAGGACAGGTCGGCTCTGAGTCAGTATACTGTGTCTGAGTGGGGTATTCATGTTAAACTGCCTTATGGTATCTCAGTGTGCTAGCTCTATAAATCGGCATCTGTCCGGACTAACACGCACGCACGCACGCACGCACGCACGCACGCACGCGCACACGTCGCTATATAAGTGCAATAGTCTTGGACGCGACGTTAAACCCCATTTCACCTCACCTGACTGCCGTCACCTGGCCACAGAAGCTGTGTCGCGTATGACCGTCGTAAGCGCGCTCACTAACGTCTCTCTCACAATTATGAGATTTACCGAAGTTATTTATAGATTTCACTCACAATGCAAGACGTAAGACTATAGGCGTACCAAATTTGCATCCAAAATACAAAAATAATACAAAATAACAAACACAGAACACTCATTTGACAGGTTCAACACGTATCTTTCGTCAATATCGTTTGCAGTCATAACTGTCCTTCATTACCGATTACCGGTTTTAATTTTTTCCCAATTCGTTAATTATTATCATGGAACTATTTCAAGGAACTAATATCTATCACAATTTTAAACATTTTTGGGTACATATAGATATGTTACAGAATTCATGGTAATAACATAGAAAGGTGATTGCAGAGCGACCTATACAGACCTATTGTTGTATGCATGGTTTGTGCGTATGAAGTGTTACAGGAGAACGTTCGTTTGTTCGTTTGTTGTTTAACGCAGCACTAAGTAATATTCCAGCTATATGACGGCGGTCTGTAAATAATCGAGTCTGGACCATACAATCCAGTAATGGACATCATGCACGGGTCTAAAGGAGAACAAACAATGCATAACTGTGTATCGGATTTACGACAGAACTTGGTTAAATTTTGGATCCTAGTGTCATAAAATGTGAAGTGCCTCAGAACTAATGCTAAGCTTACTCTCCCCTGAACGTATTCCCTGTCATGAAGCTGATCGTTCACTGTAACCCTGACCTCATTAACATACAAGATGTTACATATTTAGAGGTTGCATAGTCCTCCTCCTCAGTATCAGAATGAATTTTGGCTGAACCTTATTCACAGAGAGACTCGAGGGCTAGGTGGTCCAGTCGTCTGGTTAGGAGAACTAATGAGGGTGCTCACGGCTGTGAATGGGTCACACACAAGTCACAACAGATGTTGACATTTTGAAACAAACTTAAAGTACATTAGGTCATGCATCGTATCGATGTGTAGTATAGAATCTATATTATTTTAACAGTTTGTGGTCAATGCATAAAAGCGACAAAACCATTTCAATCGCCACAAAAAATGTCTGCCAAACGCAGTACGATCCCGACTGTATCATGAGCATGTGTTTATGAATATCTGGCATATAGTGATGACACCAGGTGTTCGGGAAGAGGTGAGCGTATCCTGCCCCGATGACACCTTGCCTTTCTTCCATGTGATATGCACATACACTAGTTGTTATAACTCTGCAAAATATGGATACAAATACAATTGAAATATCAAATAGATGAAATATAACAAACAAATCAAAGGATATCAATACACCCATGAATAAACTACATTTAGATACACAGCTCGTCCAGTTTAATATGCTATGCTTACTAAACATGTTACTTATACTTGATATGATTCATTAGTGAATCAGACATGCAGAGCAGTAGTTACAGTTATAGTTGTTACAATTACAGTTGTTACAGTTACAGTTGTTACAGCTACAGTAGTTACAGTTACAGTTGTTACAGCTACAGTAGTTACAGTTACAGTAGTTACAGCTACAGTAGTTACAGTTATAGTAGTTACAGCTACAGTAGTTACAGTTACAGTTGTTACAGCTACAGTAGTTACAGTTACAGTTGTTACAGCTACAGTAGTTACAGCTACAGTAGTTACAGTTACAGTTGTTACAGCTACAGTAGTTACAGTTACAGTTGTTACAGCTACAGTAGTTACAGTTACAGTGGTTACAGCTACAGTTGTTACAGCTACAGTAGTTACAGCTACAGTTGTAACAGTTACAGTAGTTATAGCTACAGTTGTTACATCTACTGTTGTTACAGCTTCAGTAGTTACAGCTAAACAATACTTAATACGGTTACAGAAGTAACGCCTCCACAAAATGCCATGATATAAACACAATGTTCACAATGTATACACATAACTAAACACTGTGTGGCAATGAGCTGGCAACTATGTACACACACTATACACATAACTAAACACTGTGTGGCAATGAGCTGGCAACTATGTACACAAACTATACACATAACTAAACACTGTGTGGCAATGAGCTGGCAACTATATACACAAACTATACACATAACTAACCATTGTGTGGCAATGAGCTGGCAACTATGTACACAAACTATACACATAACTAAACACTGTGTGGTAATGAGTTGGCAACTATATACACAAACTATACACATAACTAAACACTGTGTGGTAATGAGTTGGCAACTATAAACACAAACTATACACATAACTAACCACTGTGTGGTAATGAGTTGGCAACTATATACACAAACTATACACATAACTAAACACTGTGTGGTAATGAGTTGGCAACTATATACACAAACTATACACATAACTAACCACTGTGTGGTAATGAGTTGGCAACTATATACACAAACTATACACATAACTAAACACTGTGTGTTAATGAGTTGGCAACTATATACACAAACTATACACATAACTAACCACTGTGTGGTAATGAGTTGGCAACTATGTACACAAACTATACACATAACTAACCACTGTGTGGCAATGAGTTGGCAACTATGTACACAAACTATACACATAACTAACCACTGTGTGGTAATGAGTTGGCAACTATGTACACAAACTATACACATAACTAACCACTGTGTGGCAATGAGTTGGCAACTATGTACACAAACTATACACATAACTAAACACTGTCTGTTAATGAGTTGGCTACTATGTACACAAATTATACACATAACTAAACGCTGTGTGGTAATGAGCTGGCAACTATATACACAAACTATACACATAACTAAACACTGTGTGGCAATGAGCTGGCAACTATATACACAAACTATACACATAACTAACCACTGTGTGGTAATGATTTGGCAACTATATACACAAACTATACACATAACTAACCACTGTGTGGTAATGAGTTGGCAACTATGTACACAAACTATACACATAACTAACCACTGTGTGGTTATGAGTTGGCAACTATATACACAAACTATACACATAACTAACCACTGTGTGGTAATGAGTTGGCAACTATGTACACAAATTATACACATAACTAAACACTGTGTGGCAATGAGTTGGCAACTATGTACACAAACTATACACATAACTAAACACTGTGTGGTAATGAGCTGGCAACTATATACACAAACTATACACATAACTAAACACTGTGTGGCAATGAGCTGGCAACTATATACACAAACTATACTCATAACTAAACACTGTGTGGTAATGAGTTGGCAACTATATACACAAACTATACACATAACTAACCACTGTGTGGCAATGAGTTGGCAACTATGTACACAAACTATACACATAACTAAACACTGTGTGGCAATGAGCTGGCAACTATGTACACAAACTATACACATAACTAAACACTGTGTGGTAATGAGTTGGCAACTATATACACAAACTATACACATAACTAAACACTGTGTGGCAATGAGTTGGCTACTATATACACAAACTATACACATAACTAAACGCTGTGTGGTAATGAGCTGGCAACTATATACACAAACTATACACATAACTAAACACTGTGTGGCAATGAGCTGGCAACTATATACACAAACTATACACATAAGTAAACACTGTGTGGTAATGAGTTGGCAACTATATACACAAACTATACACATAACTAAACGCTGTGTGGTAATGAGCTGGCAACTATATACACAAACTATACACATAACTAAACACTGTGTGGTAATGAGCTTGCAACTATATACACAAACTATACACATAACTAAACACTGTGTGGTAATGAGTTGGCAACTATGTACACAAACTATACACATAACTAAACACTGTGTGGTAATGAGTTGGCAACTATATACACAAACTATACACATAACTAAACACTGTGTGGTAATGAGTTGGCAACTATATACACAAACTATACACATAACTAACCACTGTGTGGTAATGAGTTGGCAACTATGTACACAAACTATACACATAACTAACCACTGTGTGGTAATGAGTTGGCAACTATATACACAAACTATACACATAACTAACCACTGTGTGGCAATGGGCTGGCAACTATGTACACAAACTATACACATAACTAACCACTGTGTGGCAATGAGTTGGCAACTATATACACAAACTATACACATAACTAACCACTGTGTGGCAATGAGTTGGCAACTATGTACACAAACTATACACATAACTAAACACTGTGTGGTAATGAGTTGGCAACTATATACACAAACTATACACATAACTAAACACTGTGTGGTAATGAGTTGGCAACTATAAACACAAACTATACACATAACTAACCACTGTGTGGTAATGAGTTGGCAACTATATACACAAACTATACACATAACTAACCACTGTGTGGTAATGAGCTGGCAACTATATACACAAACTATACACATAACTAACCACTGTGTGGTAATGAGTTGGCAACTATATACACAAACTATACACATAACTAACCACTGTGTGGCAATGAGTTGGCAACTATGTGCACAAACTATACACATAACTAATCACTGTGTGGTAATGAGTTGGCAACTATGTACACAAACTATACACATAACTAACCACTGTGTGGCAATGAGTTGGCAACTATGTACACAAACTATACCCATAACTAAACACTGTCTGGTAATGAGTTGGCAACTATGTACACAAATTATACACATAACTAAACGCTGTGTGGTAATGAGCTGGCAACTATATACACAAACTATACACATAACTAACCACTGTGTGGTTATGAGTTGGCAACTATATACACAAACTATACACATAACTAACCACTGTGTGGTAATGAGTTGGCAACTATGTACACAAATTATACACATAACTAAACACTGTGTGGCAATGAGTTGGCAACTATGTACACAAACTATACACATAACTAAACACTGTGTGGTAATGAGGTGGCAACTATATACACAAACTATACACATAACTAAACACTGTGTGGCAATGAGCTGGCAACTATATACACAAACTATACACATAACTAACCACTGTGTGGTAATGAGTTGGCAACTATATACACAAACTATACACATAACTAACCACTGTGTGGTAATGAGTTGGCAACTATGTACACAAACTATACACATAACTAAACACTGTGTGGCAATGAGCTGGCAACTATGTACACAAACTATACCCATAACTAAACACTGTGTGGTAATGAGTTGGCAACTATGTACACAAACTATACACATAACTAAACACTGTGTGGCAATGAGTTGGCTACTATATACACAAACTATACACATAACTAAACGCTGTGTGGTAATGAGCTGGCAACTATATACACAAACTATACACATAACTAAACACTGTGTGGCAATGAGCTGGCAACTATATACACAAACTATACACATAACTAACCACTGTGTGGTAATGATTTGGCAACTATATACACAAACTATACACATAACTAAACACTGTGTGGTAATGAGTTGGCAACTATGTACACAAACTATACACATAACTAAACACTGTGTGGTAATGAGTTGGCAACTATATACACAAACTATACACATAACTAACCACTGTGTGGTAATGAGTTGGCAACTATATACACAAACTATACACATAACTAAACACTGTGTGGTAATGAGCTGGCAACTATATACACAAACTATACACATAACTAAACGCTGTGTGGCAATGAGTTGGCAACTATGGTTATGAAGGTAAGAGCAAAGGCATCATAAGATCGATTGCCATATTAAAATCAGTTGAACCAATTTTCGTCTTCAGTCTTCACAAGTAGCTCTCAGGTAAATGTGCAAACTTTCATCTGTGTAACTTCAGTAGTTTCTCAGAAAACCTGTCCCCATTTCACGCAGTATACACGCACTATGCACGCAGTATACACGCACTATGCACGCAGTATGCACTGTTGAAACGCACGGGCTGGAAGTCTGTAGAACAATAAAATACACCAATTTTCGTACTCATTTTAGATCAAGACCTGTAACATCAGTGTGATAAGTTTCATTTCTCTGGGCGGACGGGCGGACGGGCGAAAGAACGAACTCCGTTCCTATATCCTCGGCCTCACTCGGTGGTTCGTTTGTTGTTTAAGGTCGAACTCACTTATATTCCAGCTTTATGACGGCGCTCCATAAAGAATCATGTCTGGGATAGACAATCCAGTGATTCGCTGACTTGGTTGATGCATATCATCGTATCCTTATTGCGTGGATCGATGCTCATAATGTCAATTGCTGGATTGTCTGGTCCTTACTCGGTTATTTACAGACCGCCGTCATATCGCTGAAACAATATATTGCCGAGTGCGGCGCTAAACAACAAACAGACAAACATAGTATAATGGTACTGGGCCGTTACGGATCCGATTGTCTTATCGTACCGTTTTGATTTGCTTTCGTGGCATTAAAATTAAGATAAATCGATTCGAACTTTTTCCGCTCTTTTATAAATGTTTTACAGAAAAAGTTGTTTCTAAAGTCAACTTTGTACAAGGAATATTTCAGAAATAACACGAGAGGAATGGCGAAAACCAGTCGGTGGCACAACAACATTCATTTCGCTCTTTTTAGCATAACGTTAGTGTTTTCAAACGTTTCATTTCTTTGTCAAATGTTTAAATAATTTAAACTTTTTGTGTGAAAAGTAATAAAGACACATTACTACAATGTTTTGAACCAGCGCAGAAAGAAAATAAAAAAAATAAAAACGAATAAGATGTGTCTTGATCTGTATCATTACTGCAGCATATAAACAATCGTGTGTGTAATATGCCGTGTTTGTGTTGTGTTTATCTTAATCCTCTATAAGCTTCCTGTTTAATTAATATATTTGTAGTAAATGTCGATGCCAACAGCAACCCAAACATCCTCGAACGGGGTAGAATAAGATTATAGCAATCCATGCTTGCCGTAAAAGGCGACGATGCTGCATGTTATCATATCCCAATTGAGTAGATCGATGCTCATGATATTAATCATATGATATAATGATATTATTGGTCCAGACTCGATTATTTACAGACCCCCGTCATATAGCTGAAATATTGCCGAGTGCCGCGTTCAACAACAAACCAACCAATTGCAGGAAACTGAATGAAGCAGTGGTAAAATCTATCCATATATACAAACCTTGGATATCCTTTGGGTATACAAAATATACACAATTGTCTATTTTGGTTGAATGAAATATACAAAATTGTATATTGGGACTTTCCCTTGTGTAACCACCTGATTTACCCACCTATAATCAAACTTGCTCTTTCTACCACGATTTCAAAGAGCGTGCAACGCTTGGTCAGAAGTTGTTTTATCAAGGTTACAACATTCAAGGTCTCAGTGAAGTTTTCAAACAGTGTTATGGTAAAAATGTGGAGGAGAGTTCCAAATTTGACACATCAGTGCCAAAAATGATGTCCGATGCAATTCCCTATTTCGACTTGTATCATACCTTCCAATGTTTCTTCAGGCGAACACTTGACTTGCCTGTGTATGTGTTTGTGACGCGTGTCACTGATTGGGCAGGATACGCTCACCTTTTCGCGAACACCTGGCATCATCACTATTTGATAGTTATTCATAAACACTTCCTCATGATATGGTCGGAATCGTACAATCGGCTCTGCTTATCGCAGATATTTCTTGTGGATATGGAAAGGATTTGTCGCTGTTATTCCAAATGTCACCCAGAGATTAGGCGTTTTCTGACGCTGACTTGGAAGCACAACAGGGCGAATTACTGAACGTCGGGGCATTGCGTGAGCGTTATTTAACGTTAAACTAAAGTGTTTTTATGAGCACGAGATAGCTAACCAATCATTGTGCGCTGTTCACATTAGAAGAACAAGTGTGTGAGTATCATGCTCCCATGAAACCAACAAACATCCAAAGAGAGCGTCACGCATATTGTAGTGTACATATTGTAATCTAAACAATAGCGAAGATCTGTATCTTTCACCTGTCGGACCCACACCTAGCCAGCTGCGTTCCTGCGATTCGTTCACACCCATCCAGGTGCGTTCCTGTGATTCGTTCACACCCATCCAGTTGCGTTCCTGCGATTCGTTCACACCCATCCAGCTGCGTTCCTGTGATTCGTTCACACCTAGCCAGCTGCCTCTCCACACCATTACCCTCCCACCGACGCTTGCAGAACGTGGACAAAACAGTCAGCGTAACGTTCAACCCGACGTCGATAAGCACGCTGACGATCAGTCACTGAAACGTTACTGTTTTGACGGCTGCCTGTACCTAGCTACCGTCCCTCACTGCACATGTGGCCATCTCGGCATTGCACATCCTGTCTGTACCTAGCTACCGTCCCTCACTGCACATGTGGCCATCTCGGCATTGCACATCCTGTCTGTACCTAGCTACCGTCCCTCACTGGACATGTGGCCATCTCGGCATTGCACATCCTGTCTGTACCTAGCTACTGGGCTCACTGCACATGTGGCCATCTCGGCATTGCACATCCTGTCTGTACCTAGCTACCGGACTCACTGCACATGTGGCCATCTCGGCATTGCACATACTGTCTGTACCTAGCTACCGGACTCACTGCACATGTGTTCATCTAGGCATTGCACATCCTGTCTGTACCTAGCTACTGGACTCACTGCACATGTGGTCATCTGGGCATTGCACATACTTTCTGAACATAGCCTCATCCTGTCAGTATCCATAGACTGGGTAGTATGTATATCTGCAACCATATTACAAATTCATTTACTCGAATGTCAACAGCAGTGGTAGCCAGGTTCTGCAGACAATTGCGTGTTTCATGCAGGTGACAGAAGCTTTTATTCTACCTGTTCCGTTTGTTGAATTAATGGTAAGCAATAGATTAAATGATTGAGTATGGTTTAACACCGCTTTTAGCAATATCCCAGCAATATCACTGCACGGGACACCAGAAATGGGCTTCACGAATCATACCCATGTGGGGAGTAGAACCCGGGCCTTCGGTGTGAGAGCGAACGCTTTAACCATTTGGCTACCACACTGCCCGTAAGCAATAAAGATGCATTTGGAATCTATATAAATGATAATTTGTGATATTGTGTAGATTACGTTTATAGTAGATAAGCTAAGCAGCACGCTATAAACATGAAAGACATTTCTCTTTACAATAAATGAATAAAAGTAGTTCGCCTACATGACCTCGGGTCATCGCCATGGAGCAGCCAATCAGAGTCGGGCCTAATACTATCCAACAAAGGTGGACTACAAGAATCTGTCACAGTGCTCTAGACAAAAGGTGTGTAGTGGACATTGTGTCCTGACAGTATTCTAGACAAAAGGTGTGTAGTGGACATTGTGTCCTGACAGTATTCTAGACAAAAGGTGTGTAGTGGACATTGTGTCCTGACAGTACTCTAGACAAAAGGTGTGTAGTGGACATTGTGTCCTGACAGTACTCTAGACAAAAGGTGTGTAGTGGACATTATGTCCTGACAGTACTCTAGACAAAAGGTGTGTAGTGGACATTGTGTCCTGACAGTACTCTAGACAAAAGGTGTGTAGTGGACATTGTGTCCTGACAGTGCTCTAGACAAAATGTGTGTAGTGGACATTGTGTGTGTCCTGACAGTGCTCTAGACAAAAGGTGTGTAGTGGACATTGTGTGTGTCCTGACAGTGCTCTAGACAAAAGGTGTGTAGTGGACATTGTGTGTGTCCTGACAGTGCTCTAGACAAAAGGTGTGTAGTGGACATTGTGTGTGTCCTGACAGTGTTCTAGACAAAAGGTGTGTAGTGGACATTGTGTCCTGACAGTATTCTAGACAAAAGGTGTGTAGTGGACATTGTGTCCTGACAGTATTCTAGACAAAAGGTGTGTAGTGGACATTGTGTCCTGACAGTACTCTAGACAAAAGGTGTGTAGTGGACATTGTGTCCTGACAGTACTCTAGACAAAAGGTGTGTAGTGGACATTATGTCCTGACAGTACTCTAGACAAAAGGTGTGTAGTGGACATTGTGTCCTGACAGTACTCTAGACAAAAGGTGTGTAGTGGACATTGTGTCCTGACAGTGCTCTAGACAAAATGTGTGTAGTGGACATTGTGTGTGTCCTGACAGTGCTCTAGACAAAAGGTGTGTAGTGGACATTGTGTGTGTCCTGACAGTGCTCTAGACAAAAGGTGTGTAGTGGACATTGTGTGTGTCCTGACAGTGCTCTAGACAAAAGGTGTGTAGTGGACATTGTGTGTGTCCTGACAGTGTTCTAGACAAAAGGTGTGTAGTGGACATTGTGTGTGTCCTGGCAGTGCTCTAGACAAAAGGTGTGTAGTGGACATTGTGTCCTGACAGTACTCTATACAAAAGGTGTGTAGTGGACATTGTGTCCTGACAGTGCTCTAGACAAAAGGTGTGTAGTAGACATTGTGTCCTGACAGTACTCTAGACAAAAGGTGTGTAGTGGACATTGTGTCCTGAGCAACACCACAACGGACACATGGTGTCCATGTAGGGATTCGAACCTCGCTGTGATGGGTCAACACTTTCACAACGCGGCTACTCCACCGCCCCCGTACAGGTAATCAAACAAACAAGGACAAATTATCTGATAATTTTATTGCAACAATATATCCTCTTTTTGAACAGATTTAACAATACATCGAAGTTGCATTCTATCAACAAATCTTGTGTGTCAGTCGGAGTATGGTAACTTCTCTGGTACAAAGGTCATTCAACTCCATTATTTACAGTCTTTGTATGACGTGTACACAACCCCACCAGTAAGTACTTTAGTACAGTGGAAAATACACGGACACAGGTACCCAAACCCCACCAGTAAGTACTTTAATATAGTGGAAACTACACGGACACCGGTACCCATACCACACCAGTAAGTACTTTAATACAGTGGGAACTACACGGGCACCGGTACCCATACCCCACCAGTAAGTACTTTTATACAGTGGGAACTACATGGACACCGGTAACCATGCCACACCAGTAAGTACTTTAACACAGTGGGAACTACACGGACACCGGTACCCATACCCCACCAGTAAGTACTTTAACACAGTGGGAACTACACAGGCACCGGTACCCATACCACACCAGTAAGTACTTTTATACAGTGGGAACTACACGGACACCGGTAACCATACCCCACCAGTAAGTACTTTTATACAGTGGGAACTACACGGACACCGGTACCCATACCCCACCAGTAAGTACTTTAATACAGTGGGAACTACACGGACACCGGTAACCATACCCCACCAGTAAGTACTTTTATACAGTGGGAACTACACGGACACCGGTAACCATACCACACAAGTAAGTACTTTTATACAGTGGGAACTACACGGACACCGGTAACCATACCACACAAGTAAGTACTTTAACACAGTGGGAACTACACGGACACCGGTACCCATACCCCACCAGTAAGTACTTTAATACAGTGGGAACTACAGGGACATCGGTAACCATACCACACCAGTAAGTACTTTAATACAGTGGGAACTACAGGGACATCGGTAACCATACCACACCAGTAAGTACTTTAACACAGTGGGAACTACACAGGCACCGGTACCCATACCACACCAGTAAGTACTTTAATACAGTGGGAACTACAGGGACATCGGTAACCATACCCCACCAGTAAGTACTTTAACACAGTGGGAATTACACGGACACCGGTAACCATGCCACACCAGTAAGTACTTTAAAACAGTGGGAACTACACGGACACCGGTAACCATACCACACCAGTAAGTACTTTAATACAGTGGGAACTGCACGGACACCGGTAACCATGCCACACCAGTAAGTACTTTAAAACAGTGGGAACTACACGGACACCGGTAACCATACCACACCAGTAAGTACTTTAACACAGTGGGAACTGCACGGACACAGGTAACCATGCCACACCAGTAAGTACTTTAACACAGTGGGAACTACACAGGCACCGGTAACCATACCCCACCAGTAAGTACTTTAATACAGTGGGAACTACACGGACACCGGTAACCATACCCCACCAGTAAGTACTTTAATACAGTGGGAACTACACGGACACCGGTAACCATGCCACACCAGTAAGTACTTTAATACAGTGGGAACTACACAGGCACCGGTAACCATACCCCACCAGTAAGTACTTTAATACAGTGGGAACTACACGGGCACCGGTAACCATACCCCACCAGTAAGTACTTTAATACAGTGGGAACTACACGGGCACCGGTAACCATACCCCACCAGTAAGTACTTTAACACAGTGGGAACTACACGGGCACCGGTAACCATACCCCACCAGTAAGTACTTTAATACAGTGGGAACTACACGGGCACCGGTAACCATACCCCACCAGTAAGTACTTTAATACAGTGGGAACTACACGGGCACCGGTAACCATACCCCACCAGTAAGTACTTTAATACAGTGGGAACTACACGGGCACCGGTAACCATACCCCACCAGTAAGTACTTTAATACAGTGGGAACTACACGGGCACCGGTAACCATACCCCACCAGTAAGTACTTCAATACAGTGGGAACTACACGGACACCGGTAACCATACCATACCTTAACCGATTCCTAGAAAAATATATTCATAGAACTTCAGCATGTATAGAACTTCCAAATAATAAGTTAACGTTTCACATCAACATTTATTTTCAACTTTTTATAGGCATAAACACTTTACACCTGCAACATATGGAAACACATATCAGTGAGTGAGTGAGTGAGTGAATGAGTAAGTGAGTTGGGTTTAACGCCACTTTTAACAGTATTCCGGTTATATCACGGCGTCTCACCTTAATTTGGAAGGAAAGCCCGTCGTGATGCAGGTCACAGACTTTTACCACTTTGCAAAACCAACGAGCACGGGTATGGTGGTTAATAATATCAAAAATATTAGTTTGTGGTATATGTTGCATTAAATCCTACATCAGTGTCAGTGTATCAGGGACAACCTGTATAACACCGTCCTAGTGTCAGTGTATCAGGGACCACCTGTATAACACAGTCCTAGTGTCAGTGTATCAGGGACCACCTGTATAACACCGTGCTAGTGTCAGTGTATCAGGGACCACCTGTATAACACAGTCCTAGTGTCAGTGTATCAGGGACCACCTGTATAACACAGTCCTAGTGTCAGTGTATCAGGGACCACCTGTATAACACCGTGCTAGTGTCAGTGTATCAGGGACAACCTGTATAACACAGTCCTAGTGTCAGTGTATCAGGGACCACCTGTATAACACAGTCCTAGTGTCAGTGTATCAGGGACCACCTGTATACCACAGTCCTAGTGTCAGTGTATCAGGGACAACCTGTATAACACAGTCCTAGTGTCAGCGTATCAGGGACCATCTGTATAACACAGTCCTAGTGTCAGTGTATCAGGGACAACGTATATAACACAGTCCTAGTGTCAGTGTATCAGGGACAACCTGTATAACACAGTCCTAGTGTCAGTGTATCAGGGACAACCTATATAACACAGTCCTAGTGTCAGTGTATCAGGGACAACCTGTATAACACAGTCCTAGTGTCAGCGTATCAGGGACCACCTGTATAACACAGTCCTAGTGTCAGTGTATCAGGGACAACCTATATAACACAGTCCTAGTGTCAGTGTATCAGGGACAACCTGTATAACACAGTCCTAGTGTCAGTGTATCAGGGACAACCTATATAACACAGTCCTAGTGTCAGTGTATCACGGACAACCTATATAACACAGTCCTAGTGTCAGTGTATCAGGGACAACCTGTATAACACAGTCCTAGTGTCACTGTTTGGCATCAGTACACAATTCAAACGATAGATAATCCTCAAGCTGACATGCCATTGTACACCTTATATGGCAAGTATGTTGTTATACACCACGAAACAAGTCGTTCAATACAAGGACACGTTTTCCCACACACATCAAGTAACTAGTATGAGTCAAACAAGTGAAATCAGCCCAGGCTTGCCATACTTTGATAAGGCAAAGGGGTGTTTCTGGCTCTTATTTCTGTAGTGACTGGGATAAATGGGGTGATACAGCACCTGCATATTACACAAACATGTTGACAACCGACGAGAGGTTAGCCAGTGGTTCCAGAACATCAAATTCACAAATCACAACCCATCCCATGGCTCCGTGACCTACAAATCACAACCTACCCCATGGCTCCGTGACCTAGAAATCATGACCTATCCCATGGCTCCGTGACCTACAAATCACAACCTACCCCATGGCTCCGTGACCCACAAATCATGACCTATCCCATGGCTCCGTGACCTACAAATCATGACCTACCCCATGTGACCTACAAATCATGACTTATCCAACAGCTCCGTGACCTACAAATCATGACCTACCCCATAGCTCCGTGACCTACAAATCATGACCTATCCCATTGCTCCGTGACCTACAAATCATGTCCTCCCCCATTGCTCCGTGACCTACAAATCATGACCTACCCCATAGCTCCGTGCCCTACAAATCATGACGTACCCCATGGCTCCGTGACCAAAACATCATGACCTCCCCTATAGCTCCGTGACCTACAAATCATGACCCACCTAACGGCCCCGTGACCTACAAATCATGACCTATCCCATGGCTCCGTGACCTACAAATCACAACCTACCCAATGGCTCCGTGACCTACAAATCATGACCTATCCCATGGCTCCGTGACCTACAAATCATGACCTACCCCATGTGACCTACAAATCATGACATCCAATAGCGCCGTGACCTACAAATCATGACCTACCCCATAGCTCCGTGACCTACAAATCATGACCTACCCCATTGCTTCGTGACCTACAAATCATGTCCTCCCCCATGGCTCCGTGACCTACAAATCATGACCTATCCCATAGCTCCGTGACCTACAAATCATGACCTATCCCATAGCTCTGTGACCTACAAATCATGACCTATCCCATTGCTCCGTGACCTACAAATCATGTCCTACCCCATGGCTCCGTGACCTACAAATCATGACCTACCCCATGGCTCCGTGACCTACAAATCATGACCTACCCCATAGCTCCGTGACCTACAAATCATGACCTACCCCATAGTTCCGTGACCTACAAATCATGACCTACCCAATGGCTCCGTGACCTACAAATCATGACCTACCCCATAGCTCCGTGACCTACAAATCATGACCTATCCCATTGCTCCGTGACCTACAAATCATGACCTACCCCATAGCTCCGTGACCTACAAATCATGACCTACCCCATGGCTCCGTGACCAAAAAATCATGACCTCCCCCATGGCTCCGTGACCTACAAATCATGACCTACCCAATGGCTCCGTGACCTACAAATCATGACCTATCCCATGGCTCCGTGACCTACAAATCATGACCTATCCCATTGCTCCGTGGCCTACAAATCATGACCTACCCCATAGCTCCGTGACCTACAAATCATGACCTACCCCATGGCTCCGTGACCAAAAAATCATGACCTCCCCCATAGCTCCGTGACCTACAAATCATGACCGACCCAATGGCTCCGTGACCTACAAATCATGACCTACCCCATGGCTCCGTGACCTACAAATCATGACCTATCCCATTGCTCCGTGACCTACAAATCATGACCTATCCCATAGCTCCGTGACCTACAAATCATGACCTACCCCATGGCTCCGTGACCAAACAGTCATGACCTCCCCCATAGCTCCGTGACCTACAAATCATGACCTACCCAATGGCTCCGTGACCTACAAATCATGACCTACCCCATGGCTCCGTGACCTACAAATCATGACTTATCCCATTGCTCCATGACCTACAAATCATGACTTATCCCATAGCTCCGTGACCTACAAATCATGACTTATCCCATGGCTCCGTGACCTACAAATCATGACCTCCCCCATTGCTCCGTGACCTACAAATCATGACCTATCCCATAGCTCCGTGATCTACACATCATGACCTATCCCATTGCTCCGTAAACCTACAATCATGGACATGTCAAGAAGTGAACAGTGTGAAAGAGTTCAGTCCTTGGAGTGAACCGTCGTGATGAACGGAGTTCCACGGTTGACGCAAGAGTTACTGCCCCTGAGGCTTTTGGTGGACACATAATCCTTGTAAAACTGTCATGGACGGACCTTATTGATGACCTGTATCTCAGAATATTGAAAATGCAATCTAAACTTGCTTTTAGGAAAGAAATTATTATTATGTGAATACAAATAAATAAGTGACTATCAAAACCCTCTTGATGTACCCGACCATACCCACACACCCGTATCTATCCCCTTATAATGAACTCGATCATACCACACACACCCCTTATCTACACCCTTATAATGTAACCGATCATTCAACTTACGGTGTAGCAATAACCTTTACCATCACATAACCGTATGGCCACTGAGCTGAGATCTTGAACTGTATTACATGAACATAAAAGCATCTTTGTATCAATGACACTGTTCTCCGTACATCCGAGTTCTGCTCTTTGACAAATATAAAAATATACTTCCTCTCCCACCCCACAGAGATCTGTCCACCAATATGTACAGACTCGTTAACTGGCTGTGTACAAGTTCAGTTATATTGTACAATGTACAGACTCGTTAACTGGCTATGTACAAGTTCAGTTATATTGTACAATGTACAGACTCGATAACTGGCTATGTACAAGTTCAGTTATATTACACAATGTACAGGGCCAGAATATGTACACACGTGACAAATTCAAAATGTATTAACTGATCACAACCCTTGAGGGCGAACATCAACAAATGGCATCACATGTTAGTTTTACAAGCAAATGGACATTGCGATCAAACCTTGTGATGGATCATGAAAATCGAGAACACATTGATCATGAAACAAGCGCAATGTTTGTACTGGATTAACATGACGTTGACAAAGTCAACGTGACAGACAGCGCCAATGTCAACGTTACAGTCAAAGCCAGAGTCAACGTGGCAGACGGCACCAATGTCAACGTGACAGTCAAAGCCAGAGTCAACGTGACAGACAGCGCCAATGTCAACGTGACAGTCAAGGCCAGAGTCAACGTGACAGACAGCGCCAATGTCAACGTGACAGTCAAAGCCAGAGTCAACGTGACAGACAGCGCCAATGTCAACGTGACAGTCAAAGCCAGAGTCAACGTGACAGACAGCGCCAAAGTCAACGTGACAGACAAAGCCAGAGTTAACGTGACAGACAGCGCCAAAGTCAACGTGACAGTCAAAGCCAGATTCAACGTGACAGACAGCGCCAATGTCAACGTGACGGAAGAGAACTATTAATCATAATTAACATTACCAATATATTTTGCGTGATAGTTACTTTTGACATAACACGGACATTTCTCAAATATCATACACAATATACATGCCGGCCCAAACGTTACAAAGCACAAGTGTCGGCCACAAAAAAAAGTATTTCATTTTTGTTCCCAAATTCCATCCCACCTCGACTCCTTTGGCCATAGAGATGACATCACAGTTACAGTGGCAGTTGGCAGGAGTACGTAGCTTTGAACAACTACAATGAACATGTGTGTGCGCGTAAAGGCGAGATGTCTCTTATGTAGACTTTACAACTAACTTTGGTTTAAACAATGTCGTTAAGATCTCCTGGACTGCGTGCTTCTAGTATCATGGCGACCTGATGTAATCAACATGCATCTGAGATATACACATCTTGACAGTTACGTGTGTGGCTTCTGTCGAATGTCCCCATCTGTCGAATGTCCCCATCTGTCGAATGTCCCCATCTGTCGAATACATCTGTCAGGTGGCAGGAACTTGTCTACCCGCTACTAGCATGAAACACTAGTTCTCATTGTTAAAGCTGCTTTCGTTATACAGTGAGAGTAAACAAATAATAAACAAAAGTATTAACGACTCAAAATCACAGCATTATGTTCGAAAACCTTTTGATTTGAAAGTAAAGTGTTAATCAGTGTTAAGCAAGTGACCACAGCCATTAATCCATTTGCGTAGACAGAAATGTCACATTCATCATGATGACCTTGATGTAATAGATTACTACTTATAAGTTACTTAATGTATATGTGTCAAATATTCAGTTTATGAAAGGCTTCCAAACGGCTTCAACTATTTAAAGATTGAATATAACACTCTCCAGACTGAGCGTGAATTATGACTTTTCCGTGCATCTACCTTAAATTCATTTTTCCTTCAGGATTAAAACCTATAAACAATCTAAAATATGGTACATATAAATTCGAGATTTCAAATAAGATCAACAACGGTATACAACACTGCGAAAGACAAACCAACATATTGCATTTTAGATAATAACGATATTTGAATATTTTACACAAAATAAATATACATATGAGTAATGAACAAATACACATTACATTCATATTATATACAGATGCAGAGTATCAAAACTATCTCTGATGAAAATCAGTTGAAAATCCACAAATGGAAATATTTTGGCAAGTAAACGATCAAATGCTCACAGATGAATCACAAGGGCCAGTTGGTCCAGACATGACATATGTACGATTCTGAAGTCTTAACAATCTTTACACAATAGAGGCACACAGATTCGCACGTGCGTGATTTCAACTGTCAATCACATCTTCTGCCTTGTCCCACGTGTACATTTCAACTGTCAATCACGTGTCCCATGTAAGCACTCATGTAAGTTGTTGGAGCATTTCACAAGCACTGCTGTGGACGACATTCGCCCCGGTCCTAGAGTATCCAGTGGTCTCCTGTGGTCTCCTGTGATCTCCTATGGTCTCCTATGATCTCCTATGTACAACGTATACTATTGGTGCGTTCACCCCCGTTTCGACAGCAGCCACACACCTTTCACGGAACAGTACATCTCCATGTTCACGTGGTCAACACATGGTTCCTTTAACTTGTGGCAACATTTGTCGTCGAGGGCAGGAAACCATTATCCCACAGAAGTGAAGGTCAGGCGCAACGTCGAGGTCAAGGTCAAGGTCAGGCACAACGTCAAGGCCACTGTATAAGGTAGGATTGCGATCTGAAAATAGACAAGACAACATGCGTCAAACAAGCAAGAAATACATTCACTTCATTCCTTTGATATTTTCGTTCATGCCAGACACCAGAACATACATAACATAACACACCCGAGTGATTCTACCAGACAGTTTGTTGTGTGCGGGATTCACAACGTAAACATTGACCACTGTCCACAGTGTTGTGCATAAATTACAAGTCATATCGCACGTGTTTGGAGCACTTCAGCCTGAGGGACATGTCTAGAATGATGCTACTTCCTGACGCAACTTCCGCCAAAACGGTGAGGTGAGGTGAGGTGAGGTGAGGTGAGGTGAGGTGAGGTGAGGTGAGGTGAGGTGACTTATATCGTGACGTGCTTGCACGTGTGTGTGTGTGTGGCGGCTTGTTCTCGTCCGGACAGATGTCGATTTTTCATAGTGCTAGTCTACTGAGATACAATGTTTGTTTGTTGTTCAACACCGCATTCAGTAATATTCCAGCTATATGACGGCGGTATGTACATAATCGAGTCTGGACGAGACAATCCAGTGGTTGACATCATGAGCATCGATCCATGCAATTGACATGCGATGACATACATCAGCTTAATCAGCGAGCCTGACCACCCGATCCCGTTAGTCGCCTCTTACGACAAGCAAAGTCGCCTTTTACGACCTATTCTATCCCGGATCTTCACATGCTGAGATACCATACCGCAGTTTAACATGAATACCCCACTCAAAAGCAGTATACTGATGCCGAGACGACCAGTCCTTGTTTTAGCCCCATAATGACGAGCGCCAGACAGGGTAACAGCAAGTACCATCTTTTAACGTCTTTGTGGCGCGGCCGGGGATCGAACCCCGGACCTTTCGCTCTACGGGCGGACGCTCTACCATTACACCACGGAGGCGGTCCCAATACGATGTTCTGTACTTATCTTAGAGGTGTAATCCCAAATATAACATGTGTTACATTCGTTTCAAAACATTACAGAAAGAACATAGTCATAATACACGTCTCAGCCAGAACGACTTGATATATCTGGCGAGGACTGATATATATCAGCATATATCAGCTATGGACGACTCGCAACAAGCATCAGCGCTAGTGTGAATAAGTCGACATCTGCGTCCATTCTAAGACATGCTTGTGGTCAGATGTGACGTTAAAGGCACCACGTGATGGAACTCGGGACACCGCGTGATCGAATGTGAGAGTTAAGTGAGGCCACGCCCAATGGTGCTGCTGTAACACCAGTGTACAGTGTGTTGACATACTGAGACTGTGTGTGGATGTGCGTGACTGCCTGGCGCGGACGGGGATGTGAGGGATCTCGAATCCTCCTCTTGAGACTGGCCGACGCAAGGGACGACCTTGCCACCGCCCAACTGTCCACATTAGCCAGGATTCTCTGTATTAAATCAACTGTCCTCACTAGTCAGAGTTATCTGTATACAATCAACTGTCCGCATTAGCCAGGATTCTCTGTATTAAATCAACTGCCCTCACTACTCAGAGTTATCTGTATTCAATCAACTGTCCGCATTAGCCAGGGTTCTCTGTATTAAATCAACTGTCCGCTTTAGCCAGGGTTATCTGTATCAAATCAACTGTCCGCAATAGCCAGGGTTCTCTCTATTCAATCAGCTGTTGGCACTAGCCAGGGTTCTCTGTATCCAATCAACTGTCCGCCCTGGCTAGGGTTCTTTATATTTAATCAACTGTCCGCATTACCCAGGGGTCTCTGTATTAAATCAACTGTCTGCGTTAGCAAGGGTTCGCTGAATTCAATCAACTGTCCGCACTGGCCAGAGCTCTCTCTATTCAATCAGGTGTCCGCACTAGCCAGCGTTCTCTCCATTCAATTATTTACTGATAGATTTCGTCTGATACGCGAAGCCACGAAAACCCAATGATAAGTTTTTTTGTTGCTGTTGCCCTTCATGTAAATAACAAGAGTTGAACTGTCTGCAGAAGTCGCACAAACGCCTGAACAAGTCAGTGGCTGTGTATATTATTGATTTTCATAACTATGTCTTGTATACACACTGACATTGTTCAGGGTTATCAGAGGGACCGCAACGTACTGTACAGAGTAGTCTCCCTTCACGTACCAGGATCTTCTGGTAGTGGTGCAAACCCAAGGCTCGATTTTCTCGTGTGGCTTGGTGTCCTTAATGACCAAGCCACATGGCGGCGACCTGTACATGATCTAGTCTGGACCAGACAAACAAGTGACTGATATTGCGAGCATGTTTATGAATCAAGGCGTTCGCGAAAAGGTGAGTGAGTGAGAACGCATCAGTACCCACACGTCTTCACGTGCAAACTAATATTATCGCCATCTTGACATCAAGGAACTACAGACAGCATGTTTCATTGACCCCGAGCCATGCACTGGAGCACATCACTCAAGCCAGCCTCAATGTGGCGGCGACCAAGTCAGTCAGACTCGGCTAATCCTTCTCTTGTGGGTTAAGGGGCTGTATGTTAAGGTTGACGTCCGCCTGTCAGCAATGAGACAGGATTATGACAGAGGAAGCTAAAAATAACCCCTCGTCGCCATAAATATAGTTGTGTGGTCAACACGTAAGATTGCAAGTGTTGCCACACAGACACATGCGAACCGGCCACACCGCGGGCTGAGTGTTATACGTGCATGTGTGCGTTACATATATATATATGTTTCAAAACTCACACACGTGTATACATACTATTCAAACTTTGATAGGGGTAATCAGATATGTCAATCTAATTCAGTATCAACGACAAATATTATGAAAATCACGGTTACGTCCGTGTGACATGAAGGCTACAGAATTGTACACAGTAATGTTAACGGCTACAGAATTGTACACAGTAATGTTAACGGCTACAGAATTGTACACAGTAATGTTAACGGTTACAGAATTGTACACAGTAATGTTAACGGCTACAGAATTGTACACAGTAATGTTAACGGCTACAGTATTGTACACAGTAATGTTAACGGCTACAGAATTGTACACAGTAATGTTAACGGCTACAAAATTGTACACAGTAATGTTAACGGCTACAGAATTGTACACAGTAATGTTAACGGCTACAGAATTGTACACAGTAATGTTAACGGCTACAGAATTGTACACAGTAATGTTAACGGCTACAGAATTGTACACAGTAATGTTAACGGCTACAGAATTGTACACAGTAATGTTAACGGCTACAAAATTGTACACAGTAATGTTAACGGCTACAGAATTGTACACAGTAATGTTAACGGCTACAGAATTGTACACAGTAATGTTAACGGCTACAGAATTGTACACAGTAATGTTAACGGCTACAGAATTGTACACAGTAATGTTAACGGCTACATAATTGTACACAGTAATGTTAACGGCTACAGAATTGTACACAGTAATGTAAACGGCTACAAAATTGTACACAGTAATGTTAACGGCTACAGAATTGTACACAGGTATGTTTAAGCCTACAGTAATGTGCACAGGTATGTTGAAGGCTACAGAATTGTACACAAGAATGTTGAAGGTTAAAGTATTGTACACATGTATGTTGAAGGCTACAGAATTGTATACAGGTATGTTGAAGGCTACAGTAATGTACACATGTATGTTGAAGGCTACAATGTATACAGGTATGTTGAAGGATAAAGTATTGTACACATGTATGTTGAAGGCTACATAATTGTACATGTACACAGGTATGTTGACGGCTACAGTAATGTACACAGGTATGTTGAAGGCTACAGTAATGTACAAGGGTATGTTGACGGCTACAGTAATGTACAAGGGTATGTTGACGGCTACAGTAATGTACACATGTATCTTGAAGGCTACAGTAATGTACACAGGTATGTTGAAGGCTACAGTAATGTACACAGGTATGTTGAAGGCTACAGTAATGTACACAGGTATGTTTACGGTTACAGTAATGTACACAGGTATGTTGAAGGCTACAGTAATGTACACAGGTATGTTGAAGGCTAAAGTAATGTACACAGGTATGTTGAAGGCTACAGTAATGTACACATGTATCTTGAAGGCTACAGTAATGTACACAGGTATGTTGAAGGCTACAGTAATGTACACAGGTATGTTGAAGGCTACAGTATTGTACACAGGTATGTTGAAGGCTACAGTATTGTACACATGTATGTTTAAGGCTACAGAATTGTACACAGTAATGTTGACGGCTACATAATTGTACACAGGTATGTTGAAGGCTACAGTTATGTACACAGGTATGTTGACGGCTACAGTTATGTACACAGGTATGTTGAAGGTTACAGTATTGTACACGGGTATATTGAAGGCTAAAGTAGTGTACACGGGTATGTTGAAGGTTACGGTATTGTACAAGGGTATTCAAAGGTGACATTGCTTTGTGCTATTTAAATCACTCGTAAAATTCGAGCCGGTGTTGCTTCAATAAAACGATAAAGTTACTTCTTTATGTAATATACGCCGACATGTACAGGAATAGACTCCAGAAGTAGCGAATGACATGTTATCGCGAGATGTCAGCAATGTTATTGTTAACGCGTTAAAGCGAGAACATTCTTGGGGCCGGGTACTCTTTTGCGATATGACACAACTCATTAATTCATAGTAAGCGATCTTGTAAGAATGTGGTCGGTCACTCAGGGGAGTCACATGGCCCAAAGGAGGTAATAATGATAGTTTCAATGTGACATATCATGAGTGTGTGGTTTGGGTTCGGCGCTTAATACGGTGGTACGGCCGGATTTGACTAAAGGTTTTCATCATGGCCACGGCACTAAAACATGTTCATGTTGATGGGATTTCAAACTCTACCAGACGATCCTGCAACGACTAAGGGACGCAACTGTGCACATTGACAGTGACAGAGGCAATGGATGACCCGTACACCCGCGGATGGTTCAGACTCCCCATAATGAGGATGCAAAATCCCACTCTCTCATGAATCCCGAATTTTTCACCCAGAGTCGCATTGCCCACCCTCCGAAATACAACCTAACACAAATCTCAAAACCATCAGTCAACTTGACTGTTGTGGTGTCACGCTATTAGACACACACGGCAACCAAAGGACTGCTCCAAGTGTCCGTGACTCGCAGAGTCAGATCAAATCATATATAAATCTCAGATACAGTGAGCGACACAAACCGGAAGCACAAAGCTCGTTGTCGTAATTATGTCTTCCGGTTGTGCAACAGGTTCAATACTCACAAGAATCCCCCCATCGACATGATCAAATCAAAACATGAAACATTGGCTAAATTGTCGATTTCGATACCTTTTCTTAATTATTTGGCTTTGTTCTACAATGGATAAAAATAGATGCTCAATATTAGATGAGGAATAAGACAAACTTGACACGATGACAGTGCAGTGGTATCTGCTCAGACACGATGACAGTGCAGTGGTATCTGCTCAGACACGATGACAGTGCAGTGGTATCTGTTCAGACACGATGACAGTGCAGTGGTATCTGCTCAGACACGATGACAGTGCAGTGGTATCTGCTCAGACACGATGACAGTGCAGTGGTATCTGCTCAGACACGATGACAGTGCAGTGGTATCTGCTCAGACACGATGACAGTGCAGTGGTATCTGCTCAGACACGATGACAGTGCAGTGGTATCTGTTCAGACACGATGACAGTGCAGTGGTATCTGCTCAGACACGATGACAGTGCAGTGGTATCTGCTCAGACACGATGACAGTGCAGTGGTATCTGCTCAGACACGATGACAGTGCAGTGGTATCTGCTCAGACACGATGACAGTGCAGTGGTATCTGCTCAGACACGATGACAGCGCAGTGGTATCTGCTCAGACACGATGACAGTGCAGTGGTATCTGCTCAGACACGAAGACAGTGCAGTGGTATCTGCTCAGACACGATGACAGTGCAGTGGTATCTGCTCAGACACGATGACAGTGCAGTGGTATCTGCTCAGACACGATGACAGCGCAGTGGTATCTGCTCAGACACGATGACAGTGCAGTGGTATCTGCTCAGACACGAAGACAGTGCAGTGGTATCTGCTCAGACACAAAGGCAGCGCAGTGTTTTCTGTTTAGATATAAATGCCCGCAGTGTTATCTTTTCAGACACAAATAGATTGAAGTGGTATCTGTTCAGACACGAAGGCAGTGCAGTGGTATCTGTTCAGACACGATGACAGTGCAGTGGTATCTGTTCAGACACAAAGGCAGTGCAGTGTTATCTCCTCAGACATAAATACCTGCAGTGGTATCTGTTCAGACACAAATAGGTTGCAGTGGTATCTATTCAGACATAAATAGATTGCAGAATTATCTGTTCAGACACAAATAGATTGCAGTGGTATCACTTCAGACAAAAATACCTGCAGTGGTATCTGTTCAGACATAAATAGATTGCAGTGGTATCTCTTCAGACATAAATACCTGCAGTGGTTTCTGTTCAGACACAAAAAGATTGCAGTGGTATCTCTTCAGGCATAAATACCTGCAGTGGTTTCTGTTCAGACATAAATAGATTGCAGTGGTATCTCTTCAGACATAAATACCTGCAGTGGTATCTGCTCAGACACAAAGGCAGTGCAGTGATATCTGCTCAGACAAAAATGCCTGCAGTGGTATCTGTTTGAGACACAAAGGCAGTGCAGTGGTCTCTGTTTGAGACACAAAGGCAGTGCAGTGGTATCTGTTTGCGACACAAAGGCAGTGCAGTGGTATCTGTTTGAGACACAAAGGCGGCACAGTGGTATCTGTTTGAGACACAAAGGCAGTGCAGTGGTATCTGTTTGAGACACAAAGGCAGTGCAGTGGTATCTGTTTGAGACACAAAGGCAGTGCAGTGGTATCTGTTTGAGACACAAAGGCGGCACAGTGGTATCTGTTTGCGACACAAAGGCAGTGCAGTGGTATCTGTTTGAGACACAAAGGCGGCACAGTGGTATCTGTTTGAGACACAAAGGCGGCACAGTGGTATCTGTTTGAGACACAAAGGGAGTGCAGTGGTATCTGTTTGAGACACAAAGGCAGTGCAGTGGTATCTGTTTGAGACACAAAGGCGGCACAGTGGTATCTGTTTGAGACACAAAGGCAGCACAGTGGTATCTGTTCAGACATAAATGCAGTGCGGTGGGCTCTGCTCAGACACAAATACAGTGCAGTGGTATCTGCTCAGACATAAACGCCTGCAGTGCGAGCTGGGAATAATTCTGCCTACATCGCACCTGTCAACACCTTCTGTAGGCTAGATAAATCGCTACCAAAGTGACAACGCTGACAGACAGGGACAACGGCAGAAAACAGATCACTTTGTCAACTGGGGGCATGTCAAAACGATTCTATCTTAAACAACAGCATTGCGCCCTGCCTTAGAAGCTGTACATCATTAAGGCCAGCTTGGGTTAGTTTCTTAACATATCTGCCTGTGTGACAAATGACGCATGGCTTTATGTCATGAAATGTTTGAGATGACCCTTCAGGATGTTCTTCCTTGGCCTGAGGGGAAATGACTGGCAATAAGTTTACGAGCCAATCAGAACGGTCAAAGCATCTTGGTGACGGATGACGCTTCCGTGGGGTAAGGGACATGTCACCTTCTGGAGTCCAAACAGAGCTGCAGGTCAGGCTGTTGCTAGGCGACTGACCTTGACTCCGCCCATGACGCAAACCAACAGTACGTTGACTGGGCTGACTTGTGGCTCTAGCGAGGATCCCGTTCCTTCTGCTTCCAGGCGATGATGTCGTGAATGTTAAGACAGAGATGAACAATAGGACGATCTATGATCGGAGTATTACAAACTGCAAACACTTATATGTGTTGTTCGATTTCAGTTTTTCAAGACAAAATCTACAGGAAAGGTTATAAGGAATGTGGCAAAGTTGGAAACAAAACTCTTAAACATCTAAAGCTGAACATGGAGGTTTTGTTTCTTTGTTGTTTAACGCCGCATTCAGCAATATTCCAGCTATATGACGGCGGTCTGTAAATAATCGAGTCTGGACAAACAATCCAGTGATTGATATCATGAGCATCGATCCATGCAATAAGGATTCGATGACATTCATCAACCAAGTCAGCGAGCCTGACCACACAATCCTGTTAGTCGCCTCTTACGAAATGCATAGTTGCCTTTTACGGCAAGCATGGGCCCTGAAGACCTATTCTACCCCGGATCTTCACAGAAGGAGACAAGTATGGGTTGCTGAAGATCAATTCTACCCCGGATCTTCACGGAGGGAGACAAGTATGGGTTGCTGAAGATCAATTCTACCCCGGATCTTCACGGAGGGTGACAAGTATGGGTTGCTGAAGACCTATTCTACCCCGGATCTTCACGGAGGGAGACAAGTATGGGTTGATGAAGACCTATTCTACCCCGGATCTTCATGGAGGGTGACAAGTATGGGTTGCTGAAGATCAATTGTACCCCGGATTTTCACGGAGGGTGACAAGTATGGGTTGCTGAAGACCTATTCTACCCCGGATCTTCACGGAGGGAGATAAGTATGGGTTGCTGAAGACCTATTCTACCCCGGATCTTCACGGAGGGAGACAAGTATGGGTTGCTGAAGATCAATTGTACCCCGGATTTTCACGGGTCCATCTAATAATGAGTTAAAGTCTTCCTGATTTTAAAATGGATTCTAAGAACATGCGGGTTTGTATCTTTTTCGAAATTATTGAAAAAATGTTCAGCGCAGCTGTTCGATATGAAGACTAGTACTAGTATTTGTTATTTACTTGAGAAGTATCTTGTAACTCGCGAAGACGGTTGCTGACGTTTAAGGACGGTATTCTTTAACTTCACCTAAATCGAAATTGGTCAACTCATTAAAAGAATATTTGCGCGTACGGCCCTTATAGATAAAAACTTGCCCATTCGTCACGCCGTGTTTCTGATAAGATTCTGAGAGAATTTCTTGCACAAGTTTTATGCTTGAGACAAAGGCAAGAACATTATACCAATGCTTCAGGTTTTCTACATTTTTCACAATTTTGATATTTGTTTTCACTTATGTAAAAAAAAACCCGCAATAACCAAATCGGAGCCTTATAAAAACAGACCTAAATGTATTTCGAGAGTTCATGGCCCGCATACTGACGCAGTGGTATGGGTCGAGTACGTCGGGGTTCAATCACCAGTCATGGAACTACTGTGACCTTAACCGTCAAGGTCAATGGGGTGTATGTTGCTTTTTATTGCCAAACACAGTCTCCCTGTGAACGTCCAACTGATGGGCTTAACACAAGACCTCCAAACACAGTCTCCCTATGAACGTCCAACTGAGGGGCTTAACACAAGACATCCAAACACAGTCTCCCTATGAACGTCCAACTGTGGGGCTTAACACAAGACATCCAAACACAGTCTCCCTGTGAACGTCCAACTGATGGGCTTAACACAAGACCTCCAAACACAGTCTCCCTATGAACGTCCAACTGTGGGGCTTAACACAAGACCTCCAAACACAGTCTCCCTGTGAACGTCCAACTGATGGGCTTAACACAAGACCTCCAAACACAGTCTCCCTATGAACGTCCAACTGATGGTCTTAACACAAGACCTCTAAACACAGTCTCCCTATGAACGTCCAACTGTGGGGCTTAACACAAGACATCCAAACACAGTCTCCCTATGAACGTCCAACTGATGGGCTTAACACAAGACAGCCAAACACAGTCTCCCTATGAACGTCCAACTGATGGGCTTAACAAAAGACCTCCAAACACAGTCACCCTATGAATGTCCAACTGTGGGGCTTAACACAAGACCTCCAAACACAGTCACCCAATGAACGTCCAACTGATGGGCTTAACAAAAGACAGCCAAACACAGTCTCCCTATGAATGTCCATCTGATAGGCTTAACACAAGACCTCCAAACACAGTCTCCCTATGAATGTCCAACTGATGGGCTTAACACAAGACCTCCAAACACAATCTCCCTATGAATGTCCAACTGATGGGCTTAACACAAGACCTCCAAACACATCTATTGAGGATAAGTGTTCATATATTGAGTTTACTGCACCAACAGAGTATGGAGTTTACTGCACCTACAGAGTATGGAGTTTACTGCACCTACGGAGTATGGAGTTTACTGCACCAACAGAGTATGGAGTTTACTGCATCTACAGAGTATGGAGTTTGCTGCACCAACAGAGTATGGAGTTTACTACACCAACAGAGTGTGGAGTTTGCTGCACCTACAGAGTATGGCACCAACAGAATATGGAGGTTACTGCACCAACAGAGTATGGAGTTTGCTGCATTAACAGAGTATGGAGTTTACTGCACCAACAGAGTATGGAGTTTACTGCACCTACAGAGTATGGAGTCTACTGCACCTACAGAGTATGGAGTTTACTGCACCTACAGAGTATGGAGTCTACTGCACCTACAGAGTATGGAGTCTACTGCACCAACAGAGTATGGAGTCTACTGCACCAACAGAGTATGGAGTCTACTGCACCTACAGAGTATGGAGTTTACTGCACCTACAAAGTATGGAAATAACTGCACCAACAGAGTATGGAGTTTGCGGCACCTACAGAGTATGGAGTCTACTGCACCAACAGAGTATGGAGTTTGTGTTGCGCATCAAGCATCAATGGGGGAGTCCAGTTAGTTCGATCACAGATTAAAAAACACTTTTTTGTAACGGCGTGTAAGCTTGATGCTGTAGGGAAGTACACATTGACACAGGGCTATGACTTCCACCTCTACAACCATGGTGCGGCGTTGACAAACAAATAATTGTAACTAAGTAGACTTGTGTCCGGGGCAAGAACTCCGAACAGCGCCCGAGACAACCACACGTGTATATCACCACAATGACCTACAGACACAGTGACATGCGCGTCTTGTATCTTCTACTGATGGTTGTCGCTGTATGCTGCAATCAGTTACCTGTCAAATCCTGGGGAACCCCATACAAGCCATGTCCCCGAAGCCATAGCGGAATAACACAGCAACAAAATACACATTAACACTGACAAATAACGACGTAAAATATTGACTCATTACCCCAGTGGGGGTGAGATGAACCGGGTGACCTTGACCTTAGGCGCCCAGTAGGCGATGGAAATAAATGACTTTGTCAACCCATTTTGTCAACAAGGCGGATTTACAAGGAAATGTGTTCAGTGATGCATTGTCAATTTTACTACATTTAAAAATATTGGAATGTGGATTCTGGCTTATGTGCATTCTTGGATCACATTCTATTCACTGGAAATGGAGGTTGGTTATTTGTGTTTACTTGAACAGACAGATGTGTCACAGTGTATAGTGTATGACACTGCGTGATGTCTTTATGTTGATGTATCGAGTGTATAGTGTAGGACACTGCGTAGTGTCTGTACGTTGATGTGTCACAGTGTATAGTGTATGACACTGCGTGATGTCTTTATGTTGATGTATCGAGTGTATAGTGTAGGACACTGCGTAGTGTCTATATGTTGATGTATCGAGTGTATAGTGTAGGACACTGCGTAGTGTCTGTACGTTGATGTATCACGGTGTATAGTGTAGGACACTGCGTGATGTCTTTATGTTGATGTATCGAGTGTATAGTGTAGGACACTGCGTGATGTCTATATGTTGATGTATCACGGTGTATAGTGTAGGACACTGCGTAGTGTCTATACGTTGATGTATCACGGTGTATAGTGTAGGACACTGTGTAGTGTCTGTACGTGGATGTATCACGGTGTATGGTGTATAGTGTATAGTGTAGGACACTGCGTAGTGTCTATACGTTGATGTATCACGGTGTATGGTGTATAGTGTAGGACACTGCGTAGTGTCTATACGTTGTGACACTGCGTAGTGTCTATACGTTGATGTATCACGGTGTATGGTGTATAGTGTATAGTGTAGGACACTGCGTTGTGTCTATACGTTGATGTATCACGGTGTATGGTGTATAGTGTAGGACACTGCGTAGTGTCTATACGTTGTGACACTGCGTAGTGTCTATACGTTGATGTATCACGGTGTATGGTGTATAGTGTCGGACACTGCGTAGTGTCTATATGTTGATGTATCACGGTGTATAGTGTAGGACACTGCGTAGTGTTTGTACGTTGATGTATCACGGTGTATGGTGTATAGTGTATAGTGTAGGACACTGCGTAGTGTCTATATGTTGATGTATCACGGTGTATAGTGTAGGACACTGCGTAGTGTCTATACGTTGATGTATCACGGTGTATGGTGTATAGTGTAGGACACTGCGTAGTGTCTATACGTTGATGTATCACGGTGTATGGTGTATAGTGTAGGACACTGCGTAGTGTCTATATGTTGATGTATCACGGTGTATGGTGTATAGTGTAGGACACTGCGTAGTGTCTATACGTTGATGTATCACGGTGTATGGTGTATAGTGTAGGACACTGCGTAGTGTCTATACGTTGTGACACTGCGTAGTGTCTATACGTTGATGTATCACGGTGTATGGTGTATAGTGTCGGACACTGCGTAGTGTCTTTACGTTGATGTATCACGGTGTATGATGTATAGTGTAGGACACTGTGTAGTGTCTATATGTTGATGTATCACGGTGTATAGTGTAGGACACTGCGTAGTGTCTATACGTTGATGTATCACGGTGTATAGTGTATAGTGTAGGACACTGTGTAGTGTCTATACGTTGATGTATCACGGTGTATGGTGTATAGTGTAGGACACTGCGTAGTGTCTATACGTTGATGTATCACGGTGTGTGGTGTATAGTGTAGGACACTGCGTAGTGTCTATAAGTTGTGACACTGCGTAGTGTCTATACGTTGATGTATCACGGTGTATGGTGTGTAGTGTAGGACACTGCGTAGTGTCTATATGTTGATGTATCACGGTGTATGGTGTATAGTGTAGGACACTGTGTAGTGTCTATATGTTGATGTATCACGGTGTATAGTGTAGGACACTGCGTAGTGTCTATACGTTGATGTATCACGGTGTATGGTGTATAGTGTAGGACACTGCGTAGTGTCTATACGTTGATGTATCACGGTGTATGGTGTACAGAAATCCTAGTTCTGGGTTTAGAACAATGACCGAGTCTCCTTTTTTTAATAAATCCACATGGAGTAGGCTGAGCCGTATGGGTTCAGGTTGTCTGTCTTGCTTTCAATAGTTCGTAGAAACCCCTTGCAGAGAAGCCAATTGTGTTTCGCTTAACTGATTATGACTTGGAGCGTGAATGGTTACAGATTCCACCTCTCGAAGTTCAACGGGGTGATTATTCAGGGTTCAGGGTTCAGGGTTCACTTCATCCGAACAAGTGGGAAATACGTGCATGAGTTCCTGTGACGGCGACAAAGCAGGCGGGACTAGGAAATGTTCACAGACCTAAAATACTGAACTTGGACATACAACGCTGGTCGTTCAACTTGCTGGGGCTTGTCTCACCGTGCATTTGATTTTGATATTATTTTTGAATTATTGTTATTGAGCATGACAACGTTAATATTCTCACGATGGTGAACAAATGGCGCCGCAATAAACCTTGTGTCATTTATTATAAACCTCCTGCCACTTTAGCCTATTGTATTGAAGCCATCTTCCTATCTCGTCATAACCTCAAATGCCCAACTCTAAAATCGAAGACCGGAAATGAAACCTCTCAGTATAGATGACGGGAATCGAACCTGCAGTCTCACATAACGTGTAAAGTTTTGTAACCCATTGTTCTTCAATGTCACCGGAACGGGAGATAATTTCTGTCCAATTTTACGTTATGACCTCACATACAACGTGGTATAAAACCGCGACGCGAGCACGAAATTCTCGTGGAGCGACTGCTTTCGCCAAAACTCTTGCACACGAACATGTTTTTACAATTGCCCCGTTATTACGCGCCAAATGGAGATTGGATTTTTGGTTTAAATTAAACTCTTTTATCGGTTTATAAACCAGAGAAAGCACCAACCCTTGGGTTTGGTTAAAAATATAAACATTCGAGAGTCGGGAAATCCCTCTCCGTCGTGTTTACATTTTCAAACAAAACCTGGGAGGCGAGTTTTCTCCAATACGTAAAACTTCTTGTGTTGCAGACACGCCTGTCACTCACTGCTGTTGTCTGCTTGGTTCTGTTGGTCTGCGGGTCTGTTCATATACTCATGGACATATATAAAGCAACACGGAAACTGTGACAATAAATCCGCTCAATCAGGCCATGTTCTGACAGACAAGGATTTCAGCGGTTTTTTTCAGATGACGAAAGCGCATTGCTGGCGGAACATATACCTTGGCGTTCCATTGTTTCTTCCCGTCAGTATATGCAGCCGATCACGTGATGTTGCTAATGTCGTAACTCAAAGGTGTTGACAGACCATGTAAACAATGGGAGAGGTGTGTACACACTTCTCGGCTATTGCGACCCTCGGATCATTTCATATTTATTTTGCCACGTAATCACCGAATGCCCGACAGCTTGACACCATATATTTTAAGCTTTAATATCTGTAAGAACAACAACGGCCGTATTTGTCTGAGAAATAGTTCCAGAGAAAAATTTCACTGTTCTGACCTTTCATTCAGCGTCTTCCAAACATTGGTTATTATCTAACTCAACAGCCTCTCTTGATTGAGTATAACAGCATTTGATTGAGTATAATGCAAATGCCTGTCGCTTTCACGGACAATCCCATCTGTCTTGCAACAAACTATCACATTTCCAGATCACCAGCAGTAGCTTTGTGGCATATTGTCGCAAAATATGAATATCTATTTTTACCAAATTGACAAATGAATTCGCAATAACAATTGCAAGAAGCGGGTGTTTAATGTTGGTTGCAAAGCCATGTGGTCACAGGGGGATTGCTGCCCAGTGTTTGATCCCGTTATGACAGGGCGTTGTGTCACGTGACGTGTGCAGATGCGCATGTACAAAAAGCTGATTGATGATTGGTCAGAATTATACTCCAAACACGGACATTGGTTGGAATGAAATCTGTAAATCAACGTGTGAGGTGGGTGTAGCCAGCGTTAGAAATTGGCACTAGTCCTGTAGTCCTTGCCAAACTGCCCAATAGTTAAGGTATCATAAGGACCAGTAGAAATTTGCCATTTTTAAGATTTTGCTATACGTTATCAATATAACATATATATATTTCGATCGCTGTTTCAACGCCGCTTTGAACAGTATATATCACGGCCTGTCAGCTTGATGTGCGAGGAAATCCCGTAGTGATGCAGGTCTCGGACGTTTACCACTTTGGTGAAACCCACGAGCATGGGTATGGTGCTGACAAACCTAGAAACATACAGGGGCATCTGGGTTAAAATAGGTCTTCAGCAACCCCTGCTTGCCGTCAAAGGCGACTTTTTTTTTCGTTAGAGGCGACTAAGGGGATCGGGTGGTCAGGCTTGCTGACTTGGTTCATGCAGACTCGATTATTTACAGACCGCCGTCATATAGCTTGAATATTGCTTAGTGTGTATTAATACAACAAACAAACAAACAAACAAACAAACCCGGTGAATAGTGAGCGAATAAGACCATCATTCATTACACCAGCCTGAGTAGACCAACATATACGGGGTGGAGTGGGCAAGTGGTCAAAAGCTCCATGCTAGCAAGCGCCAGGTGCTGAGATCGTATTCCGCTAGTGACCGGGTTGCTATTCATCCTTGGGACCAACAATGTTTACAGGTCTTTACAGTGCTGTCACAACTCCTAGTGTAAGGTACATCCACCCTGTGCACAAAAATGAAACCTACTCGTCCGATGGCAGATGGCCAGATGGTGGAAACACGAACACGTGCAGACACCCGAAACAAAAATGTGTCAAAATGTGTGGTGTCCCTGGGGAAGTGACTGAGTTCACATGTGCCTCTGTTCACTCAGCAGGGAATGGGTACCCGATATGTGAGGTGTTAGTAAAAACCACCCAGCGCCCCCTGGGCAGCTGAGGTTATATACTCCCCAGGGAGTTGAGAATGATAATTGGAATGCAAACGCATCCACTGGTCGGGGATAAAAAAACTTCTTTGAGCAGATACTAGTTCCTGGATACCTGCGGTATATAAGTGTATGGTCTAATGTATGTGTAGTTTCTAAAGAGCATACTAAAAGATCAGCCAGGATCGCCACATGCGAAACTAAACTTCATCGTCTGAAAGATGAAGGTAGCATGTGTCTGTAGGTCACGGTCACATAGTATTTCCGGCTGAGTGGTTACAGAGAATGCAGTGACGACCACGTTGTGTCCAAGTGGTTACAGAGAATGCAGTGACGACCACGTTCTGTCCAAGTGGTTACATAGAATGCAGTGACGACCACGTTGTGTCCAAGTGGTTACAGAGAATGCAGTGACGACCACGTTCTGTCCAAGTGGTTACAGTGAATGCAGTGACGAACACGTTCTGTCCAAGTGGTTACAGAGAATGCAGTGACGACCACGTTCTGTCCAAGCGGTTACAGTGAATGCAGTGACGACCACGTTCTGTCCAAGTGGTTACAGAGAATGCAGTGACGACCACGTTCTGTCCAAGCGGTTACAGTGAATGCAGTGACGACCACGTTCTGTCCAAGTGGTTACAGTGAATGCAGTGACGACCACGTTCTGTCCAAGTGGTTACAGAGAATGCAGTGACGACCACGTTCTGTCCAAGTGGTTACAGAGAATGCAGTGACGACCACGTTCTGTCCAAGTGGTTACAGAGAATGCAGTGACGACCACGTTCTGTCCAAGTGGTTACAGAGAATGCAGTGACGACCACGTTCTGTCCAAGTGGTTACAGGGAATGCAGTGACGACCACGTTCTGTCCAAGTGGTTACAGAGAATGCAGTGACGACCACGTTGTGTCCAAGAGGTTACAGAGAATGCAGTGACGACCACGTTGTGTCCAAGTGGTTACTGAGAATGCAGTGACGACCACGTTCTGTCTAAGTGGTTACAGAGAATGCAGTGACGACCACGTTGTGTCCAAGTGGTTACAGAGAATGCAGTGACGACCACGTTGTGTCGAAGTGGTTACAGTAGTGTGGTTATATCAGGTTACTCAGTGGACTCAAAGAGCGGCAGTCGGTGCAGGATGACGCCCGGGCGCTCACAACGCCCCGGGGGATGTAAGTTCTTATCGTTGACAAATATGACGGAGAAGAGACAAAAACAGACTTCTCAAGATCAAACAAATGCCTTCAGACATATATTGCTTCAATAACATGTGCATGTCACAAACACTCCCACATCACTTGGCCGAGATGCTAAAACCAACAGCTTGGCTTTCAAGGGCGTGTAAACCGTTTACACAGAGAGGTTTCTTACATCGAGCCATCGAGGTGACGACGTTCAGTGGACCAACTGATGGACCGCCCCTCCAATTCTGCAATCAGTGGAACAACTGATGTACCGCCCCTCGAGTTCTGCAATCAGTTGAACAACTGATGTACCGCCCCTCCAGTTCTGCAATCAGTGGAACAACTGATGGACCGCCCCACGAATTCTGCAATCAGTGGAACAACTGAGGTACCGACCCTCCAGTTCTGCAAACAGTGGAACAACTGATGAACCGCCTTTCAGTTCTGCAATCAGCGGAACTACTGATGGACCATGGTATCACAATGTCCCTCCAGTTCTGCAATCAGTGGAACTACTGGTGGACCATGGTATAACAATGTCCCTCCAGTTCTGCAATCAGTGGAACTACTGGTGGACCATGGTATCACAATGTCCCTGCAGGTTTACAAGCAAATGAACAGCTAGTACTCAATAACAAGAGAGAGTGTTTGCTTACTCCATAGAAGTATTTTTTTTAGCTTTAATAACTTTTATGTAGGTAGCCGCACTTTCAAGTAGCCAAGTTCCAATATTGTCTTAGCCACAATTCTCCAATTCTTACATGTAATTGTACAGATCATTATTTCAAAATGCCTCAATGATAGTGAAAGAAGTATTTTATTTATAGATATTTGCTTCCGCAGCCGTCAAATCATCCTTTTCAATCAGATGTGGTTATTGTTATTTGAAACCTCTAATAGGCCAGCATCAACGTGGAACTACGTGCCAGGTGAACTGTGAACCACCTGGTCGGAGTTTGAAACTTGACAGAAGGCCTCACAACTCAGGTATACTAGTGCACAGTTCCGCTCCAGGTTACATGACGCATTACATGACGCATTACATGACGCATTACATGACATGGCGATCTGTACCTGGAGACAAAGACTGAAGGTTTGTAAAATGAGGTGAGGTGAAATGGGGTTTAATGTCGCGTCCAAGATTATTGCACTTATACAGCAACGTGCATGCACGTATGTGAGGATGTGGCTGCTTGTACTGGTCCGGACTGATGCCGATTTATAGTGCTAGCTCACTGAGATACCATGCCGCAGTTTAACATTAACACCCCACTCAGACACAGTATACTGACTCCGATCTGACCAGTCCTTGTTTCAGCCCATTGTTTCACGAGGGCCAGGCAGGGTAACAATGACGCGGCCGGGGATCGAACCCGGACCTTCCGATTTCCGGAAGGATGCTCTACCACTTCACCATGGTCGTTTCTAAGGTGGAGAGACGGGGTACCATTTGTAGCTGACTTGTAAAGGGTACACGAACTCAGATCAATGTACTTACTTAAGACACATAATGTCCACCCGTCACAGGAAAATTTAATATACTCATGTCCTCTTCAAATGAAAAATATTCAGCTGCTTTATTTACTATGTATGAATGTTGGAAAACGTCAGTGATAATGATTGTAAGCTCCACACGGAGTTAGGTGTAGCTGACCAGAGCTGTATACTGCATTAAACAGTGTACCATGGGTCGATGGCCTACATCTATACTGAATACAGAATATTCACACGGCCTAATTCAGGAACTGGGGTAACTGTTACATCAGTTACAGCATCAGTCTGTCACCACGTTTCGTGAACTAGCTCTGTTTGATTGTCGCCGAAACTGCTCGTGGATGGTAAGAGAGTCGCATTCTTACAGACAAGCAAACATTCATTTGTCCCTGCAAGGAGCTAATTGATAGCCGTGTTTGACAGAGGTGTTTGACAGAGGTGTTTCAAAGTGATGTTTGAGTAACTGAACAAACGCTCACACTAACAATAACGTCTATTTTTATTAAGCAACAAATCTCAACGTTGCATTTAACTGCAGAATTTCTGTCGCATAAGCACAAACACCGTTCCACGACAGTACAAGACATGTAATGGAACCGTTTATGTGACAATTCATGTAGAACATTATCAGGATTTATATTCCTTCGCATAACCACAAACACCGCCCCACGAGTGTATAACACGTGTCATGGAACCGATTATGTAACAATTGATATACATCGCTTCCAGTATTTATAATCTGACACGCACCTCACTGCTTTATTGTTGAGTTTGCCTTTTTTCTTCTATTTTTAGGGGGGGGGGGGCGTTAGATGTTGATGGGCATGGTCAGATTGTCCTGCATACGTCGGTAAGATTGTGGTGGGTTGGAGATAGTACGTGAACGACATTTCCTCGTGTTCCCACTTCACTTCATCAGCTGGGTCAAACGCATCACTTATTGACTTAACATTCGTGACAAAATAATGGAAAGAGTGTCTGTATCAAGGATTACAAAACAAGGGTTGTATTAAACATGTAGGTGTTTTAAGACTTAAGCAGTTCCAGAGATGGTGATACACGCAACAGTTAAAAACAACAGCCATTTATCACAAGAAGCTATTTGACCTCTCCTCAAAATACACTGACCTATATCCCGACGGCTGAGTAGTGGATTGCTGTCTGCAGGAATGTTGAGGCAGATGTTTCCACGCCACACAAAGTATAAACACTCATGGACAAGTGTGTGTGTCTTGAGCAATGAATACTGGGGGCGGATCTCATGCTTCACTGACCACGCCAACTTGAAACAAACGTCCTCTCTCCCGTGTCATGGCTCTGCCCGCACTCTTCCACTATTACTGTGCGTGTGCTTTTTGTTAACGCCACACTGAGCAATATTCTAGCAGCCTGCGTATAATCGACTCACGACCAGACAATCCAGTGATTGATTTCATGAGTAACAATCCATACCGTCGGGGTACACGTCATCGACCATCATTTTTGGGGGACCGATTCTTAGCCATAATTCCCACGAGACGTTACTCGTGAAAACACGTTGTCTATTCGTCGCATCGTCCTTGGATTGAGTGAGTGAGTGTGATTTTACGCCGCTTTAGCAATATTCCAGCAATATCGCGGCGGGGGACACCGGGAATGGGCTTCACACTATGTACCCATGTGGGGAAATCGAACCCGGTCCGGCGTGACGAGCAAACGCTGTAACCACGAGGCTACTCCATCGCCCCGATCGTCCTTGAAACTGCTCAAATACATTTGACATCCACACACGGAAACATCATCTGACGCACACATATTGCTCGTGTGGCATCCTACAAGCCACAGCCACATCATCTGTTACAGATCACACCAGTCAAAGTCACTCATTATTCCCGGCACAGAGACATAATCATATTAATCTTGTGTCTGCCATTAAACGACTCCATGCATTTCTCGTCCTTTCACCAGACGGCTGACGAACTTTTACACCCCCAGGGAATGAATTCCTGGACGAATGTTCATTAAATGAGTCGCGGCTGTGGGATGTGAGACACACCTGTATGTTTCGTAGATATATAAAACAACCAACGATGGGCTACGGTATATTTGTCCCCGGTGAATGAGCGATGTTTATCCTGGGTCTTTGGCGAGGAACCTACAGCATTCATTCGCGAAGATCAGATAACTTTTACCCGAGCAGTTCCGAGTGCCGAGCAGGGTATTCTATGTATTTCTCATTAATTTAAGAGACAAAATAGAAAATGACGCAGGAGATGTCAACGTTAGAGAGAATCTTCACTGAAGACAGCCTATTGTTCCGATGATACACTAGACCCAACTTCACACATTCTACCCCTTGAACCCAGCATTCGGCGTGACGACCTAATACCTTAACCAATATCCTGCCCATCACTCAAGGGAGTGAGTGAGTATGGTGTTACGCTGCGATTAAACAATATTCCAGCAATATCACGATGGGGAACACCAGAAGTGGGCTTCACACATTGTATCCATGTCGGGAATAGAACCTGGGTCTTTGGCGTGACAAGCGAACGCTTTAACCACTAGGCTACCCGACCGCCCTCATGTTACTTAAAACGTATGTTTAGTTTAAACATATTTTATCACAAATGGAAAAGGATGAGGAACAAGTTATCCACCTTGGGACACCCCCTCCTTAGTATTTACATATAGTGTTTCAAAATATACTAGAGATGACGTAGGATGACCAGTACAATAAGAACTGATGAAAGTAGAAAATTCAAAGAAATATAGAAGACAAGAGATAAATTAGACAAAGCGTATGTATAGCCGGTGATATGCTGTTGTTACTCATAAGGATAGAACGATCGTGTCAAATCAATCAGCGTTGTGACGTCATGACAGTCGCCGTAACTAACGCATTAGTCCATCATTCAAACCACGGACTTAATGGTCGACCGATGTACTTCCTGTGTTTGTGAGATCACTGCGCGTCAAGAACTAGTCCCTGTTTACACAGACGATTCTGGTCAAACAAACGACCACTTCCTCACACGTCTCGCGGCGAGGGGGGTTATTTGCCTCCAGCAAGCTGTCGATACACCAGATAAGCGGCTGTATATACAAAGGGGGACTCTTTGGCCTGTATGCCATTGATGAGGGTATTGACTTGTTGGAGGGGATGGGTAGAAGTGACTCGGCGACTGTGAAGTCGGTAGTGAGCCCAGGATCAGTATCTCGTCGACTGGGTTTGTCAACAGATGGCGAAGACGGCTGTGCGTTTAAAGTGAAGTCTCGCAACGACATCTGTCCTGAAGTCGACTTGATGTATCTGTTTGAGGCACCTTTTAAAATGTGAGACTGGTTCCCACGACAAACACAGGGAGACCCTGTCTGTACATTACTACTGATTGTTTGTTTATCGCCTTGTTTACCACCACACCAAGAAATATTCCAGTACGCCTGTAAATAATTCCGGTCCAGGCTATCCAGTGATCGACATGGCGAGCAACGATCAACGCCTTCGGGGTACGATGTCACACAATCAACCAGGTCGCCGAGCCGGACCACCCGATCTATTTGGTCGCCTCTTACAACTAGCATAGGTTACTGGCCGTCTACCCCCGCAGTTAACTGTGGCTGTCCGTCTACAGTGACGATGCCACCAGTCAGCCCATGACCATCTGATCCTGGTAGCTAAGGGAGATAACTCATAGCGGTAGCACCTTCACCCACGGGGCCATCTTGTCGCGCCCAGTACACGACAAGGGGTAGAACACAGCAATACAACGTGTTCTCTACAATAGTAAGAGCCATCTGTATCGACGAGAGAGTATAGTTCTTGATATCACTTTGAAACGTTTGGCCAAACCAGAACCAGACTCCACTAAATCAGACAGAGACCACAGGTTCAAACATAACAACTGTTTGACTTCACATATACACAGGTCATCGGGGCGGGGCATCGAACCTTAACCTTCGGCGTGACGAACTACGCATTAACCACTAGACTACCCTGCCTACCCTACCGTCAAACACTGAAATGTTCAAGATAGGAAAATCGATTAAACTCCTTCACGCATAAGAATGTTCGTTCTGGTCCTAGTCAAACAGAACACCAACATGTACAACATAAACAGTGGCCACAGTGAAACATTTCTGCTATCACAAACCGTCGTTATTTGATATGTGATCGCGAGAGGCGTACAACGAAGTAAGTGCTCTCAAGGAGAAACTAATAGAACAATTTATCAAAATGGTATAATCTGCAACCGCATACCAAAGCTGAAAGTCCCTTAACGATGTCATGTCTAGTGATGTGATCAGCGCGACACACACTTGCACGACAGCAGCAGCAACATCTAATTACACACGTCAAGATGGTGCTGTCAATATTGATATAAGGATTTGATGGCACCACGCCCAGCGACTTGGCAGAACACAGAGGGCCACGCCTTTCATTACAATAAAGGAAAAGGTTTTCTTGAAACCTGTTGCTGCACCGTGCTGTACTTTGCTGTGACAAAAGTATATCAATACCATCCTACCAAAACATTCAGCAAAGCTCTTAATCAGTGAGTGAGTGAGTATGGTTTTACGCCGCTTTTTAGCAATATTCCAGCAACATCACGGCGGGGGACACCAGAAATGGGCTTCACACATTGTACCCATGTCGGGAATCGAATCCTTTAACCACTAGGCTACCCGACCGCCCCCACTTCATCAGTAAAACAATCCTAAAATCTGTGGGACGCTGGGGTCTAGTGGATAAAGCGTTCGCTCATCACGCCGAATCCTGGGTTCGATTCCCCACATGGGTACAGTGTGTGAAGCCTTTTTCTGGCATCCCCGCCGTGATGGTGCTGGAATATTGCTAAAAGCGGCGTAAAACAATACTCCCTCACTCAAATGTATGCCGCACGTGTACCTGAGCGTAGGTTATGCTATGAGTCAGTAAGTAGACCACCCTGTGGAAATCCGTCAGCTGCTACACTAACACAGGCTGCGGTCAATACACTCCAGATACAGTGTATACCTCACAGTTGTCTAGAAGATCAATGCCACGGCTGTACATTGTAGAACGCTGCGTTCACAAGTGGTGGTATATTGTTCTCGAAACGCAATCCCTTTTTATCATGTGACATACAACTTTCTGAATTAGCAATACAAGAGATAATACCAAGGCTAACACAAGCCCGTGACTCAACATAATATGTGAAAGTGTTTATTCAAATACGCCTTTTTTCACAGAGACCTAGTAATTTATTCACATGCCTTGCCAGAGACTACAAGCCAGTGATCAGTTTCAGTGTTTTGAGATTTGCGGGACTTGTTGCGTCGATGTCCAGAACCTGTGTAAATAAACACAATGGGGGGAAAAGAATCGAAATCGAAATTGTCGACTAAACTTTATATTTACGTATTGTGGTATCCATTTCGCCATGACGTGGACAAATTTGGGACTGAGAAAATAAATATTTCAACATGGTTACATGTATTCATACGCGGTGAAAAGTCCAAAAACCTTTCGGGATTCAAACTCATTCAACAACGTATTTCGATCAATGATGTTACACACACATTCTCATGCACATTTGGGTCAAATTTGGGACTGAGAAAATAAAATACTCGTTTAACATAGTTGCATGTATTCATACGCAGTAAAAAGTCCGGATTCAAACTCATTCAACAATGAATTTCAAACAATGGTACACACACTCATTCAGTTTCCAGTATTTATCGGCCTGTTGTCCATATTCGACTGTGATGTCAGGATGGACATACTGACCTGGATTTCAAACTTAGCGCAGTTAGGATAAAGGTAAGGATAAGAATAGGTTTTATTCCACACTGAAAGGCCTCAGGCCCATAGTACAATTCTGTTTTCGGGAGTGGTTACAGATCCGTTTAACAGGTCATATTCTAATTAACATAGCATGATAAATGAACATTGATAGATTTGTTTAGAGTATCTTCATCAGTTGTTGACATGATCGATATAGTTTGTTGTTGAGTAGATTGTACACAAAAAGGCAGATCAATATATTTACTTCTTAGATGGTCGTATATTGGACAGACTAACAGGACATGAGACTCATCTTAAATCACATTTAACCACATTGCTCACATATTCCCAATTCTCTGGCTATGTTTCTATGTCTGCCTACTTCGATCCCAAGTCTATGAGAGCTGCATCTAAATTGTTCTAAACTAATTCTAAATCTTTTAAACTTGACATCAAACAAATAGTATTCTGGGGAAATAGTTGTCTTAAAAAACTTTAATATTTGCATTTCTCAGAATTTAAAAACATGCGATGACCATGTAAGTAGTTATCCCTAAGTCTTTGACGTATAGATACCAAAGAGGAATCTCGATGGGTAGGTACACACTGATTATGCCAAACATAACATAGTCGCATTCATTAAGTAACGACTTTACATCATATGCCTACATGCGAATTCCATGTGTTTCATACAATAACATCATATTATTACGCAGTAGAAACTGCAACACACGCCAGCTCCACAGGCATGTCACGTGTCAAAGTGGACCAGAGTTCTCTCTCAAAGGCGCCGTTTTAACTGCGCAGCGGGCAAATGTAATACTGTCATGGAAACGGGAAGAAAACAAATCACGTGTTTAAAGGACGGCCATCAAAGTGTCAGCGTCCAGTAAACCTCGAGTAGTGTATTGGTCCGTCGTGTCAAACGTTAGTGTAAGTGTGTCACGTGGGTAGGCGACTGCTGTGCGGACGCTTATCTGGGTGGAAGTGTTTTGTCGCGACCTCCACACAACAATGGGGATCATAAATCACCTCTGTTTACTTCAGGTCTAAGAGAACATCCACAGATTCTCTTAGCTCATATTTCAAAGCAAGTTTGTACATTCTCGTGGTGGACCTCGGTCCGTCATCAGTCCCATAAAACACGTCACGCGAGGTGCACGTGCAGCATTGTCACGTTCCCTCATGTCAGCTGTGAGAGTCGACTAAAATGGGATCGGATGATCGGACGGTGTAGTTCATCTGCCCTGAGACCCCATTGGTCTTGCTTTCAATCACTGGTTTGTCTGGTCGAGACTCTAAGATACGTGGGCCGCCATGATCCTCCATGGTCCAACAATTCAGCTGACCACGGCAGAATGTTGACAGCCAGGGCCGAACAGACCAGAGGCTGAAACCCGGAAACCCGTGGGGTGAACATCGCGATATGCTCTTGACCTATTCTGCCTGAGATTTCCAAAGAGGGACTCGACGAAAGGGTCCAGACGAGTGACGTGCTTCCGTCAACAACACGCCTGATGGCAAGGCTTGGTGTTGATCACATCCACACATACCAGTCGCACTGGGTTGGATGAGGCCGGCCGACCTATATAAACTCGCATATACATCTAGCTTACCCCCCCCCCCCCCCCCCCCCAACACAAACACACATCAACATACCTACTAACAGACATACATATAGCCACCTACATCTCGTCAGAGAACTAGTCAATCTTACTGTCAAGACAACTTGTATCTGGTCCACGATCAAGTAGTTTAGGATGTTGGAAAAGCAGGTTTTAAACATGTTGTCGCCAACACAGTTGTCAGTTTTTCTACACTGTGACAGCGGCAAGTGGGCTTTCTGTGGACTGGGGGCAACTCAGATGGTTCCGATGACGTCATCAGTCAGAAAAGGTTTAAGAATGGGCAATCCGTCATCGGGACGTGTCCGGCGACTTTGACCGTCGCTTGACCGTGGGGTTCCGTCAGACCTGCGCGTTGTTGTGCAACTACAGCAGGTCACCGGGACGGATGGGGGGGAGGGTGACGACATGCAAGTGGGGGGGGGGGGGGGGGGGGGGGGGGGGGAGGGGGGGTCGAGGAGGAAATGTGTGAGAACACCAGTGAGTGAGTGAGTGACGGGGATAGTTTCAACAAATCACCCTCGTCGGCTCGTCGGCATCCTCACCAAGACAGCAGTACCCACACAGTGAGCAATATCACATTAACCCAGACAGCAATACTCTACTCACATATATAGTCAGCAATAATCACAAGGTATTTCATGTCTATGCTGACCAATCAGCAGGCCTACTTTCAGTTCCTCACTGGTAACGAGTGCCATGAGCATCGTGTTCCAAGAATCAACCAGATCAGGAATCCAAGAGTCAGTCACGGAAAGATGTAATGGTTGTCGTGTCTAGAATCCCATACATTAGCTTGTCTTTTCTCTAAGATACATAATTTACTTCACTTTCTCATTTACTCAAAACTCCTTGAACATTAAATAACTGGAGTCATGGCGCATGATTAACATCCGGGATGAGAAAGGATGGGCGTGGATGATGCCCATGTCAAGTCACGTGACAGTACACCCAAGGAAGGAGGTAGCCGAGTGGTCAAATCGTTGTCTCGTCATGCGAAAGGTCCGGGTTCGATTATAAACATGATGCAATGTGTATTTCTGGTTCCCCGGCCGTGATATGTCAAGGAATGTTGCTAAAGGAGACGAAGAGAGCTGGTGGGGAATCAGGTTTAATGGCGGCGTTCATGGTCGAGACGAGACAAAAGTGACTCGGGTCACGGAGTTTGCCGATAAGTAAGGATGAAGAGCCAACAAACAAAGCATCATAATCCGGATGAATCAGAGATTCGAACCCTGTACCATTTGGCTATACCAGTTAATCATGGTGCCAGTGAGCGAGTATGGTTTTACGCCGCTCCCAGCAATATTCCAGCAAAATCACAGCAGGGGACACAAGTAATGAGCTTCACACTATTTACCCATGTGGGGAATCGAACCCGGGCCTTCGTTGTGACGATCGAACACTTTAACCACAAGGCTACCCGACCGCCCCGATCGGTTCCCATGAAACAGGGACGGTCGGGTAGCCTAGTGATTAAAGTGTTCGCTGGTCACGCCGAAGACTCCGGTTCGATTCCCTACATGGGTACAATGTGTGAAGCCCATTTCTGGTGTCCCCCGCAGTGAAATAGGAATATTTCTAAAAGCGGCGTAAAACAATACTCGCTCTCTCCAATGAAACAATATGGCAGCCAGTTAGCAGGCAGTAGGCCAATAACTGTCAACATTTGAGAGAGAGAACAGGTGTCCCGTCTTGACACGGCACATAATATCCGAGAATAGAATAGAAATGGAGCGCGTCCTTCAGCCTTATCTTCACCAGACTCAGGAAATGTGAAAAGTCAAAATGTATCGGAGCTGATAACACCACCTCGAGTGGGTCATGTCCACTGTCGCGTTCTCACTACTTCACCACGTGACTATCATCTTTGTACCAGGCAAATCTGCTTCAAGGCGGGTTAAAGCTGTATTTATCCTATCCTACAAGGGGTTCCGACTGTTTCAGTAGCTAATGTGTTCTACGTAAATAATATGTAATTTACTCAGACCGAACATGACGTCGTCGAATCACATGATCACGAAACCATCTTCACTCACTGACTCACCATCACAAACATAGCGAAACAAAATAAGTATTTGTATCATTGTGCGACGGTTTAAGACCACCTTACCGACTCCTGTTCCTTTATCACCATAGCAACGAGGGTGTGTGTGTGTGTGGTGTGTGTGTGTGTGTGTGGGGGGGGGGGGGGGGGGGGGGGGTGTTGGGGTCGTGTCCCCCTGCCAATGCTACAAAACTTTGTTGACGTGAGACCAATGACACTTATATCCCATGTCGTTTGAACATTACAAGTGAACCTACAGTGTAATGTATTTTCCTGTAGACTTTGGGTTGGATTATGTGTTTTGGAATGTTTCACTTCCTTGGTTGGAATGCAATAAAATACACAGCCAGTGACATTCTGTTAATCCAAATGACATTGTCCGTATTAAATGGCGCCCATACTCCACGTCCCGTGCTCAGCCCAGCGTTACACCTTGTAGTTAATAACCTGTGTTAAACGTGCACCTGTGTTAAACGTGCATCTGTGTAATCCGTGTTATCCTCAACTGCAAACGTTGTCTCCTCCGACAAGCTGAATACGGGTCGCAGAGCAACCAGGCTGGGATGGCCAATTAGCATTGACAAGTCCCTCTTTAAAGTTTGCTTGTTTGTTGTTTAACGCCGCACTCAGCAATAGTCCAGCTATATGACGCCGGGCTGTATATCATCGAGTCTGGGCCAGACAATCCAGTGATTGACATCATGAGCATTTCCTCTTTAAAGAACAATGGGAACAGAGTAGCCCCTCCCGATTCCAGAGACGTCCCAAATTCATCATTGCCCAGATTCCCGGGGTTCCGGACTAACGGGACCTAATATGGACATATGTTGTATAATAGATGAATGAATCTAAACCATGTTGTACAGAGGTGTCGCTTTGTAGTATTCGTCGTGTAGTTCTGAAAATCGGTTTGTAAAAATAAAATTGTTACATTTTGAAAATCACGTTGTCAACAGCCATTGTGACGTCACGCAAAATATACTTCCTCACGTGCATTCGTTAACACGATTCAAAGATAACTGGTTGTAATTCATCACGATACACGATCGTGGTCGTGTTGTCTTTTCTAACAACCCTGATCGGGAATTAATCGTGACCATTATACCAACCTCAACAAGTACAATCCCAAACATTCATTTCACATAAAGTCACATGACTTACAAAGCAAGCTGAATATTTGTAATGGTGTAATGAATTAATGGCGAACTGACGCCACAACCATGTCGGGTCAAGGAAAGGTCGTGAGTGTTTCAATATTTCGCATCAGGCTAATGGGATATAAATGTATAAAGGTTACACACCGCCTTGTGGCCAGAGGCGACCGTCCTAATGGCCGTCTTAGCACCTCCGGTATCTGACGGGTAATTAATGAGGGCACGTCCCCCCGCGCGCTGCCGATGAATCTTATCCTACACTTACAATTCTCTGCATCAAAACAAACATGAATGTACATAAGAAATCTGAACATCTGTTACACCCTGTGATCGTACAAACAAATTCACAAATAAATATTTCAGGACAACTCCACTAAATACATTCTCAGAAATCATAAACAAAGGTTGACCTTGACCTAGAACAGTTTTCCGACTTCATATTTCGTAACGGGAAATGTCATAATCAGTAGATCGTTGTGAAGGAAATGTTATATTGCGGTACGGATTACGAAACGGCAACTGTAAATATAAGGGAAGGAAACACATCAGGAAATATCACTATGCTATGATTAGACGTTATCATCACGAGGACTGAGGCCTTAAACAACAAACAAACAAACAAACATAGTCTATGCAGAATAGTGACGTGTATCCAAGGTTTGAAACACTTTTACGCCGTTTTGGCAATATTCCCGCAATATGACTGCAGGGGATACGAGATAGGGGTCTCACACATTGTACCAATGTCGGGGATCGAAGCAGGGCTATCGGCGAGATGACCGAACGCTTGGACCACTGAGCTCCCGCCTCCATCACGTCTCGTCAAGTTCTCTGTGTAAATGTTTTAAATAATTTTTCGAATATGAAGGTCAATGGTCCACAGTCAGACCTTGTCGTGAGGGCGTGGTAAGGGCGTGGTGAGGCCGTGGTTAGGGCGTGGTGACCTGGGGCGGCGACTGAGCGCTGTATAGATACATGACGCACTCACTGTCACACCTTATTTATGGCCCCACAATCTGACAAGGGTTACCACAATAATATTTCCACTCATATATCTTCGCTGTATACACGTGTGAAGATAGGAACGTTGTGTATGTAGCCAGGGTCGTCTACCTGGACATTAAGATGGCCATGTTGACATACGACTGTAGGAGTGAGAGTGATTAGCGAGTAAAGTAGACATAAAGTACCCAGGGATGTGACTTCACTGTCAACTTCAAGTCTTTAACGCGTGTTGTCCGTGTTGTCAAGTCCACTCCGTGCATAGATACGTAATACTGGTCATCTCTCACTCGTCAACATGTCCAGAGAGTTGGAACAATGGTCGTTGACCTATACGATGCTACATGACACGCATTAAGTCATACATTATTAATGTAAAATAAATATTTGACTATGAAAATATTACGTAACCTGGCGATAATTTCAATGTAAGTGTATTGGGTTGGGTTAAACTGAGATAACCGTCTCAAGCCAAACGAAGCTTAAGTCAATAGTCGTTAAATCGTGACATGCCTCTTCAAAGATTTGAGATCTTAGATTTAGGTATTCCATGATAACCGAAATCCAGCTGTCTTCATTACACAACCACGACAAACGTGTACACCAACGTCGGCTGGAGTGCCACCAACGACGTCGCGCTTGTCCCCTGTCATGGAGACATCGACATATACAGTCGGGCCAGTGACCTTCAGCAATAATCAAGTAATATCACAGCACGGACCACCCACTGTGTACCTATAGTACCCGTCTGGGTGATCTACCCGGCTCAAGTAATACCACAGCACGGACCACCTAATGTGTACCTATAGTACCCGTCTGGGTGATCTGCCCCGCTCAAGTAATACCACAGCACGGACCACCCACTGTGTACCTATAGTACCCGTCTGGGTGATCTGCCCGGCTCAAGTAATATCACAGCACGGACCACCCACTGTGTACCTATAGTACCCGTCTGGGTGATCTACCCGACTCAAGTAATACCACAGCACGGACCACCTACTGTGTACCTATAGTACCCGTCTGGGTGATATGCCCGGCTCAAGTAATACCACAGCACGGACCACCCACTGTGTACCTATAGTACCCGTCTGGGCGATTTACCCGGCTCATGTAATACCACAGCTCGGACCACCCACTGTGTACCTCTAGTACCCGTCTGGGCGATTTACCCGGCTCAAGTAATACCACAGCACGGACCACCCACTGTGTACCTATAGTACCCGTCTGGGTGATCTGCCCCGCTCATGTAATACCACAGCTCGGACCACCCACTGTGTACCTATAGTACCCGTCTGGGCGATTTACCCGGCTCAAGTAATACCACAGCACGGACCACCCACTGTGTACCTATAGTACCCGTCTGGGTGATCTACCCGGCTCATGAAATACCACAGCAGGGACCACCCACTGTGTACCTATAGTACCCGTCTGGGTGATCTACCCGGCTCAAGTAATACCACAGCACGGACCACCCACTGTGTACCTATAGTACCCGTCTGGGTGATCTACCCGGCTCATGTAATACCACAGCACGGACCACCCACTGTGTACCTATAGTACCAGTCTGGGTGATCTTCCCCGCTCAAGTAATACCACAGCACGGACCACCCACTGTGTACCTATAGTACCCGTCTGGGTGATCTACCCGGCTCATGTAATACCACAGCACGGACCACCCACTGTGTACCTATAGTACCCGTCTGGGTGATCTACCCGGCTCAAGTAATACCACAGCAGGGACCACCCACTGTGTACCTATAGTACCCGTCTGGGTGATCTTCCCCGCTCAAGTAATACCACAGCACGGACCACCCACTGTGTACCTATAGTACCCGTCTGGGTGATCTACCCGGCTCATGTAATACCACAGCACGGACCACCCACTGTGTACCTATAGTACCCGTCTGGGTGATCTACCCGGCTCATGTAATACCACAGCACGGACCACCCACTGTGTACCTATAGTACCAGTCTGGGTGATCTTCCCCACTCAAGTAATACCACAGCACGGACCACCCACTGTGTACCTATAGTACCCGTCTGGGTGATCTACCCGGCTCATGTAATACCACAGCACGGACCACCCACTGTGTACCTATAGTACCCGTCTGGGTGATCTGCCCGGCTCAAGTAATACCACAGCAGGGACCACCTACTGTGTACCTATAGTACCCGTCTGGGTGATCTGCCCGGCTCAAGCAATACCACAGCACGGACCACCCACTGTGTACCTATAGTACCCGTCTGGGTGATCTACCCGGCTCAAGTAATACCACAGCACGGACCACCCACTGTGTACCCATAGTACCCGTCTGGGCGATTTACCCGGCTCAAGTAATCACTCGGCTGACCCTGCGTCTCCACAGATCAAGAGTCTTCACTGCATCTATAAATAGACTGAGATGAATATGACGTCATGAAATCATTGTACTCCTACCAATGCCACTTACGTCCGGTTCAACATGCCCTCTTTTCCTCGTGGCTATTTGTAACATTAGAGTCGTATCAGGGAATTACCACATACAAGAGTCGGAGAGAAATGGACTTGACGTAAGAAAACTGATGTGACTTAATCACCCCGTGCGTCTTGCAAGCAGTACCGTAACACTAATAGCATGTGCGTCAGCTGATGGATGACAGAATCAAGCATTCAATGGATCATGTCACGTTAATGGTATATTCATCCGATGGTCACGTTTGTCCAATATACACACATATGGCCTTACTGGTGTATACATACGAAGATCACGTTAATATAACATTAATACGAGTGTCACGTTTATACAATACACATACGAGGTCACGTTAATGCAATATACATACGAGGTCATGTTAATGCAATATGCATACGAGGTCACGTTCATGAAATAAACATACGAGGTCACGTTAATGCAATACACATACGAGGTCACGTTAATGCAATACACATACGAGGTCATGTTAATGCAATATGCATACGAGGTCACGTTCATGAAATAAACATACGAGGTCACGTTAATGCAATACACATACGAGGTCACGTTAATGCAATACACATACGAGGTCACGTTAATGCAATATACATACGAGGTCATGTTAATGCAATATGCATACGAGGTCACGTTAATGCAATACACATACGAGGTCACGTTAATGCAATATGCATACGAGGTCATGTTAATGCAATATGCATACGAGGTCACGTTAATGCAATACACATACGAGGTCATGTTAATGCAATATACATACGAGGTCATGTTAATGCAATACACATACGAGGTCACGTTAATGCAATAGACATACGAGGTCATGTTATGAGATAACATCAATGCAACATACATACGATGGTCAAGTAGAAAAATTATCTCTGGTGCCGGAGTTGCGCAATTGTGTGAGTTTGGATTAACGCCGCTTTGAGGTGATGAAGGTCCTGTGTGAAAACCATGACAACGGTTATGGTACTGACAAACCTAGAATCATAACCAGGGCGAATCACGACTCAACACGGTCATAGGTTACTGGTATGCCAAAGGGACGCAACTCCCCACATCGTATTGCGGCGCTTACCACTACCGTCTGTTCATGACAGATAAATACACGGGACCGAGTGAGGTGGGATAAGTTTGTCTGTTTGTTTGTTTGTTGTTTAGCGCCGCACTCAGCAATATTCCAGCTATACCATGAGCATCGATCCACGCAATTGAGATACGATAACTTGCATCAACCAAGTCAGCGTGCGGGACAACCCGATCCCGTTAGTCGCCTCTCACGACACTCATAGTCACCTTTTATGGCAAGGGTGGTTGCTGAGATGGGATTAACGCCGCTATGGACAGTATTCCAGTTATATCACGGCGTGTCAGCTTAATGTGGGAGGAAAGCCCGACGTGATGCAGGTCTCAGACGTTTACCACTTCAGTGAAACCCATGAGCACGAGTATGGTGCTGAATCGGGGCGATCAGGGATTCGAACTTAATTACTAGTAAGGAAAGCGATCCCCCAAAAAAACATTTCTCGTTTTTCCCTTCTCCATCAGACAATTCAAGGTTGCACGTGAAACACAATACTAAAGCTAAGTCAGAATGCCAGTTTTCTCCGTTCTCGATTAGCAGTGTTAAACAGTGTTCGTGGGTGATCTACTCTAGTCACGTGGCCAGGCCTCTGTCTCCCCGCTTCATTGACAACGATATTCCACATTGATTACCATTGATCCCCCTGTGATTCCGATGCTTTAGTGTCAACTCTCAAAGCACTAAGATGGACAAACCTAAAAAAGAATACATGCGTTTCAGCATGTATTAATATGACTACATGAAGTCGAGCAACGTCACCACAAACCCGAAGACGGCGGGACAGGTGTTGACGTCACGTGACCGTGAGATAGCCGACACGTTGATGTCAGCAGAGAGTTCAAGTCCGGCGCACTTCCTGTTGTGAAGACAGGTGTATTTTTGTGTTACTATGTGACAGGCTTAGGGCTTGAGATCTGCAGGCTAGTTTCTTCGCCCGAAGTTTAAGACCGTGGGTGTTCCATGGTCGGTCGGAAGGGGGTCGGTCGGAAGGGGAGCGAGAGTTTGGGTTGAATAGGAGAGTTGCATAGTGTGCGTATTCAAATTGTGTGTTTACTTGAAAGTTATTATTTTGTATAGATGTGTGTGTGTGTGTGTGTGGGGGGGGGGGGGGGGGGGGGGAGGTGTGGGGGAAGGTGTGTAGTGTGACGGCTAAGGCTAGGTTTGGAAGTTTTTATATTACTTAAAACTTATTGAACACGAGGTACTCCTCGGCGTTGTTCGAGGAAAACTTAAAACCTGTTATCTTTGTAACATAGAAAAGACTATCCAGACACGGCCTGCAGCTGTCTGTTTACTGAAGTCTCACCTCAATGTTTCATATAAACGTAGGTCAAATATAACTCACGGGAACTATGAGCCACTCCGATTGGAGTTATGGGAGAGAGTGGTATATCTGTATCTGCAGTAAACTACGGTTATAACGAACTCAAAGGGACCACTAAATTTACTTCGTTATTACCGTAGTTTGTTATAATCATATGTTCAGCATATATACTGCAAATGGACGGGACCAAAAATGGTTCATGACATCCGTCAGTTCGTTATAAGCGTGTTCGTTATAAACGTACTTCCACTGCCTTTGTTAAAATATGGGAGTTACGTAAACGTGTCGCTTAGATCCCTTTGTGAAACCTCTGGTGTATAACACACCCATATAATCTAATCACAACAGTTCTGTCCTTATAATATATATCAGTGTGTCCACCTACTTGTAAAACGTTCATAAACATGGGAGTGTCAGATCTACACGAGAGGAATAATCTCGCCATTTCATATGTATACATAATCGGTATATATAAATATATAATTTCTATTTACATCGTTCTTGCTTGGTAAGCCAGGTCAAAATCTCGCACTGGCTGATCGCCAAATTCAGGGACTTAATATGCAAGTGCGGCATGTCATATTGAGAGGTCCCAGGGCCTATTGGACCTGTGCAGATCCGGGGTAGAGTAGGTCTTCAGCAACCCATGCTTGGCGTAAAGGGCGACTATGCTTGTCGTAAGAGGCGGCTAACAGGATCGGGTGGTCAGACTCGCTGACTTGGTTGAAGCATGTCATCGTATCCCAATTGCATGCATCGATGCTCATGATATCAATCACTGGATTGTCTGATCCAGACTCGGTTAATTACAGACTGCCGTCATATACTTGTAGCTGGAATATTGCTGAGTGCGGCGTTAAACAAAAATCAACCAATCAATCTACCAACCCCGGGCCGATTGCACCACGCAGTGTCAACTGTCGTGCAGGTCACAAGCAGTTAACTAGTCATAAAAGCATTTGGACTGCTGGTGCAATGATAGATTAATAGATAATGCACTTCGAGAGGAAACGGGTAGTTCTACAATGTAACCACGTGTGTCTAGACAAGGGGACTTAAGTTGTGTGTAAACGTGCACTCAATGACCCAGCCGCCAACAGGCGGGAACAATGCAGCATTCATCAGCGACACCCGTGCTTCGTGTGGCACGCAGGGTGGTTACAGTTTGTTTGTTTGTTTGTTTGTTGTTTAAATATTCCAGCTTTATGACGGCGGTCTGTAAATAATCGAGTCTTGACCAGACAATCCAGTGATTGACATCATGAGCATCGATCCACGCATTTCAGATGAGATGACATACATCAACCAAGTCAGTGACCCTGACCACCCGATCCCGTTAGTCGCCTCTTACGGCAAGTATAGTCGCCCTTTACGGCAAGTATAGTCGCCTTTCACGGCAAGTATAGTCACCTTTCACGGCAAGTATAGTCGCCTCTCTTGTGGACCTGTTTAACAAACAGCAGTTGTTGGTGCATTACGTAGATACATAGCGAGTGAGTGAGTATGGTTTAAGGTCGTTTTTACAATGTTCCATCAATATCACGGCGGGGGACACCAGTAATGAGCTCCACACAAAGCACCATGCCGGAATCGAACCCGGGTCTTGGGCGTGCCGAGCGAACGCTTTTACCACTAGGCTACCCGACCGCCCGAGATACTCAGAGAGTAGCTGTGAACAGTTATGTTCAGAAACAAGTGTCACCATGACGTGTGAACCTGATCGAGTTGGAATGTGCCTGGTAATGCAGGTGGGAGACAGATACCACTTTGAGGAAACCCACGAGCTGTGACACCGAGACTGATAATCCAAGGGTCATAATCTCAGCAAGTAGCAGCGGATCCTCCGCACAACAGGACCCATCGCGGCGCACCGGGTTGCCGCAACATCGCCTCGCGGAGTTGATATGGAGATGTATAAAACTGCAGTTTAAGACCCTCATTAATATTTAAGGTTCCTAAGAATAAAATTAACTCCCCATAAACACGCGACACTATCGGTAAAAATTATCTGAATCAGCTTCAAATTCTTCGCTCACCTCAAGGAGCTGATATGCCGTATAGCTGAGCGTGGTTTGGGCAGCAAGCCAAGGAAACAAACGCTCGAGTGACAAAGTTTAACAACGTCGCCGAACACTGTGACCTGTATGTGTAGGTAAATAATTCAATACCTCAAATCACCTGTTTTGTTGTTCACGCTGCCGCTCCGCGTTCCATGCAGATATATTAGTCTACATGTATATTGTGAACATGCATCTCATGCAAGGTTTGAATAACTGTTGATAGAGCCTCACACTACATCTGCAAAAAATGCTATTGCATTACATTTGCCTTGAGTCTAAAATAAGAATACAGATTTCAGCATGGACATGTTTCAATGTAACGGCACGTCTACCTATTACGTTTGAATACAACATTTACTTTCTAAAGAAGAGAGTTGGTTTGCACCACGTGACCTATACGCCGTTCCTGATACCGGGTTCGGGACCCCCCGCCCCTTTTTAAATTACACATTTAACCGTCAGTGAATATTCTACCCCATAAAATACATACATCGCAGCTCGCTGACCCCCTAAATTACTTATACCCCCCCCCCCCCCAACCCTGTTGAAAACGAGGTTAGTTAGCCAAGTGGTTGAAGTGTTCGTTCGTCACTACGATAACCCGGGTTCGCGACGTTGTAACAGTTTGAAGCTCATGTAATATTAACGTTGTGTTATTGCTCACTCACTCACTCACTGTTTGTTTGTTGTTGGGTTTTTTTTTTGTTAAACGCCACACACAGCAATATCCCAGCTATATGACGGCGGTCTGTAAATCGATCGAGTCTGGACCAGACAATCCATTGAGTGACATCGTAAGCATCGATCCACGCAACTGGGATACGATGACACGTATCAACCATGTCAGCGAGCCTGTCCATCCGATCCCGTTAGTCGCCGCTTACGACAAGCATAGTCGCCCACTCACGAACGAACGAACGAACGACCGTCCGACCGACCGTTAGTCATCAGAATCTGAGGTGGGAGATCACAATGACTCGTCAGTCGACGGGTGAGATCGAATGACGCCATAAACTCCCTTCATCAACAATTCCCCCTCGTCGACATACCGCGTGCCACAATGGCGTCTTTCGCCAGGGATGTTGCCGTCCTTGACGTCCGGTGCTCTAAAAGCAACATAAAACTTTCGAAATGATAAACTACACGTGTGGTACACTGGATGTCATGGCAGACAGAAGACATACGACATAACGACGACATCTGGGTTCGGTGTGGTCGTATTTTATTAAAACTTGCTAACGAAACCATAAAACTGTGACAGTTGTCGCATCTCATTTCCCGTCAACGATGAGTCCCGTGTAGACCAAGGTCACATTCCAATGACCCCAGGATCAGACACCCGGCAGAATACAAACATACACCGCTAACTAGGTCAGAACAGACCATTGACTATGATCTAAGATTCGAACTTTCGATCAGTGGATCCTATCACGGCTAAGAGGCATAACTCTGTATAGATCACGAGCTAAATATAGGTTGGTGTCACCAAAATCGGATACCGTTATATCAACCATTGTTTAGATTTCGCCCATCAAAGGCACCATACGTGTAGGTAATCAGGGTAAACTGACATAAACAATCATTATTATACTCACGGCGGCACGTCCAGATTGCACACCCAGATTATATGGCTACACGTTGCCTCAAGGTCACCCCCGGGGCGTCCGTTCAGGCAAACAAATTACTGGCAAGTTAAAGTCTCGATTAAGTCTCGATTTGATCACCGATATTTGTAGAAATGGTTCCAGCATGAACAGGGTGAACGATAGAGTTACAAGGTTCAAGCAGTCGCGTGACTTACAAGAGATTTCAAAATAGGTTATTAAGACGCCAACATGAAAATATGTATCTTCAATTCCATGCACGAGAATACCTGAAGAGTCAAAACTTTTTCGCAATGTCCACACTGAACAAGTACGTGATAAGCGTCATAAATCTTCCTGACAAGAGGTTCTGCCAGAATGCATAGCGTGTAAGGTGATTAAGGTAATTAACGAGTCCAAGTTTCAGTGAGTGAGTGAGTTGGGTTTAACGCCGCTCTTAACATTGTTTAAGTTATATCACGGCGTGTCAGCTTAATGTGGGAGGAAAGCCCGAAGTGATGCAGGTCTTAGACGTTTACCATTTTGGTAAAACCCACGAGCACGGGTATGGTGCTGAAACATAATCGGAACAGAACCCGCAATCATAGGTTTCTGACGTGCGCAAGAGACGCAACTCTGCACAGCGCCATGTTACAGTCACACCACAGCGCATCAACTTTATATGACGGGAAAGACACAACTGAAGCAAACCTTAGACATGTACCACTTTAGTGAAACCCACAATCATGGTGCAGACAAACCAAGGACAGAATCAGAGATAAAGTAGGATTCGAAAACGCGATCCTATAAATATAAGATCCTGGCACTCCAAGGGGATGTAACTCTAAACTGTGAATGGTGGTGAAAGACGAGTGGGTCCTACGTGTTTATGTAGGTAGAAACAAGTGCGCGGTGGAGTATATTAGTGAGTGAATGTTGTTTTACGCCGCTTTTAAGCAATATCCCGGCAGTGTCGCGACGGGGGGCACCAGATATGGCCTCCACTCACTGTAGCCATGATGGCGCAGAGTGTATGAAAGGAAACGGTCTAGCATCGCTCAGCTGATGTATTTGTTTAACATCCATCCCCACACAAGCACTATTTACCCACAGGATGACTACCAGAAAATGCGCGGCTGCATCTACAGGTCGAGCACAAATACGTTTACACTGAAAGACATAATATGGCGGCTATGATTTTATACATTTATACAAACTATTTCACAAAATCAGTAATTGTTTATGTGTGAGTGAATCAATATTTTTGTCAGCAGCAAGCATTTTTTGTCAGCTTTACTACGGCGGCAGTGGACGAACGAGTCTTGGTCGAGTAAACCAGTGGATGATAGCATGAGCAACATATACCAACATGTATCTGGATTGTAAGTCGTGATACGATATACATTCATTTTAAGGCCGTGATACGGAACATCTTCATTGTAAGGCCGTGATACGATATATCTTCATTTTAAGGCCGTGATACGATAATATATTATTTTGTAAGGCCGTGATACAATATGTCTTCATTTTAAGGCCGTGATACGATATATATTCATTGTAAGGCCGTGATACGATATATATTGATTGTAAGGCCGTGATACGATGTTTCTTCATTGTAAGGCCGTGATACGATATATATTCATTGTAAGGCCTTGATACGATGTATCTTCATTGTTAGGCCTTGATACGATAAATCTTCATTATAAGGCCGTGATATGATACAGGAAATAGGACAGGTCGACACACGGCACGTTCAGGAAACATATCCACCATCAAAGGATGTGAACAGTAGTCAACAGTGGCAACAATAAGTAGACTGAGCACTTTGATAAACATTGTCTTGAGACAATGTCACATACGAGCAGAAAATAGTCTCACAATAAATGTTACTACAATTTACCCTTACACATACTTTAACATCGATACATGACCTGCCGATACGATACTCACAGAGTATCACATGACTATCACAGAAGCAAATATTGGCACTTATCGAACGCCACCATTGCCACAGCCCATTCCACGTGAAGGTGAGCGTGCATCTTGTTCACAATACATCGCTCCAAAGACGGCTCTCCTACAACGCTTAGCCTCGCATCAAACCATAAATCTAACTCCCCCTGTGCAATAAGAGAGCTGCCAATGGTCTCAGCTTACATTAGTCAGTATACAGTTACTCAGACAGATTGCAAGTGCAAAGAGGGTGCCATACAATTATCCGTTTGAGGAAGTTAAAATCCTGAATATTGCAACAGGCAGATAAATACCTTTGCGGGAAATGACTATTCATCAGGAAATAGCCATTGCTATTTCAATAGACAGCTACACAACACATGCAACAACACCGTATTGATATGATTCACCGGCAATCAGGCCGACACTACTGTGTGAATGTGGGAAGGTCGCTATCTTTGTTGACACATTCACAAATCATTCATGTTTAACACGATATATATAATCATGACTAATATAAGTCCTGCCTGGTTACAAGGAAATGGTTACTGAATTGAAACTGAATACATGTGCCGACTTAGGCAGTGTAGATGCCTAAACGTATTTCAAATATTACAAGTAGTATCACATTCGACTTGTTTATTTACAGATATAATTACATGGCGATTGCGGTGTGATAAGTTACACGCCGTGCAACCGATGTCGATATTATTTGATTAGTAAAGAGCAGTGTGTCAAGACGGAAGTAAAGTCTAGGATTGTTCCTCTACGTCCCAGTCGGCAATACATCAACCGCATCACAGGGGTCGTAATCCAACCGGTGGTTGATAGTATGAGCACCTATCCCATCATCCGAGCAAGATGAAAACACAGGTCACACACACAGCTCGGGAACCACGCCCGTCGTCCAGGGGGATGGGGGTGTGGAGCTAGGGGTGTGTGGGTGGGGCTTGGGGGTCGGAGGGGGGGGGGGGGCAGTTATTGTAAGTCACTGTGTCTTGTAAGTCACATTCACTGTAGGACCTGCAACTGAACGGCATGGGACGTCACCGTCTTTGTATCCACATCGGTCTGCGTGTCATGGAGTCAGAAAAGTGGTCAACATTGTGAGCATCCATTCACAAGGCCATTCACAAGGCCATTGACAGCAGCTACAATGTATGTGTCCGTGCACTTCCACGTAACAACCGTGCAACTTCCATGAAACGACCGTGCAACTTCCATGATACGACCGTGCAACTTCCATGAAACGACCGTCCAACTTCCATTAACGACCGTGCAATTTCCTTTAACGACCGTGCAATTTCCATTAACGACCGTGCAACTTCCATGAAATGACCGTGCAACCTTCTTGTAATCACCGTGCAACTAGCCCTGATATGAGCAGTGGGTATTAAAATATTTGGTGACATATCTGAGATGTGACATATGTGTTTCGTTCAGAAGGAGCACAAGATATAAATCCTGATTGCTTACCTCTGTATCCATTATAAGTTGGTGCTATCCCCATCGTCTTCTGGTGTGTCCCCACAGGGTAGCTCACAGACGCTTCCCTCCCCCTCCTCCACAAGTCCCAACCCCTCCCGCGGGTCCTGATCCTGGTCGTGAAACCCAGACTCCGCACTTTCTTCATCCGAGTCCGTGTTTCCGTGACATAATTTAATTTCCTCATTCTGACGAAGTTCGTCGATGTCGTTGCCGATCTCGACGTCAATGATGCGGTCCGTGAGGCACTCGGGGTTGAGTGTATGGAGGGAGGCTGTGTCGGAGTTGAGTGTCAACGCCGCCACCATCTCACTGGCACTCTCCAGGTTGTCGTTTTCGTCGCACTCCCCTAAGTCCTCACACACACAAAACTCCTCGTGTTCACACTCCTCGAAGTCCTCCGTTATAGCGCCAAGTTTGGGAGCGGTGTTTGACTTACTCACGGGGGGTTTGAAGTTTGTAGCTGTGCTTAACATCTGTTTCCTCAAAGGGAGAACAGATCCCGCTTTGGGCAGGGAATTGGTTCTTTGCAACACAAGTCGGGAGTTCTGTTTCCGAACTTTGTCTCTCTGGAACTCTTTAAGGGCGAAGGAGAGTTTTTCGTGTAGCTGGAGTGCCATGGACTTAGCCTTTAGTTCATTTTTACACAGCACAGCGTGACAACGAAGCTCCATTTTCATCTTCTTACCCTCGTGTCTGTACACCCAGACGAACACCCTCGGGTACTGAGGATGGGCGATGCAGTACGAGATCCTGTGTGCTCGGTACTCCGTGAGTCCTTGCTCTTTCGTGTACGCCTTGAGTCCGGAGCCTGTGACGACGAGCTTCATCTCGAGGCCGGGGTGGGAACTCCGCATGTAGTTGTTCCATATTATTGACACTGGCTTGTCCACACAACCGTCGCCTTTCATCATGGCCGTTTGAACGTTCCCCAGATACCGTACCTTGTAAGTCGGGTCCGACTCGCTGATCGTCAAACTCTTCCTCCAACCGAATATACTCATCATGAGCGGGTCTGATCGTCCGTATACTTGATAAGTGACACAATCTCACTCTCACTCTCACAACATCTCGCTCAGGTATGTCCGGCTTGTCGCTGATCAATGAACCGCTGACAATGTCGTCAGTCCAACTTGTAGCTACCTCGCGTTACTCCCAGGTCGCTGGCTGTCCCACTGATCTCAGTCCCAATGGAGGGATATGTATCTTGATGACTTCTCACCTGTCTGTCAAACATTTATGTGCCCGCACCGTCAACTGTCTCTCTCCTTATGGCCGTCATTTTACCTCGCTAAGTGCCAGCTACCTGTGTGTGTGCTAAATATAACCGCCTTACATAGGATGTTTATTCACAATGTCACGTGGATCTTCCACGAGCTATGATTGGCTGGCGCTTGCTACTCGCTTGACTGACGGAAGTTCAGCCTCTGTGTGTGATCTTCACTGTAAAGTGTATAAGAGATTATTTAGAAGAATGTTTCGCCATAACGAAAGTCGATTGCGACCTTTCCGCAAGTACTGGCCGTTGTTGTTGAGTTTCTCCACACTAATTGTGGCGCTGTTGTTTCGCCTCGGGTGAAAACGTGGACAATCGGCCTGACCGTCTACACAGACTGAGGGGGTGAGTGGCGCAGAGGCGCCGCGGCCGTGTGTCCCTGCGGGATCAAGGTGGGGGGGGGGGGGGGGGGGGTTGATAGCGTTGTTCAGAGCAATGGGTTGTCAAGCTTTCACACACAGATTACACGCGCTGCTGACCCAATGCTACTACCCGTGAACTAATACAGCTTACGAAGATTTTGTCTCATATATGTATTCAGAATTAGACAGAGTTGCTTTCCCGACTGAAAAAAAATAATCTATTTACAAATCTAAATCGGTTCGTTAACCTCACTGGTGTGTGGTTAGAACTCAAACAGCAATGGGACAAAGCATGCGAAGCTGAAAAATGGTATCTTATATGTACATCTGTCCGAAAGAAAGTTTTGAAGCACAATTTTGCTCAGGAGGTAAATATTTTGACACAATTCTACGTATGTAGACATAAACGTTCGTATCAGTTAGCTGAACAGCAACGTTTATTGAACAATTATAATCAAGGCAACGCGCGTAGGTTGTGGAAGACTATAGGTAGGTTTGGTATTGCGACCTTAGCGTATTATTTTTAGAAAACCACGGTTTTGAATAAATGGCAAAGCGATTATTTGTCGTTTTTTGTGGAAAGCTCTTCCTCGGATTTTGATGATAACCATTTGAGTTCGGTTTAAAATGAGATCGCAAACACCAGGGTTATAAATGACCGGATACTTGATACTACTGACCTGGATCTTCCAATTACACGTGCGGAAGTCGAGCCAGCTATTGCACGTGCAAAACGTGGAAAGGCAGTTGGCCTTGACCTACTCCCAGTTGAGGCGCTTAAGAACAGCACTTGCACCGACATTCTTTTCAGGATTTTTACTTTTTGCTTTGAAAACAATACATGGCAGAAACTTGGCGCACTTGCTTTTTTAACCCGATTAAAAAAACAGATATCAATCCACGCGATCCGTTAAGTTATCGAGGTATTTCTTTAATGTCGGGGGGCGGTCGGGTAGCCTCGTGGTTAAAGCGTTCGCTCGTCACGCCGAAGACCCGGGTTCGATTCCCGACATGGGTAAAATGTGTGAAGCCGTGATATTACTGGAATACTGCTAAAAGCGGCGTAAAACCATACTCACTCACTCACTCACTTTAATGTCGGTCCCATGTAAGTTATACGCCGATGTGTTAAACACTCGTTTGAAGCCGCTGGTTAGAAACTAATAAAGTTCTTGCTGATGAACAAAACGTTTTTCGCTCAAAGCGAATTACTCAAGAACTTATATTTAGTTTTTGTTTTCCGTTATCAATAATAGAAAGTTATCCAGAAATTCCACATATGTTTGTTTCATTGACGCGATGAAGGCGTTTGACAAATGTGAATCGTTCGTGTTTATGGTATAAACTTCGTCGGCTTGGCGTCAGTGGTAGATTTCTTCATTATGTGCAAGCAATGTATAATGAGACCTGGTCACGCGTAAGGATAAATAATGGCTTAACAGATCCATTCCCAGTAACTTCTAGAGTCATGCAAGGATGAGTGTTATCTCCGACATTGTTTTCGGAGTTTATTAACGATCTCGCAGAGGAAATTAATAAACTTAAATGTGGTATTCAGGTAGACGATAATATGTTAAGTATTTTACTGTACGCGGACGACGTAGCTTTGATTGCTCCAGGTGAAATTTCCTTACAGCGCATGTTAGACTGTGTCTAACGCTGGTCAGCACACTGGCGTTTAAAAGTAAATGTGAAAAAACTAAGGTTGTTCATTTCAGGCCCCCATCTGTTTAAAGATCGGAATTTATCTTTACTATTGGCTCTTCTCACACTGACATTATTAACGCCTGTAAATATTTAGTATTTTGGCTCCATGAGCATTTGGATATTACTTATCCTGTTAAGGAATTGGCAAAATCAGCAAATAGAGCCCTTAGTGCTCTGATCTGTAAATATAAGTTAGCGGGTGGTATATCATTTTTAGTTTTTAATAAACTGTATGATAATCTTGTTTAGCCTATACTTTCGCACGGTTCGGCTATCTGGGGTTTCACGCAATTCACCTGTATTTCTTCTGTTTAAAACAGAGCTGCTCGTTTCTTCCTTCCGGTTAATAACAAAACTCCTAATTTATCAGCCCGTGGCGAAATGGGGTGGACCAGCCCACTTACAAAACAGCATATTGAAATGTTTCGTTTTTGGCGACGAATTCAAGTGGTCGATCCCAATAGACTTTTTTGTTGGATTAGTAAATGGTCTACAAAATTCCGTAAATCCTGGGTAAACAACGTTTTGGCTTTGCTTAATAGTTTAGATCTAACTGTCCCTGATGGTCTGCATTTAACCAAATTTACCCGTTTCAAATATAAGCTATTAGCGTTAGATGAGCATAATTGGTATTCAGAACTGTGGAATGATAGAGGTTTACAAAATGGAATAAGCATCGTACTTATCGATTGTTCCAACACTCGCTGTCAGCTGAACCCTATGTTACATGTCTTATGAACAGTTCTCATCGTAGTATCCTAAGCATGTTACGCTGAGCACATTACCCTTACAAGTTGAATTTGGTAGATTTGCTAAACCTATCACACCTTTACAGTATAGAACTTGTAAAGTATGTAATAACAAAGCTGTAGAATATTCTGACTTAAGATATGATTTATGTTTGAGAATTATAAAGTCTGATCCCATATTTATTTCATTCTCTCCTGTAGACCAGACAGTGTTCTTAATGAACTGTAACACGTATATAAAACCTCTTGCCGCACTTATTTAAAAAAATGTTTGCACGTACGCAACATTATATTATTTAAAATTGAAATCCTGTAAGTTATAATTCTATCATATATATATATAATGTTTTTCATCGTTCATTGTGTCTTATAGGCCTTTTATTTATGCATTTTATGCAAGTTTTTATGTCTTATGTGTACACAACCAACACGTGACACATAAATAAAATATTTTGTCTGCTTCTTTTTCCCCCTTATGTATGTGTATCTGTGTACTGAACGACTTAAAAAACAATTGAATCATGGACGATTTTTGAAGGTGCCATTGAATATCTTGTTCCAAATCTTTCTCTTTCAAAACAAAAATGATATCCGATTGTGCACCTTGCATGGCAGGTAAATAGAGACAGTTAATAGCGGGAGTGTAATCAAAATAATCTGCATATAAAATATTCGTATCCCGCGTTGTGTATCGAGTTTGTGAACAATAAATATAAAATGTTTGATACACTATTCTATTAATCAATATCATGGACTATGTTGAGTAAAATTATTAAGTTTTACAGAATGGTTAGCGAATTTAGAAGAAACAACATATGAACTTGTGATTATTTTACAAAGTATTTAAACTATGTTTTCACTCAGGACTTGTTTACTTCATTACTTGTTTATCGAGTTTTCTGCAACGTCAGCAAACCTGTCTGTGGAGCTTAAGCCGCGATACCAGATTCTTTAAAACCAATATTGAAAAAAAACTAGTCGGAACAAAAACAAATCTATTACACGAATTGCGTCGTACAAATATTTCTGTCAAACTGACAGCTCAGTCCTGGCCGATGCTGGTTTGTTTAATCCGAAATGGATATCGTTGTATCATCGGCTTACTGGATATCGTTGTACCATCGGCTTACTGGATATCGTTGTATCATCGGCTTACTGGATATCGTTGTAGCATCGGCTTACTGGGTATCGTTTTATCATCGGCTTACTGGATATCGTTGTATCATCGGCTTACTGGATATCGTTGTAGCATCGGCTTACTGGATATCGTTGTAGCATCGGCCTACTGGATATCGTTGTAGCATCAGCTTACTGGACATCGTTGTAGCATCGGCTTACTGGATGTTGTTGTATCATCGGCTTACTGGATATCGCTGTATCATCAGCTCACTGGATATCGTTGTAGCATCAGCTTACTGGACATCGTTGTAGCATCGGCTTACTGGATGTCGTTGTATCATCGGCTTACTGGATATCGTTGTATCATCGGCTTACTGGATATCGTTGTAGCATCGGCTTACTGGGTATCGTTTTATCATCGGCTTACTGGATATCGTTGTATCATCGGCTTACTGGATATCGTTGTAGCATCGGCTTACTGGATATCGTTGTAGCATCGGCCTACTGGATATCGTTGTAGCATCAGCTTACTGGACATCGTTGTAGCATCGGCTTACTGGATGTCGTTGTATCATCGGCTTACTGGATATCGCTGTATCATCAGCTCACTGGATATCGTTGTAGCATCAGCTTACTGGACATCGTTGTAGCATCGGCTTACTGGATGTCGTTGTATCATCGGCTTACTGGATATCGCTGTATCATCAGCTCACTGGATATCGTTGTAGCATCGGCTTACTGGATATCGTTGTATCATCGGCTTACTGGATATCGTTGTAAACTCGGCTCACTGGATATCGTTGTAGCATCAGCTTACTGGATATCGCTGTATCATCGGCTTACTGGATATCGTTGTACCATCGGCTTACTGGATATCGTTGTATCATCGGCTTACTGGATATCGTTGTAGCATCGATTTACTGGATATCGTTGTAGCATCGACTCACTGGATATCGTTGTATCATCGGCTTACTGGATATCGTTGTATCATTGGCTCGCTGGATACCATTGTAGCATCGGCTTACTGGATATCGTTGTAGCATCGGCTTACTGGATATCGTTGTAACATCGGCTTACTGGATATCGTTGTAGCATCATCTTACTGGATGTCGTTGTATCATCGGCTTACGGGATATCGCTGTAGCATCGGCTTACTGGATATCGTTGTAGCATCGGCTTACTGGATATCGTTGTATCATCGGCTTACTGGATATCGTTGTAGCATCGACTCACTGGATATCGTTGTATCATCGGCTTACTGGATATCGTTGTATCATTGGCTCACTGGATACCATTGTAGCATCGGCTTACTTGATATCGTTGTAGCATCGGCTTACTGGATATCGTTGTAGCATCGGCTTACTGGATATCGTTGTAGCATCGGCTCACTGAATATCGTTGTATCATCGGCTTACTGGATATCGTTGTACCATCGGCTTAGGTTCATCCGTCGAGTTGGGAAATGAAAGATTAATGAGAGATTAGCGATGTGGGTAGACCCCTTGTTCTAAACAATATCCTATATTACCCAGACAGAAAACACACATTGAAGATCCGGGGTAGAATTGGTCTTCAGCAACCCATGCTTGCTGTAAAAGGCGACTGTGCTTGTAAGGGGCGACTAACGGGATCGGGTGGTCAGACTCGCTGACTTGGTTGATGCATATTATCGTATTCCAATTGCGTGGATCGATGCTCATAATGTCAATCACTGGATTGTCTGGTCCAGACTCGATTATTTACACACCGCCGTCATATAGCTGGAATATTGCTGAGTGCGGTGTTAAACAGCAAAAACACAAACAAAGAAAACAACACAAGCATTAAATTGTTTGTTCTTACGGTTTTTACGCCGCTTTCAACAATATTTCAGAAGGGACGGTGGGCGAAGACCCGGGTTCGAATCCCAACATGGGTACAATGAGTGAAGCTTATTTCTGGTGTCCCCCGCCGTGATATTGCTTGAATAAGCGGCGTAAAACCATACTCTTTGCCAAGACGGTGTATATAGCGTCCGGGCTTGCGCCAATTAGTCGTGCAGGGTTCAACTGGGTCGACCCCCAGATACCACAGAATTACAGTATTATGACCCTTGAACAATGGGATACAGGTGTCGAGGGAGAACTTTAACCACTGTTTTCCAGGTGTTCGGCGTGTCGAGGGAGAACTTTAACCAGTGTTTTCAGCCGTTCGTCGCGCTGAACTACTGGAAGAATTACATTTAGAAGTGATACATAAAAGAGAGAATTTATGGATGTCAACTTATTTATTATGAAAACGTTTCGGAGTACATGTATATGCTTACTTCTACATCAGGAGAATTCACCCGTTGAAGGAGAAAACGCATACACCGAAATGTTGTGTTCCTCATAAAAAAAGAAGTTGAACTATTTCCAGTTCAGAAAAAAAACACCGAGATGAATAATCAAAAATACATCTGAATACTTTCATTAAACATGAGAGTTAGTGAGTGAAGAAAGAGTGTCCATCGCCCCCCATTAACATGAACTAACACACACTGTGGTGACACATATTCCGTCTGTGGTATGTTGGAGTGATGTGTGCCAGGATGGAGGACCCAGACTGCCCCAGAGGAAATTTAATATAATCTTTTCCTGGTAATAAAATGCAAATGGGAAATGTACATCCCGAGGAAAGCGCCACCTGCCGGAGGTAACACAAGAACAAGGAATACTTACACATTGTCAGAAACGAGTGAGGCATTAAATCTGCACTCGTGGAAAGTGTGTGTGTGAAAGGGGGTCGAAGAAAGTGTGTGTGTGAGAGGGGGGGGGGGGGGGGGGGGGGATTGGACACGGGGAAGAAACAAAATCTTCCGATGGATGAAACTTTATTAAAGGAAAGAAGTTTAGAATCTAGTGTCAGATTTCTTAAGGTTTGAACCATCTCATTTCATGGAAGTCTGATTGGATCGTTCATCTCTCCGTATGTTTATGCTTGGCAGGCGATGACAAGTGTGTGGTACACCAGGGCATGGTCGCGATCTCTGAGGAACGAGCGCAAGTATTGTTTTTCATACTGGCGTGTGTTTCGTTTAGGTTCTATTGTACGCTGCGTCAAACAGCATTCAGTCACGGCGACCTGTACAGAATCAAGTATGGGCGAAACAAACCAGTGGTTGATATTATAAACAACGTCCCCGCCGTCGATTACACGCTATCTGACAAGTGATCACGTCGCTAGACAGAGCCATACTGGGGTCCTGATATACGTCTGGCCTGAGGACCATCACCTTCACCAGTGATCACGTCGCTAGACAGGTCCATACTGGGGTCCTGATGTACTCCTGGCCGGAGGACCATCACCTTCACCAGTGATCACGTCGCTAGACAGGTCCATACAGGGGTCCTGATATACGTCTGGCCTGAGGACCATCACCTTCACCAGTGATCACGTCGCTAGACAGGTCCATACTGGGGTCCTGATGTACTCCTGGCCGGAGGACCATCACCTTCACCAGTGATCACGTCGCTAGACAGGTCCATACTGGAGTCCTGATGTACGCCTGGCAGAAGTGATCAGAAATCTTTTCTTACATTTTCGTCTGTCAATTCATAATTAGCAAGCACAGTGGACGCAGTCTATAATCTTCAATAGGCAAGTCTAGCTACACCTGCCTTGAGGCCACTGCTTGGCGAAAGGCTCCTTACGAATATTATTTAGTAAATATTAGTATTTCATTGCCTGCATCTTGATCTGACTGAGGGTTCTAATGTCTTCAAACACACATGGCAGCCCATGTTCCATCATAACTATGATTAAGGCTTCAGTGTAAAACACAAGGGTTTGTTTCTTTTGACTGGCCTGGTACAGGATTCTGTGTCCAATATTCATAATTTATACTAACCCCAGCTAGAGATGCTATATACCGTCAGGAAATAGGCTTCTTTGTATCGTTCTGGTTGCACTTGGCGATAAGTCACTGTCAGACCTTAGTCGTTTAGAACATATAGTTCCATGAGTTTTGTACAACACATATGATGTCATTTTAAAAGACGACTTCAGCTGACAAATTCAAATTCCTTGATAGTTTTATTTGTGTTCCAGATAAATTTTGCAATTTCGTAATCTGACTTCCAAATAACAAAGTGATAAATAATTTCAAAATATGTCTGTAAGAAAATAAGCCACATGAGGTGATGACAGCAGCAATCTGGTTAGACGTCATAGAGAGAGGACAGAGTTTGGCGAGAGGGCCAATAAAAATGCCTGTCATTTAAACCTTTGTTTGATGAATATTAGAATGTGTTTTTTAATGGAAAATTAATGCAGATGTTATTCGTCTCTGGCTTTCCCATCTCATTAGGGCTCCTTTTTAATTCAAATAGAGTTATATGTTTTTATCAAAATAATATATTTTCAGAGAGTAAGCGTTAGGACGCCTGGTTCTACTACACAACGTGGACACTTCTGAATGTAGTTGTTGATGTCCCACCCTTACGCAACAACATCAACGGCAGCATGATTATCTTAGCCCGGTTTATGATATAAGATGTGTATGCCTCCTACTGTCGACACAATACGACCACAGCACGGTGTGCGTGTTACAATGTCGCATTCCTGATTTATCATGTTTGTTTTCATTCATGTTCAAAGCAGGAGTGGACACTTGTGGCAGCATGTTGCAGCTGCAGCTGTATGAAGCGGAGATTACAGCTGACATACATCACAAGGATGGACCGTCACGTGACCTTGTTGCTCGGGGACGACACTCCTCGTTGTAAAGGGATGCTTTTTAGGCCTTAATCGCCAACAATACAACTCTATCAGGTGTCATTTCTGGTGACCCTGCCGTGCTATTGCTGGAATGTTGCTAAAAGCGGCGTAAGACGTTTTTTCACCTTATCACGTGTAGATAACCGATTCCTGACCAGATAACCTGGGGTTGATAGCATCGGTACTATGACCTTCATTCGACAAGGTCACATGCTTCAAGTGTAGATTATGAAACACAAACGGCTTCACAAAAGCATTCTTAAATGCGCAGTCAGCGACACCGGGACGTACAGTTGAAATACACCTGTAGTTCCCATGTTGCTGAATGTATTTGTTCTTTCATGACACGGGACGGTCGGGTAGCCTAGTGGTTAAAGCGTTCGCTCGTCACGCCGAAGACCCGGGTCGATTCCCGACATGGGTACAATGTGTGAAGCCCATTTCTGGTGTTCCCCGCCGTGATTTTGCAGGAACATTGCTAAAACCATACTCACTCACTCACTCTTTCATGACAAATCATACTTCAACATACAACAGACTTCAACACACACCAGACTTCAACACACACCAGACTTCAACACACACCAGACTTCAACACACACCAGACTTCAAGACACAGCAAGTTATAGTGTTTCGCCTGTATTTGGAAATATTCCACACACTGTCAATATATACCGAATCATCGCAAAGTATAAGTATAAAAAGGATACATCTTAAAATATGTGGATTTATGTGGACAGCTGGGTGTGTTAATATAACTGTATCGAGACAGCCGGGTGTGTCAATACAACTGTATCGAGACAGCTGGGTGTGTCAATATAACTGTATCGAGACAGCTGGGTATGTCAATATAACTGTATCGAGACAGCTGGGTGTGTCAATATAACTGTATCGAGACAGCCGGGTGTGTCAATATAACTGTATTGAGGCAGCCGGGTGTGTCAATATAACTGTATCGACACAGCAGGGTGTGTCAATATAACTGTATCGAGACAGCCGAGTGTGTCAATATAACTGTATCGAGACAGCTGGGTGTGGTAATATAACTGTAACGAGACAGCTGGGTGTGTCAATATAACTGTATCGAGACAGCTGGGTGTGTCAATATAACTGTATCGAGACAGTTGGGTGTGTCAATATAACTGTATCGAGACAGCTGGGTATGTCAATATAACTGTATCGAGACAGCCGGGTGTGTCAATATAACTGTATCGAGACAGTTGGGTATGTCAATATAACTGTGTCAAGAGAGCCGGGTGTGTCAATATAACTGTATCGAGACAGTTGGGTGTTTCAATATAACTGTATCGAGACAGCTGGGTGTGTCAATATAACTGTATCGAGACAGCCGGGTGTGTCAATATAACTGTATCGAGACAGCCGGGTGTGTCAATATAACTGTATCGAGACAGCTGGGTGTGTCAATATAACTTTATCGAGACAGTTGGGTGTGTCAATATAACTGTATCGAGACAGCCTGGTGTGTCAATATAACTTTATCGAGACAGCTGGGTGTGTCAATATAACTATATCGAGACAGCTGGGTGTGTCAATATAACTGTATCGAGACAGTTGGGTGTGTCAATATAACTGTATCGAGACAGCTGGGTGTGTCAATATAACTGTATCGAGACAGCTGGGTGTGTCAATATAACTGTATCGAGACAGTTGGGTATGTCAATATAACTGTGTCGAGACAGCCGGGTATGTCAATATAACTGTATCGAGACAGCTGGGTGTGTCAATATAACTGTATCCAGACAGCCGGGTGTGTCAATATAACTGTATCGAGACAGCTGGGTGTGTCAATATAACTGTATCGAGACAGTTGGGTGTGTCAATATAACTGTATCGAGACAGCCTGGTGTGTCAATATAACTTTATCGAGACAGCTGGGTGTGTCAATATAACTGTATCGAGACAGCTGGGTGTGTCAATATAACTGTATCGAGACAGCTGGGTATGTCAATATAACTGTATCGAGACAGCTGGGTGTGTCAATATAACTGTATCGAGACAGCCGGGTGTGTCAATATAACTGTATCGAGACAGCTGGGTGTGTCAATATAACTGTATCGAGACAGTTGGGTGTGTCAATATAACTGTATCGAGACAGCCTGGTGTGTCAATATAACTGTATCGAGACAGCTGGGTGTGTCAATATAACTGTATCGAGACAGCTGGGTGTGTCAATATAACTGTATCGAGACAGTTGGGTGTGTCAATATAACTGTATCGAGACAGCTGGGTGTGTCAATATAACTGTATCGAGACAGCTGGGTGTGTCAATATAACTGTATCGAGACAGCTGGATGTGTCAATATAACTGTATCGAGACAGCTGGGTGTGTCAATATAACTGTATCGAGACAGCCGGGTGTGTCAATATAATTGTATCGAGACAGCTGGATGTGTCAATATAACTGTATCGAGACAGCTGGGTTTGTCAATATAACTGTATTGAGGCAGCCGGGTATGTCAATATAACTGTATCGAGACAGTTGGGTGTGTCAATATAACTGTATCGAGACAGCTGGGTGTGTCAATATAACTGTATCGAGACAGTTGGGTGTTTCAATATAACTGTATCGAGACAGCCGGGTATGTCAATATAACTGTATCGAGACAGCTGGGTGTGTCAATATAACTGTATCGAGACAGTTGGGTGTGTCAATATAACTGTATCGAGACAGCTGGGTGTGTCAATATAACTGTATCGAGACAGCCGGGTGTGTCAGTATAACTGTATCGAGACAGCTGGGTGTGTCAATATAACTGTATCGAGACAGTTGGGTGTGTCAATATAACTGTATCGAGACAGCCGGGTGTGTCAATATAACTGTATCGAGACAGCCGAGTGTGTCAATATAACTGTATCGAGACAGCCGGGTGTGTCAGTATAACTGTGTAACGATGTCCACGACAAAGATGCGTTGATTTGTTATATAACCACATATGTTGTGTGACTTTGTGTGACGACAGTCCCGTAGAGTATAACGCTTGTATCCTCGATGTTAATTTGCACGTTTCAGATATTACATTACATACACTCTTCAAAAAAGAAAAGAAACGCACAAGTACTATGCAATTCATTGAACCTGACTACACAAAAAATCCGGTATATCATTTGAATATATGTTATTGGAAAATGTTGGTGGCCTGATATTCGACAAACGGTGCATCAAAACGCAGCCATTGTCGATTTGCAATGTCTTAAACGGCATTTTTTTACCCTTTTTTAAAAATGTCATGGAGGAAAACAGTAAAGCAAAATGCACGTGCAAGTTATGGCATTCGTAACTCGTGGTAGTCGCTATTAAAAGGCAAGCATAAGCCAATAATTTGTCATTCAATTGTCAGCATTGTTCAAGTTCGAAAATGTCGAGACTCAGCGCTGCCGATCGGAACATCCCCATGGGACGTATCAAAAGAGGGTAATCGCAGTCTTCTGTTGAATGCCACTTCAACGTCGACCACAGCACCATTTGCCGCCTTTGGGACCGATACACACAGTGCACTTCCACTGCAGAACGTTCGAGAACCGGCCGACCAAGAGTTACCACCCCTGCACAGGATCGCTACATTCGACTGTTCCACTTATGTCAATGCAATGCCACAGCAACGGATACCGCAGGATTCATCCCTGTTTTGAGAAGGATATCGGACCAGACTGTCAGGAAAAGTCTTAGCGAGGCTGGAATCCGACCCAGAAGACCAGTTATCGTCCCTGTTTTCCATCGACAGCGATGCTTGCGTTGGTGCCATACCTTACAGCCTTGGAGTTTGAAAAACTGGAGACGAGTGTGGTTTAGTGATGAAGCACGATTTCATCTTCATCGGCGAGAAGGAAGACAACGTATTTATCGTCGTCGAAATAAGCGTTTTGCATATCTATCCTACACCACGAGATCTGACTTGGTTGTGGTTCAGAGAAATTTGACAGCAAATCGATACATGTATCAAATTCTTTGACCTCACCTTCTTCCAATCATTGACCGCCAGAGGGAGCTGTTTCAACAGGACAACGCTCCGCCGCACCGTCATGGTAGACTACCTTCATAATGTCAACATCAACGGTTTGCCCTGGCCGTCGAGATCTCCAGAACTCAGTCGAACACCTCTGGGATGAATTCGATCGACGTGTACGTCAACGTCAGTAAAGACTGCAGGCACTCCCACAATTGGCCAACGCGTTACAAGCAGAACGGCGCAGAATTCTGCAGGACAGAATTCGTACACTTATCCAGTCACTGCCGAGGAGATGCAGAGCTGTGATTACTGCGCCACCTTGTCGCCTTATGTGACATGGCAATGAACAGTTTTCAATGCCCTTGAACGAGGACAGCATGTGACTATTCAGCTCCAAAATGTCCTATTTGTATCTATGATATTAAATTAAATATATCGACATTATTATGTACAATAAATTTACATACAATCCAAGTGCAGACATGTCTCCATACTAATTAAATTGTGTAACTGGGGACGCCTGGCATACGAACCTACATCCGGATCTGAAGCCGATGTGTACTACATCTGCTGGCTAAAAGTGCTGTGCGCAAATCAACAGTAGGACCAGTTTACTCCAAACTAGGGTTGTTCCCCTTGGGCAGGGTTATCTTCACAGCTGTCTGAAATGAGTATCGAGTGGCCACAATGCGACACTTGCTGTAACCGACGTCAACCTTTGCTCATGCTGTCAACCACATGTTGTTTTTCCTAGATATTTACTTGTTCTTACAAGCCCCCTCGAGTTAGACGTCTATTCTGCCCGCGTTCTATTTGAGGCCATGCCCGACGGTGTAGTACCATGCTCATGATATCAACCACTGGTCCAGACTTGGTAGTCTTCAGGCTGCCGTCACATGACGGATTGCAGCTGTAGCTACGTCATCATCATCACACATTTACTCATTAATCCGGAATTTATTCAAGCATACTTTCTTCTACATCGGCCAAGCTTATAGGAACAAGATGACCGCCAATACTGTGTACTACCAGCTGACAGGGCGAAGTGAATGACATTGCTGTGTCTATCTAGTAAACCTACTTGGCTTTCTTCATATCAAAATATCGATACCTTAAATACTGCAAACTTATTCTCAGATAATACAATTTCAAGAAATAACTGCCAGGTTTGATTAACAGTCTTGAGCAAATCAGAAAACGTACTGGCTTATTGTCAATAGCAACGTTTGGATGCAGATTCTTACACCGTTATCCAGCGGGAGTGAGGACAACCAAGTGATAGTTGACAACAGAATCCGACAAAGCTGTGCCCTTGACCTTCATGTAGCCATGGTGTAATTATTCAATATTATATAAATTCGATCATTAAGTCGTCATTAAGATGTAAATCAACCCTAACACGTCATGTAAGCAAGCGTTCAGTGAACTATGTCTTGAGAAGGACAGCCATCAGCAATGACCCTCCAGACGTGGTTGAATCTCTCCATGTTGGGGCACACTTGTGTAACACTGTCGATGGCGCGATGACATGCTGTAATGTCAGATTGACGGATGATTGTTTGATAACGTCTGCCCCATTACCGGAGAAGTTAAACATCGTGTTTTGTACAATGGATTAATGGCTCACCGTCAAACTTACCGTTGTTGGGCAAGAGATGTGTTGGGGAGGATTTTCATGTACATGTTCACACAGAAGTAGGCCGCGTAGTCAGCTTTGAAGATTAATTGGTGTTGTCTCAGCTACAGAATTGCAGTGGGATAGAGAGATGGAAACTCGTCTAGCTAAAGTAGTAAAATATTCTGGTGCATCTATAGCAAGTTTCCATAGCCCATTTTCTCGCCCAGATACTATTGTGAAATATCTGGATGGAGATTATCTGCTCAGAAGCGAATTGTTTAATAACTGTGTTTCGGTTTTTTTTATATTCTGTCTTTCATCAGCTGTGACCACAATCGTTTCTTGAAGTTTGAATACATTATGTAATCATTTAACTTCGTCTGACCAATCATTTTTGGAGACAAGACGTAGCATGCTATAAATAGCTATATATCTAAACTGTCCAAGACGGACTAGAAACATTTGTTTGAACATATACATTAATTCTGCATTACATAGTTTAGCGAGGACCAACAGAGTTGGTTGATCAATGTGTCCTTGTGCGGATATTACACTAGTTGTATCTCACTAGTTCTTTAGGCAAACGGTTAATTAAACCCTAGATTGTCTTACAACAATAACGGTGACTTGTTTCGAGCATTTCATACCCCTTCAAGGATAGTTTCTCTATAAGCCACAGGGTAATACCTCTCGTTGCCAGAGGCGAGAGCGGCTACAGGATTAAGTCCATCAAAGTTCAGGCCAGAATCATGGTTTACGTTTGTAAATTTTCTCAGTTTTTCACATGCTAACCTCGTTCTTTCTACCGAAGTTTTAGCAGTACTTATGTACACTCCCGAATAGACAATTGCCTTTTGAACAGGTAGATTTATCTTACCAATGTACGGATGTTCAGGCGACACTGATTTGTTACTACGTTTAGGAGCATTTAGTTTAGTACCTGTTGTGTTACGGCTGATCAAGGTCGTGTCGTGTGCTAACAGTATTCCTGGGGATCGTCCCCATGGGAGACATAGTCCACAACCGGAATTGCTTAGTTCATGAAGTAAATCGTTGATATAAAGAGTAAAGAGCCATGCTGATATGACACGACCCTGACCTACACCATGTTTAACACGGAAAACATGAGATTTGAAGCCGGCAAAGCTAACACATGAGTTCATAGAATTGTAAGACGGACGTAGAATTCTACATACTTTACCACTGATACCAAATTTGGATAATTGATAAAGTCAAACACAATCAAAGGCTCTCTCGTTATCGAGAAAAGCACAATAAACTGATAAAGTATTTTCGTTAAAATAGTAAATACTTTCTAGAAGAGTGAGAACCGCCGCACCAACCTTTTCCCTAAATCCAAACGGTACTGGTGAGGGAAAGGCTATATTGTGGCATGTCCATTTTTCGATTCTGTTGAGAAGCATTCTTTCGAAAAGCTTACTTAGGACTGAAGTTATTATTATGCACCTGTAGTCTGATGGATCACTTTTAATTTTTCCTCGTCCCTTATGTATTGGTAAGATTTCGCCAATATTATACATGTGTTCATTTTTAATAATAGTATTGAATAATGACAATATAACGCGAGAAGTTCATTCCCTCACACGCATGGACACTGCGTGAAGCAACTCGTGCGCGCTGGGCAGGTCTATGTGTGGAATCGTCCGCCACGCGGGTAACACCCGTGAAACACTCATTTCAGAGGGATCAACATTTTGACCAACGGCTGACCCATCTTAAGCTGGACATGGAGGTTTTGTTTGTTTGTTGTTTAACGCTACGATCAGCAATATTCCAGCTATATGACGGCGGTCTGTAAATAATCGAGACTGGACCAGACAATCCAGTGATTGACATGCATCAACCAAGTCAGCGAGCTTGAACTCTCGATCCCGTTCGGTCTCAGTAACACATTCAGGATTTTTACTGCCGTTCTTGATAGGAACATCCCGATTAAAATTTGTCAAAACCCTGATCAAGAACCTGTAATTCGTGGCGGGAAATTTACAAATTTGTAAAAACATATATTTAATCACGACAACGATCAGATATTGTTCAGGAAGCGTCCTAATTCAGCCGTTTCTAGCCGAATTCGTCCCGATTCTGCCATTCTCAATCCGAATCTGATCCGATTTGTATCTTCTACATGGTAAAAACGACAAAATCTGCCCCGACAGCGTCCCGATTCTCCCAACAGCGTCCCGATTCTCCCGCCAAAGACGGTTCACATTCCGCAAGATCTGGACGCAATCTGGACGCAATCTGGACTCAATCGACAAGAAACGGCAATCTACAATTTCTCACAATTTTGCCCGTTCATCACGACAGCGTCCCGATCCACAGGACACCGTACAGACAACACAGGACATTGTTAGGATTTTGATCCGATACAGCAGAATCTGTCACGACATAGTCACGATTGTAATCCGACAAGACAAAGTCGGCTGAGTTTCCCGAATGTTACGGAACGCAACATACGCTTTGATAAACACAGGCTTCTAATCTAATTAAGTTGGCGATTAGTACTTTGTAACTCATCCGAGAAACATATGAGAAACACTCAAGCTTTCTCTTCAATTTGTCTCTAATAAAAACAGACGCGAAGCGAGATATTCCGCGCAGCGCTTTGTTGTCGGTTTTGCTGTGCGGAGCTCTATTGTATTGGTTTGAAAAATACATCGTGCATGACATAAAACATTCGTGACCAACTCGTGTGATTCCGGGACAAGCCGAAAAGCGACTCGTGCCCCTCTCGTGGCCATTAAACGACAGGCGTCTGTCTGAGAGCTGACGGGCAGAGCTAAAAGAATTGCCACCCCTTTGTGCAATGATTTACGTGTTTTTCCCCAATAAATCATACATATTCCATATGCTATTAAAACACATCAGGACTTACGGCATTGTACAATATGATTGAACACATTTAGTTGTATCTTGGGTATATTTTAGATGCGAGACATGTGTAAAATAAAATAAATGATTCAATTAGGGATCCTTTGACCGAATTACTTAAAGGCGCATTCTGAATGGTTTGTCGTTTTTTTCGCACTTAAACATTCATCGATAGGGAGAAGAAGACTGGGCGAATGGTATTGTAGGTGTGACGTCACATTCTGAAATTATTTCATGCAGGATTAAAATACACCCAGAACCGTCGACGTACCGCCCCTCAACGTGAACATTACATGGTCGACCCTTGCAGTCAGTTATATATGTGCTTAATACACTGTGTATGTTTGTATTTAATTAAATAGCAGTTATGATGGTATTGCAAACCGAAATCCTTATTTTCACCTGCCAAGAGTTCGGTGGGCTCTCCATTTACTCATCCATCAGCCATAAATAGTCTTTTATAAAAATAGATCTACATGGCGGGATAGGTTCAGTCTTATCATGTGTATGGACGTTGATGAAATGTGACCAGGCATGTTGAAATGGCGTAAAGAGTTCAGAATGACAAATGTTACCCCGAACACCCACCAAAATCTGCCGATCAAAATACCAACATAACCGACGGAAACTGCTTGGCCCAACCATCGAGTTACAAATATATGTTGTTATACCAAACATTAAAAATATATGTTGTTATACCAAACATTTAAAAAGGTCACATAATGTTACTCTCTGAAAACCAACGGTTGTACAAAAGAAATAGCTTCTGTGGTAATAACATGCTGAAACCGCTGTATAATATAAAATACAATATGCAGATATATTAAAGCTCATTTTTAACAATACTAAAATATAACATACAGTGTGGTCAGAAGATGTTGATGCCATGCCCACACATTCACTGTACAACGCTGAGGTGTTGGAATGCTCGACTCTTAGAGAAAATTATACGTTGTCAAAGTGACTGTCCAGAGATAACTTTATAAGGGATGACAGACTTCAAACCGATGAAACTTGGACGCCAGAGAACATTCAATCTCTAATCAACTGCCAAATAGATTAAAGTGGTGTAAATTATATCATATTATATCATACAAGTATTTGTTGCAGGGTATGCATTGAGCCATCGTTTGGTATACAGTTTAAGCAGATTGACATCTCGGTATATTAGATTATTTCAATGTTCTCCCTTTAATATAAGTTCGTTATAACCGGAGTCTCGCTCTCTCTCTCTCTCTCTCTCTCTCTCTCTCTCTCTCTCTCTCTCTCTCTCTCTCTCTCTCTCTCTCTCTCTCCATAAGGACATGATCAAGGAGTAAGCATACAAGTATACTCCGAAACGTTGTGTTCCTCGTAATAAAGAAATTGACATCCATAACTTCTCTTCCTTGTGTGTATCACTTCTAATCGCCTTTCAAAGATTAGAGATATACATGTATATGTTTCTTTAATAAACACAATAAACACCGTAACAATGATATCCAAAAGGAGAAGCTCGTGTAAAGTTCTGTTCACTCAAAGTACAAGTGTAAATGTACTTCGCCTAATCTTGTGTAATCCTAAGCGCAAAACAAATACGTGTACGTCTCATTAAGTTTATGTGCTCAAAACAGATATTCTAACTGTTGCGCAAGTGTAATTAATATCCCTGAAGGTCGTGATTGCATATGACGCAACAATTACTAATGTGACAGCTTTAGGTTGTCAATGTCCCTAAGCTCATCACCTATCAGCGGCGGTTGTCGTCATCCCCCAGGTCGTCAGTGTCTAGCTTACCGTGTAATTAGTGACATACCCGATCTTGTCCCTGCCTATAATGTGCGTGCCGAACGATGGCGTCTGGTATAGCAATAAGTGGTTCTCATTTGGCGTTTTCTCATCTCTGGGTAATTATTTAGTCAATGATTGGGTTATTACTGGAGATTGATCATTGATGCGTGGAACGGCTAACTGTAGTTCGGGACGAGTGAACGGATTACAGATCCAGTGCAACATCCATGGACGTTCAGTCAACTCCCCCCCATATCAAGTGTGTGTCAACTTTCTTACTTCTTTTTGTGTCTGGCTAACTTGTTTGTTGTACAACATGCTGGACAATTCAACATCAAACTTTAATAGAGAAAATGTCTGCACAGCTGACTGCTACTTCCGACTTATACCCCGTCAACATGCACAACATTTACTAACGTAAGTAATTTTACACATGTGTAACTATACATACGTGTCTATATGTAAATTTACTATGCGTTCACATGACAATCAACTTAGGTGTGTAAATAAAGTATGTAAAGTGTGTAAGGCACACATATTCGTCAGTCTGTTGACGACTTTCAACACAAAACAGGTTGTTTTCCAATCAAAGTTGAATGAGCAGAGAGTTACTTCACAGAAAACTTTTGCGTGAAGCAACATGTGTTTGATTTAATTTCAACACTAAGTTTTGACTCCTTGAAATTAAAAGAAACAAACGGCCGCTCAACTCTGTATATACGCATAACAGTTGGCAACTGTTGATAATTTGTTTGGTGCTGGCAAAAGGACAGATATTAATTAGATCATCCTTTTACGTTAACATAAACGTTCATATTACAACATATTTAGATTTACATTTGCACCTGCTCCAGACATGATGCAAATTTGCTCCTGGTGTAAATATACACACATGAGTAAACGCGTTCACATGACAAGTATACTGACGTATGTATTTCTACACACGTATGCACATATACACATATATGTAAGGAGGCACATGTGAACGGGGTATTAGTTCACGACGAAATACACACGGTAATGTTAATCCCTGTATAATTAAACAACGCCTAGCAGAACAGGCAGCACATTTTAAATTTTAAATTATCAAGTCTAGTGATGTTTAATTGCAAATATCACATTTTTATTGACCATGTTTGTCATCACCTGTTGATTTACCTGAATGCTCTGAATGGATACAATTAATGTAGATTTTTATGGCGCATAATACTCGAATAATCTTATGTATAATATGACAGTTTTGTGCCTCCGTAGAATTTGAGTAGGGGAGATAACTGACGTGGTATTCAGATATCCGGGCATTTGTTTATCCGGACAACATTTGAGAAAACGCAAGTGCTGGATAAGCAAGGTTCCACATCAATACTAAAGGACTGCAAGGAAAGATAAATTAAGATATGTTTTACTAGGTAAACTAGATGAACTCGTTAAAAGAAACATATTTGTCAAATTCTGTTAATATTCAAGACTGTCTTACCGATATAAGTAATTCTTGTAACGTGACTTTATTGTTCCAACTTGTTGTAGTATTTTCCACGAACAATTTCAACTAGGACAACTGCCTACAGTTCTTTACCAATGGAGAGACAATTCCCCACACCCAGGACTATGTTATGATTGAACATTATATATTTTAATATTATTGATTGGATTACATACAGATCTAACTAAGTATATGTTTTACATTTAACGTACACGGAGGGTGGGATTAAAGGAGAATGGAAATTTGTTTTAACTGTTTCTAATAAGTGGTAGAGGATATTGGAATTGACTGAACATGGATCGAGAAGCATCAAACTCGTGATAGATCTCACAGGGTAACAGTCCACTGACTCATAACCTTGTGGTTATGTTAACGTTTATCAGAACAGTTTGGAAAAACTGAATCTTTTTTAAAAGGAATTAAATTGGAAAGTGAGAGGAGAAATATATAGTCAATGGTCTTGAAAATAATTTAAAAAAACGCTCAAAGAACAATGAAGAACGAAGCATGGTTTATTTCACGATAAAACATTGTTCTATCTTGGCGTCATTTCTTGAGATTTGAACGAACGCGCAACTTGATGACGTCGTAAATTGGAAATTATTTTTGATAGGGAAGTGTCTAGTGAGTTGTTCCCCATAGCTGTAGCTGCCACGATCGCTTCCAAACGTGGGAGAGATTTGACAATCGGTATTGGGAGAAAAGATTAAATTAATGGACGTGAAAATTGTGAGAATATCCGGGAAATCACAAATTACACAACTGTCATAAAAACCATTCGATACTGACACCGCATCAAAACCCGTGGTAAACCGGACACAGTTATTTGCGCACCTATTAGATAACTCCTTTCGGCAGGGTGGTTGTCCAAAGCGAAACGGACGACACTTGTCTGATAATTGCTGGGCGGCGCCTTTGATCTCGCCTCCAACAGAAGTAAACAAGTGTGGCCGGGATGTCGTGGTGATAAACAACACTTGTTCCTGATGTACACCAAGGCACCAATTCATACGTCATAAGTTGTTTTTTTCCGTATATGTGAACAGTGTATTCACAAGTAACGAGAATATTTTATGGCTACAAAAATTTACTCACACGCAAAAGAAATGCAAGTCGAGTATGCAGTATACATGTTATTTTGTTTCAACAGTAAAGACAAGAAATACAAAAAGGGCAAGATTGACAAAAAAGGACTGAAGACAGTTTAATGGATTAAAAGGCAGATGACACAATTGTTTTTTCAAATGTTGAGGGCTTACAGTTTCAGGTCAATACCCAAAATGTCAGTCAATACCTGGTGTGACTGACCACCATTAGCATTGGTCACTGCCACACATCTCCTGTACATTGAGTGGATCAGACGATTTGTGAAGGCCCTAGGGATCCTCCTGCACACATCCAGAGCAGCTGTGCGTAGTTCATCGGCAGTTGTAGGGACTGGGCGCACATTGTGCAGACGCCTTTGAACCTCATCCCACAAGTGTTCGATGGGGTTCAGATCAGGGCTGAGGGTTGGCCACGGTAGAACACGGATGTTGTGTTTTTGCAGAAAGACCATGGTAGCTCTGGCAACATGGGGACGAGCGTTGTCCTGCTGGAAAATGTGTTGTTGATGTTGTGCAAAAAATGGAACAACGTGGGGTCTGATCACTTGGTCGATATACCGCTGAGCAGTGACGCCGTGTACCCGACCTTGACCAACATTCAGAAAGCACATGGGTCCAAGTCTCGCATTAAGTCCAATCCCTGCCCATATCATGACGCTAGGTCCACCCAATGGAACCCTTTCTACAACGTTTCTGTCAGCGAAACGATCACCTCGACGCCGCCAAATTCTGACTCTTCCGTCTGCATGGGAGACACAAAGGCGACTTTCATCAGAGAAGATAACATGCCTCCACTCACGATGACGCCAATTGCGATGACCCTGTGCCCACTGAAGTCGTTCTTGTCGATGCCGTGGTTGAAGAACAGGACGACGTGCTGGTCGGCGACATCTGAGGTTGTTGGGACGGAGACGTCGGATCACAGTGTCCCGGCTAGTGTGTCGATTATGTGTTCCTATGGTCTGTCGATGGTTTTGACGCGTAATCTGCCGATCTTGTCGAGGTGTGGTGACCCTAGGACGACTGCTCCGAGGAAGGTCATCTGTGGTCTGTGTAGCATTGTATCGATGCAGGAGACGGTAAATTGTGGTTATGTTAATGTTGAAATGACGGGCAACATCTTGGACAGACTCTCCAGCTTCCAAACGTCCCTTAGGCTGGTTTCTCTGAATTTGAGTTAGGCGTGACATTGTTGACCAAGGAGCGGTAGGTCCAAGAATCGGCCACAGTTTTATACCCACAACAGTTCGTGACAGTTCGTCAATTTTCGATTTCGCGAGAAATGGGTGCATGATACCCACATATTCATTGAAATGGTGCGTTTTGCGGATTCGTTTTTTATGTTGCGTTTTTACTCGGGGCTTCAAAAATGCAACCAAAAATATTGATAACACCATCAGGCTTCACTACATGTTAAAACTCGTATCAATTTATGGTTCATGGTTTGTTATCTATTTGCTTAAAATCACTTGCGTTTCTATTGCGGGCGAGTATACAGCTAGGTATTTGCCCGGAGCCAATGATTACATGGCTCATTTCTGTTAGATGGTTTATTAACACATGCATGACCCACATTCACGCTAGGTGTGGCAGATGGAATTAGAACATTGTGAGAGTGTCAACAGGAGTTATGGTGGTCATTGTAGCTGACACACCCTTGTGACCATGGTGACGTATCACTGACAGAACATATTTCCCGGGAGAATAGGACATTTCCCAACGTAGAATTTTCCCCACATTGTATATATTAATAAGTTATATTACAGTTTTATTTGCAATTTGACATATTTTAATGATATGAATATGAATATTAAAGTTCACCATGACGTGTCAAGTAATATAGACAGCGGGAAGTCGTCGGATAAACACGGATTTTAACCAAGTATGATGTATAACTAAACCTTGATTCACTGAAACGTCATAGCAACTGGGAAGAAAACATTGGAAGACAAACTTCAGCTGCCCCCCCCCCCCCCCCCTTATAAACAAGCGGGTGTTGGGGTGGGTGGACATATATTCCTTCGTGAAATAATAGTTATAAATCATAATTATACCACCTACTGCATCAATCTGGTGAACGAACAGCGTTTTATTTGCAAACTCCCCAAGAATGACTCAAATAGGCAAACTTTGAAACGAAAATATCCGCAATCCACAGACACAATCATTTGATTAATTGCCAACATTTACCATCCCGTGACAACTCCGTGTTCTACTGTTGGCTAGTCACAATGACTAGACCCTAGTGATGTGGTTCTTTTATGGAAGGAGAGCAACCAAACATCAATTAAGACACAGATTAATGGCCGCTCAATAACTCAAGATTTGCGTTTCATTGTTTTTTTAGCTCACTATCTATTTGATTTATTTGTCTAATGTAACTGAAACCCGTCTCCGTGTTACACTCATGGCACACGCGGGGGTCAGTCGATGTCCACGCGTGGTCAAAAGGTTGCACGCGCTGTACATCCGTTGCACATGCATGTTCTACGGGTGCTCAACCCGTGTGCAACCCGTGGAACGGCCGTGTCACGTGCGTGTCACACGCGTTTTCAACGCGTGTAAAGGAAATGAACTTCTTGGTTAAAGTGTAGCAGTTACTCTGTTATCAGCTTTAGAGGTTTTGTTGGTTTCAATAAACGTGACTGAGCATATTACTTTATTTCCCCTTCGCCAAGCACAGTCTTCATTGAGATCTGAATCAACCATTCACACGAATTGTAAGCAAGCTTTCAGTGAACAATGTTATTTTGTGTTTTTGTTGTTTAATGTCGCACACAACAATATTCCAGCTATATGACGACGGTCTATAAATAATCGATATTGGACCAGACAATCCAGTGATTGATATCAGGGGCATCGACCTACACAATGGGGATTCGATGACATACATCAACCTTGTACGACAAGCATCCTCTTATGGCAGGAATGGGTTGCTGAAGACTATTCTAACCCGGATCTTCCGGGGTTCAGAGAACTATGTCTTGAGAAGGACAGCCATCAGCAATGACCCTCCAGACGTGGTTGAATCTCTCCATGTTGCGGCGCACTTGTGTAACACTGTCGATGGCGCGATGACATGCTGTAATGTCAGATTGACGGATGATTGTTTGATAACGTCTGCCCCATTACCGGAGAAGTCAAACATCGTGTTTTGTACAATGGATTAATGGCTCACCGTCAAACTTACCGTTGTTGGGCAAGAGATGTGTTGGGGAGGATTTTCATGTACATGTTCACACAGAATAAGGCCGGGAACTTAGCGTTGAAGATTAATTGGTGTTGGATCAGCTACAGACCGCTGAACAGTTGCAGCGGGAATGCGGGGATGCGGTATGTACATGGACAGTTGATGTTCCAAATAACACGACTACCCTTGTCTGTAGATTACATGTGGTATTTCTGAATCTCATTTTTACGGGACTATATCCATCTAAACTGAACTATTATTTGAATGGACACAGTTAAAAGAACCAATTTTAACCCGATTACAACACATTAAACATCGCCGTTGTTCTGATAGATTCATTTTAAAGCGTATACAAGTACCATAATAGTAATGATAATAATTACAATGATACGTGCCCGGGTAGCGGTGGTTCCACACAACGGTCATTAGTGTGTGTTCAAGTTACTTTCTCAGCTCCCTGGGGAGTATACAATCCAAGATGAGGTAAGAGTCAGAAGGTGTGGAGTTACATCTCATCCTACAGGGTACCCAGTCACTGCTGGGAGAACACAGACACCTTTATAGATGGGGATTCAGGACCTGCAACACCGCTTTGAACATGACAAGTTATTGCATGTGGGAAGTAGGAATGGGAAGTCGACATTTGAGTTGTAGAAGGTTACCAGGGATATGGTGCAGAAAGACCAAGGAATGAAGATTCGAACCCATGCTCAGCAGATCCTGATAACGTTGTGGGAGGCAACTCTGTACGGGATTCGCGGCTCCCAATCACAATGAACCGGTTAGTTTCTGGGGAACTGACCCTTCACACATTCACGTTAAAAAAGGAATTCATAAATTCCACAAATGAAGAAAGCAATTAATATTTTGAGAACGATGTTTCGTTGTTCACATCAAGGTCATTCGGTGAGGGAAGCAAATTCCAGTTAGAATTGTTGGTGAGTTTGGGACTAGAACCAACGGACCCTACGTACCGTTTGTTTGTTTGTTTGTTTGTTTGTTTGTTGCTAAACGCCACACTCGGAAATATTTCAGCTATATGACGGCGGTTTGTAAATAATCGAGTCCAGACCAGACAATCCAGTGATTGACATCATGAGCATCGATCTACGCATTTGGGATACGATGTCACGTGTCCTTGAACCAAGCATGAACCGACGAAATAGTGACGAATCTGCATGTAAGTTATGAATACACAATGAAAAAAAAGAGTTCAAATGTAAAAAAAATATATATTTAGGATAACACAAATTGTAGCACTTTTTCGGGTTGAGTCCCATCTGGGATTCGAACCCACACTCTCAAAGGGAAGCACCTGATCGCCAGCGCACAGAGTCAGCGATCTAACCCACTCAATCCTCGGTTAATGTCTAACACCTGCATCACCTCGTCCTCTCCTCCCACATCAAGCTGACACGCCGTGAAACTGGGAAATACAAAGTGGCGCGGAATCAAACTCATTCACTATTGCTTCTGGTGATAGAATATAGGCCCCGCAATCGTAACGAGAGAGTCGTTTAGTCGCCTATAGTCATCAGTCCGACTGTCGTAGCTTTCACAAAAACATTGACTAACGCTGGTCATAATGCAACCGAAAGTTTCCGGTTCCGATTCTATATTTCTCCATCCACAAACGGCGGTGGTACAAGAGCATGTAAACAGTACAAAAATAAATATGATGTATATGTACATCGAGAAGGCTGTGTGTATTTAGATTTAGAATTCAATTTGTTAAATAAAAATAATACTTAATTATTTTGATAGACGTTTAAACGTTGATAGTTGTTGAAAATAGACTTATTAATAGAAACACATTTTGACCAGGCTGAAAATACGCTAGGTATAAGTGAAAGTCTTTTTTATCAAAATCTTGACATCGAAATTTATAATTGTGTTGAGAATTAACGCGTCATATTTATTTGTCACGCCACAGTCATCAACATGGAGATGACGTCGGTGTGGACGTGGTGGAGTCAGGATCAGTCAAACAGGCACTGATAGCGTCAGCAGCGATCCACGTCGTCGGGGTACGATCACACACGCAATCAGCCAGGCCACCGCGCCTGACCACCCGGAACATTGAGTTGCCTCAGACGACAAGCCCACGTTCTTGGAGACACGAGAATCTCGAGTGGAGAAGTCTTTAATACATTCTGAGCTGCGAGGTCCACCTCACGAGGAGCACTTAATTCCGAGAATAGTTGGAACGACAGCCCCAGACCTTCAACAGTAAATCCGCCATACCTTGGTCTGGCAATCGGACAATCCTGTGACCTTTAGATTTGTTATTTGTTATCTGACAGTAAATACTCAAGATAATAATGATATAACAGCTGCTAATGATAACTGTGTTATCAGCCGATCCATAACGCGGTGAAGTAACTGGCTCAATAGCGCGACGTCCGTGGTAGCCAATAAACCGATTATCTATTTCCGTCGATAGATCTATGGCGGTGTGCTACGTCTGGCGCTCTGCAAACACAATCGAACCTTGTGGAAAATCTCATATTATTAATGTCTGGCTCGATATTAGTGAAAAGACATCGAAACGACAGATTGATAATTTGGGTGATCAATGTGTCATGGTATTGATCGCTATATAACCGCAGTTCTATTACTGACCAATTGGGACAGTCCCTTGAACTGCCTGTTGTATGAAAAAGGCTGTTAGAGTTTAGTAGGAGTAAATATTGTTTTATTTTGTTTTGACTTATAGACATACAACGACTTGTTATAAATAAAATGAATCATTTCTTAATTAGGATAACAAATAATACACAATACACTGCCGAGCAAAGGAAAGTATACCACCCATGTTTTATCGTGTCTGAAAATTAGACGAACACGAAATGGTTATTGGAAAGTGATGCATCTGAAACAAGTATCGTTGTTGTGAGTGGTAGGGGCATCACAGCTGTCATTTGTACCTTACATTGACAGTGAGGAGATGACTGTTTTCAGCTTTGTAACGCACATTCTGATAACGTTTGTTATTTTGTAACGCCCATTATGATAACGTTTCTAATTTTGTAACGCCACATTCTGATAACGTTTGTTATTTTCTAACGCCCATTATGATAACGTTTCTTATTTTGTAACACCCATTATGATAACGTTTCTTATTTTGTAACGCCACATTATGATAACGTTTATAATTTTCTAACGCCCATTATGATAACGTTTGTTATTTTGTAACGCCCATTTTGATAAGGTTTGTTATTTTCTAACGCCCTTTATTATAACGTTTGTTATTTTCTAAAGCCCATTATGATAACGTTTGTTATTTTCTAACGCCCATTATGATTAGGTTTGTTATTTTGTAACGCCCATTATGATAACGTTTGTTATTTTCTAACGCCGGTTATGACAACGTTTGTTATTTTGTAACGCCCATTATGATAACGTTTGTTATTTTGTAACGCCGGTTATGATAAGGTTTGTTATTTTGTAACCCCGGTTATGATAAGGTTCGTTATTTTGTAACCCCGGTTATGATAAGGTTTGTTATTTTGTAACCCCGGTTATGATAAGGTTCGCTATTTTGTAACACCCATTATGATAACGTTTGTTATTTTGTAACGCTCATTATGATAACGTTTCTTATTTTGTAACGCCGATTATGATAACGTTTCTTATATCGTAACGCCCATTATGATAACGTTTGCTATTTTGTAAGGCCCATAATGATATCGTTTGTTATTTAGTTTCCTGAATTCCATTTTTGAAGGGTATACTTTCTTTAACGTGGTAGTATATAATATATAAAACAATACACATTGCATATTTTGAATATGTCGGAATACAAAGTAAAATAGGTTCCAAGTATAATTGAAACATCTCGGTTGATATGTATGAAGACAGAGAATCTGACCACGGGGCAGTACTAAGATCACTGACCCATGTTAACACAGAAGGGGTGTTGACTCTTGTTCAGCGTGTACCTCCTCGAGCGCGAGCTGAAGAATTGATATTCACATAAGCGGCGCAATGACATTTCTCACATTTCGACTTTGTTTCAGATAAATGTAGTATTTAATCTTTAACTACACAATGTCTTATTAAAACTATAAATATTTATCTACGTCAACCACCTCTACTGATGCACTCCCCTCTCTCTTTGCATGTAAGTACAGGTAATACGAGCGCGGTGTCCATACCCGTAAGAGCCCACACACGCACGCACGCACGCACGCAAACGCACACACACACACGCACATTCACACAAGAGCACACGCACGCACGCACATGCACACACACACACGCGCGCACACACTTCGGAGTGACATGTGAGTGAGTGAGTGAGTGAGTGAGTGAGTGAGTGAGTGACACAAAGCAATGACAACCTACGATTGAGTCAGATAAGTGATATACAGAAAAATGAAAAATTCAAATAGACGCAGACTTTTAAGATGCATGTCATCGTATACCAATTGCGTAGATCGATGCTCATGATATCAATCACTGGATTGTTTGGTCCAGACTCAATTATTTACAGACCGCCGTCTTATAGCTGGAATATTGCCACGTGCGGCGTTAAACAAAAAACATACCCGAACAAACAAACAAACAAACAAACAAACAAACAAACACTCTCGGTACCGCGGACTACTGTAGTTGATCGCTGCTTTAATTAAGTTATTTTAATCCAGTACTACCGCTGACCCCTGTTTTATTGTATTATTGCAACTCATAATAGGTTTTGCCAGTTTTATTCCTTGTATGGAGCATGACACATGACACTCTGCTGCCG